>NC_091002.1:12779642-13101071 GCF_041146395.1 Eulemur rufifrons | reverse complement strand
TACGATAATTGAACGTGGTAATCAATAACAAAATACATGATTTCTTAACATATCTTTAAATGTGTTAAAATTCAAGTACTGATTTAACTAAAATTAACTATGGATTTACCTTGTTACTGTAGGTCCAAAATTTCTTTCTTTCTTCAAAAAGAGATGAGATTATTGGTGTTAATATTTCCTTTTAGGAAAAGTCATTTAATAGTCAAAACTGTATTAAACACTTTAGCATTAATTAAGTAATTTTCCATGATAATCCATTTATCTTCTAAAAGGGCAAAATGATTTGTAAAGTCGAAACTCATTTATTTAAGCAGAAACACATTTCTCACAAAAATTACATGCCCGTCCCCAACTCAAGGTATTTCCTTTGAAACTCCCCAACTGCTGATTTTCAATCAATCATTCTATTAAAATAAATTTGTCAATTGAAATGAAAACAGCCACCAATGCCTTTATATGGTATTCCCTATTTTGGATAATAACGAACATATTGCATATACCTTAGAAAAGTGCTTTTTAATTTATAAAAGAAAAGGAAAGGAGAGTAGAATCCCACATATTCAGAAGGCACAAAACGACTCTGGAATATTGAGGCTTAGAAACATTCCTCAAATTTCATTTTCACTAACTTACTCAGGAAAGAAAAAAGAAGCGCCTCGTGCTTTACAGAGCCTGGCGGTCCCAGCGAAGACCTCACCCAGAGAGACTGGACGCATATGGACGCCATTTGTAACCAGGGCAGAGAACGGCGCGGGTCAGCCTAACCTTTGGTGTCTGCCTATCCATCTGTTTTCACATTAGCTGCAAATTATAGAATCCTCCAGACCCAAATGACCATAAATCAGTACTATGAGCATGTACACTTTTCCCATCTGTCATAAAACAATGAATTAAATTCATGCCTGTCAAAATAGGCTGCAGCAAAACGGCCTTCTTCTGCAGCCGAAGGAATACAAAGCTTCACCTCATCGCTGTAATTTATGGCCTCCGTGGGGCTTCGGGGTGATTAGGCCTTGGCCCACCAACACGCAGAAAAACAGTAGGAACTCCAATAACTCCAAATGGAAATCTTGGGTCAAATTTATCAAACAAATCAGAGAGAAATCTATTTCTGTTTGGAAAAGGAGGAGATATATTGCGTGTTTAGTGTTCATGCACAGCTTTGGAACTTTTGGCTATTCGGTATTTGTGAGTTTTGGAATTTCTCGCTTAAATAGTATCACCAAAGGACATGTAATGTATTAGACATGAGCCATTTTTAGCCAAATAAAATATACAACTGCAAGCAAAGAGGTTTTTCAATGTTAACATCAACATATTTGTGCAAATGATGTAACTGAAAATTTTCTAGGTAGACCTAAAAAAAGCATAGCTTTAATACTGGAAAAATACACCAGGAGGAAAGGAAATATGTTGGCAATAGGAACCAAAAAAGGTAATAAAAAGGAGGGCATAGCCGAAGCGATAAGGTGTATGGACTTTAACTATTCCACGCCAATGGGTTTATATCAATCCCACTACACAGTTAATGTTTCTTTAAAACTTCCCTTCCATAAAACTGCCTTATAGTCAAATACTGCTTGGCATCTGAAAGCAAAGAGACAGAGAAAAAAAAAAAAAAACAGAGAACAGTGAAAGGCAGGCAAAAACACTGATGTTCACCATACAAAAATTATTGGTCATGGTCAGATCTGATGAAAAATAAACGGAGATAATTTGGCTGGGGGGGGGGGAAAGGGAAGGGGTCTGTACACCCATCTGGAGGTTTTGGCACTTGTTCCTCATTGTAAGCCACAGTGTGCTCGAGCTGGTGTTTATCACGGAGGCTCGCAGGCATTTGTTCAATCAGAAAGTCGTATTTCACCAAACACCCCCGCTGTATTAGAAATATTCAGCAGGGGTAGAGCGAGCGAAATGAGAAGATGATGTGGCAACACCGTATGTCATAGATCTGGTTAATATCCAGCTGTGAATTATTGCGTCTTTAAGAGAAATTCCCTGGGTGTTCAATATCACTTCCAGGGGATTAGAACCCGAGTCCAACAACAGCTCTCAGGTAGTCTGCAAAATATTGTTCCTGCCAGGAGTAATGAAGTTCAGTCTTCATCTCTGATATGCCAGCTGGGTCACCCTGTGGGTTCCCAGCAACGTGAACCATGCAGACATGGGGTGCGTCTTCCATCTTCCACACACAGCGCTCAGCGGCACGTTAGGTGAAACACACCGTGCTATCATTTACTCCTTGCATATTGGGGAGCTATCAAAAAACATTGTATTTCATGCTGGTGGCAAGGTGCAGCAGCGGGATCTTGACTTTTGGAAGCTGCAATTTACTTAAAAATACAAGCAAAGTTAAAAATCCCTATTTGTTATAGATATTGTTAAGAGTAAACTTAAGGCGCTTGGCAGAGTTGCAAGGCGGTAGTTTTCCAATAAATAAAAGCCTTCCTTCTTTCAGTCCTTTTCTCTCTTTCTTTTCTTTCCTACTTTCTTTTTTCTTTCCTTCCTTCATTGGCTGTTTCTTTCCTTTCATTCTTTCTCATTTTCTTTTTTCTCTTTACTTTTCTTCTTTCTTTTCTTCTGTTTTCTTTCCTTTCTTTTTGTCTTTCTTCTATCCAGGGATCCCAAACATTCACTCCTGCATGCAGTAATTCAGTTGCATAAACTGAGTAGGACTTGTCCATGTGTAGAGAGTTTGGTTGTAGAGTATGTAGAATTATGGAAGATTGAGATATTAAGCAATACCTTACACAATTATTAATTAACTATAGTTGTGATCATTCCTGAGCCTGAAATCTTTCAGTTGCTATGAGGACCCTGAGCAAAAGGGTGGAATCTGATCAGATATTGGTTTTCCATATCATTAAGCCAAAAAGCTGCACCTCAAACCAAACCAAACAATCAAGGCTGTTTTCTTCTAAGATACGTCATATAAGTTATCATTATATCCACTGGCTTATTACTTCATACCCAATAAAGTGACTCACTGTTTGCTATATTGCAATCTTGTATTATTTTTTTAATGGGTAAACTGTAGTAGCTCCTATTACATGAAACTGACCACCAATAACTACGGGCTTATTTTATTTGAGAGAATGTATTAAATAAGAACATATGTTTGAAAGAGAAGAAAATGTGCCACTGAGTTTCTGTTCTCCTCCTATTTACTTCCCAAAGCAAAGGTTATAGAAGCCACTTGCAATTGATTAAACCTGCTCCCCTGCCATCTGAATCTATTGCCAACAGCACTCATCAAAATCAAGTGGTGAAATTAAAAAAAAAAAATTAAAACTTCTAAAGGTAAAGTTTCAGATGGAAATTATTTAAGGAGAGTTACTGAAAAAGAATTACTGAACAGAGAAAAACAATTTCATTCTGTTTATTTTAACTTTGGCACTACTTTATACATTTCTAACAGTGGATACACATACAGGCAAACACACCACTGCCAAAAATTAGATTACGGTTGTCATATACAAATATGTCAACAGGTTTTAAGAATATGAGGGAAATTTTCTAGTGTTTAGACAAAATTTATATTTGATTCCCAACAAGCCTATTTTCATTTTTAGCCCATATCTTTGTATGTATTTGTTGATAAAACATATTTTCTCTCAAATTAAAAAATATTTTTAAAAACTTTCATTTTAATATGTTTTTTGTTCTCCATTCATGTTTGGTTTGCTTTAACATGACGATTGAAAATCTGGTTGAATTACCAGTAGATTCTTGAAACCTTGACAAGAAAAGAGAACTGTATTTATTATTTCATTCTAGATGGTGATTAGTGAACATACACGATCAAAGTTTTCATGAAACGTGGAGTTTCTGCACTCCCACTTCACCTTTGGCAAAGGCAATAACCCTGAGAAAGTATTGTAGATTGTTGACTTCAGATTTCTGAGCAGAATTCTCTCAGAAAGCCTTCCTCACCCAGAGACCCAAAAAAGTCACAGGAACTGCAAGCAGGAGAGACGCACAAAGACCTTCCCTAAGCAAAACCACACTTCTCTTTAGGTTCCCCTGCAAATATCCAAGATGACTTCAACGTGTCTGCAGTTACAGACTGACAAGGCCACAAAGTCTTAGCGAGTCATGATTGGAAATTATTTATTTTCCTCTTTCCGTATCCATAATATTTTAAATATGAGGTTTGGCCATTAAGTTGTGGCAAGTTAGAGAAAACACTGTGCAGCAGCGTGAAGCAGGAAAAGCTGCAGGAAAGCTGTGTAAATCCAGGCTGACGTGGGGAGGAACGAGAACGAGCTCACGGCCATGCCCTTGGGAATAGCGAATTGAGGAGCCATCCTGGGCACGTGACCCAACCGCGCCTGGAGCGCAGAGCCGGTTGGAGACCCAGGAAGCTTGGTAAAAGGGAAAAGTGACCCCCTCAGTTAGTGCTAAGATATATACAAATAAAACATAATAAAACAAAGTAATCCCAAGGCATCTAGGTGCTGTTAATCTGCGAAGAACTCAACCATCCTCTGGACAAATATTTTCTTGCCATTACATGTTGCTTAAGGCTACAGTTATGTGACTTTTTTGGGGTGATATTTTTTTTCTCTTTGAGGCTATTCTAAATACTGAGGTGGGCATGTATGAAAGTGCAATGGAGAGCGTTATTCCCTCCTGATCTCAACTCCTCAAGGCACTAAGCTGGTTCAGATGTTTGTTTCTGGAATTAACTGAGTTGTGATAATAAAAAGGTCCAGCTATAATATTATAGGTGAACTGGAAACACCAGACATCTCTACAGTCACATAAAAAGAAAAATAAACACGAACCTTTCCCAGCCACTTACAAAGAACTTCTCACATTTGATCTTCACAACTGTGAGGCAGAAATTCTTGGGAAGCTGGTATTATAAATGATGAAACAGGCTTACCGAGGTGTCTTGTCCAAGCTCCTAAGTCACATGCTGTCCTCTACACCGTACTGCGAAATAGGAAGTGAAACTGCTGGGAAATGTTGTTTCTGTTTCACTGGCAGAGTTTGGCAATCCGTTGTAAGCTATTTATTTCTTTCACTCTGTTGCAGCTCTTCAGCTGTTTTCTCTGCGTGCAAGGATGTTTCTTGGAATTTTCATCCCCCAAATCTCTGACGCTACTTGATCCTTTTATAAGCCCATGATGTTTGACCTAGCCTTCTGCGATTACAAAGTGCTCTGTCCACCAGAGCAGAGCTTCCCAACCCATGCGTGATGGGAACCAGTTGTATTTCTGTCCCCTCAGCTTGAGATGTGGCTGGTTGAATGTGACCCTGAGGCAGCCTGGTTAGAGTTCTGGGACAGTAGTCCAGCGGAAGCAGGGAATTGACCTGCCCTGTGGTCCCCACACAATGAGTGGCACCCTTGCTGGAGCCAAGCCTGAGGTTACCTACCTGCCGGCTCCTCATGCAGGGCGAGGCTGTGCCCAGCGAGCAGGACTCAGGGGCCGCTGTGGGAGAGGCTGTGTTAGGGGTGCCTCAGGAGACCCAGGAGCTGGGAGTGGGGAGGCTGGAGGACCTCCTGTGTGGTGTCACTCCAGGTGACAGCCTGAAACCGCTCTTCTCCAGTACATCAGAAACTGATGTCCTTTTGGTTAAACTACCCTTTCATCCAAACTAGCTGTGGGATACTTGCTCTAACTAGGAATGCACATCCTGCAAAATGAAGCTTTGTCATTCTTTCAAAGTCCTTGCTAGACACATGAAAATCTTAGAGTACATTGGAAATCTATGCTCATAAGAAATTGTAGTAGTTCATTTGTCCATTAAAGAAAAGCAAGAGCTTTTTAGTCTTTAATATTTCAACTGTTGCACATTTTCCAATGGGTGAACAATGACTATTTTTTAATCCACTTCAGTGAACAAACTTTCTTATATACAATGACTATAAAATATTGGAATTATTGGGGGTTAATCAAGTTTAAAGGTGGCTCACTTTCACCAGCCCTGTGAGTGCTGGCGGAGTTGCTGGCAGTTATAGAATGGCTAGATTTTAAAAAGAAAGCTTTTGACATGAACGGTTCTGACCATGAACTAAAGATATTGTGGAAGAAAGAAAGCTGTATCTCCAAGCCTCCAGTAATTTATTATGACTTCTTCTCTGATTCTAAAGAAATATTAACTTTTGTACCTGATTTTATATTTGCCGTTTTTTATTCTTTTACTTAAAGTCTCCCCTATTTCTCAAATTGTATAAGATTCAGACCCATGAAACCTGGTCTGCCACTCATGAGGAATTCCATGAAACCGTAGCAAGCATAAAACCTGACAGAGTAAAATGTACACGGGCAAGTTCAAGTTTCTATTAAAATGGAGGAGGAAAAAAGAAAAAAAATTGAAAAATATTTCTTGTAGATTTATACAATTCCTGTATTTAATAATTTCCTAACGGGATCATATTTTATTTTTCTTATCATAAATATACAATTATACAATCTCACCAAGTGCTATATAAATGTCACTAAATCTTCTTCTGGATGCTGCGCTATAAAAATGTGATTGTTTTCCCTGTGTCCGGATGTAAAGAAGGAGCAGTTCTGCTTCCTTTACTCTGTGTCGTCCCTGGAATGTTTTGCTCTAATTTCTAATCACAGCCCCCTAGGTGCCTGATGCCACACCTAAAGCCAGGGTCCTGCGGGTAGACCTCATATTCGGGGACAGAGCAACAGTTTCCCTGGCTGGAGCAGTCAGACAGGCAGGCTAGTCTGACTTGGCAGGATCAGTCAAACAACCAGACTCACAGTTTACATTAGAGTGGTGACGTGCTAGTCAAAGCTGTCTGCACTGTCACAGGGAGGGCAGTGTGGAAGTGTCTGTAAGTGCCAGCTACTTTTCTTAAGAATTAGTGAGGGCTTGCTTTTCTGGGACTTCATCCAGTTGTTAAACCATTAAGTTAATCTTTATGATGTTAAATCAGGAAGTTAATGATGTTAATCATTACCATTAAGATGTTAACAACTCAGTGATGTTAAATCATTAAGTTAATCTTTACACAAACAACTCAGACTGACAGAGTTTCAGAGACTCTGTTAATTTGGAAGTTTCTCTTTTTGGTTAATTTTCGTTGAGGTTGTTACTTGTTTGGATGTATTCCTGGCATTGACTCTTTTGAACCGTACTGTCCAGTTATGTTATAGAGCATCCCTCACTCTGGGTTTGTCTGCTGTTTCCTCGAGAGTAGGCGGAGTTTATGCATCTGGGGCAGGAGTATCACAGAAGCTATACAATGTTCCTCTGGGGACATCACATCAGAGCTCAGGTGGTCCATTTGTCCCACCACCGGTGATAACTTGGATCACTTGGTTGTGGTAGTGTCTGCCAAGCAAAATGAGAATAAGAGCTATAGATTACATAGTTGTGTTGTATATTAACATTATTTATTGTGCATTAGTTTATTTCCTCATTTGCTTCATTATGATCTAGGAACATCCTTATTTTTAGAAAATATACACTGGAGGAGGGGGAGTGAGAATGATGAAGACATCGAGTTAAAATGCTACCGTTCGGAAGAATGGGGCGAAGATGGATGCACATTCTTTGTACTATTTTTTCAACTTTTATTTATCTGAGATTGTTTCAACATAAAAAGTCAAGCAGAATGTAAAAAACAACGCAGCAGCAATGGACTTGATGCCAGTGTCGGATCTGAAGGGCTGTTTCCATTTCTATTTGGTGGTGTTCAGGCATTGCTTCATAACCCAAGAGATTTTTCTATCAGAGCCATGTTTTTTTTACCCAATTTTCAATTCCATCAGCCTAGAATGATTTTTACAATGAAGTTTCTGTACAAAAATTGAAGGATGAAAAATAACAATTGCCTTCTCAGTCTATTTCTGAACATCTGGCTTTGAATCAACCTTCAACTTTGCAAAGACTAAAATACGTCTAGAAGTCATGTGCCAAAGTACACAACAGAACTGGACTGGTTTAAAGAACATAAAATGGACACTGTTAACTCTTCAGGTCTCACCTCACTGTCTTTTTCCCATTCTCTGTCTGCTTTTGAGAGGAAGCAGCTTTCAAAATTTTGAAAGAAAAACTACGCAAGACTAGGTTAGGGTAAAATTCCAGAACATGCTAGTGGGACGTCAAAAACAGCAGTGATCCCTAAAGTAATTGACTTGTTCACTTGAACATATTGAGAATGGTAACGTCTTGTTCAAATGTTTGTTGTTTTTAACATTTGGCCCAGTCGAATTGGCTGAGGGGACTTTTTTTTTTTTTTTTTCTGAGAATCCCAAAGACCACAGTTTTGTTTTGCTATTTTAATCTCAGTCCATAACTTCAGACTTTTTATGTCACAAAGTTTGGGTAAATTAGAAAGCCAGACAATAAATGTAATTGCTGATTGGAATGTTTAGATAGTCCTGTGGTGACTGCTTTTTTTTCAAAAATGAAATATACTATGACCGGTGTCATGCAGTGAATATCGCATATAAAGAACTATACAAACCTAGCCTGCTGGCCTCCGCACGTGATCAGGGGAGCCATTTGAGGTAGTTAAAGGAGCAGCGAATTTGGAGTTGACTAGATTTGGATGTGCCGACCACCTCTGTCATTCACTAGCTCTGCGATTTTGGGTTAAAAACTCACCAGTGAATAGCATGACAGCTATGTAAGGTTGGACAGGTTGTCTACTGCAACTACAGCACTTGGCAAAGAAGGTGGGCCCATAAATCTAGCCTGCACTCTGCTCACCTGGCTGTGGGTCTGGCAGAGCTGTGCCTGCCCAAAGGAAGGGGCACTGTTCTAATCGGTCTTCTAAAAGGAGGCGTGTCTTTGTGATCCATCCACCCAGAGGGTACCACTTGGCAATGTGCACAGGGGATATGATGTGCCGCCATCAGTCTGAGGTTCCTTTACATTCCCTGGTTCCAGTGCCCTCATTTGTGAGGGGGAATTGAGCTAGAGGAGGTTCAGAGACTTGACCTGGGCAATGTTCATGGCAATGGTGTTTGAGATAGGGAAAAGTTGGAAAACAGACTAAAAGGAGCCAATGAAAGGGAAATAGCCAAGTACACTATCATGTGTGGTAGGGAGAGGACCATTAAAATCATGTTTCAAGGAATATTTAATGGTATAGGAAAATACTCACAATTTAATGGTCAGTAATATTAATAAAAGAAGCAGAAATATAGGTGTATTAAATTACATGTGATTGATTATATGTCACAGTATTGATAAATAATTATTTCTAGATTGCAGGAATACATATAATTTCTATTTTATTCATTTCACAGTTTTCATATTTTCCAAATTTTAAAATGACAATTTCTTTTTTTATAAGAAAAATGTTGCAATGAAACAATTCAAATAAAAATGTTCATGTCCTTTGACCTATGTCTTTGGCTTAAAACCATTTATCCAAAGGAAGAAATCAGAAATATAGCCAGGTATTAATTAGACAGTTACATAAAACTGAAAACTAGACAACATTCTAGAAAGAGAAATGGTCAAGAAACTTGTAATTCCTAGAGATGCAACCATAAAGTGATGCTTATTTTCCTGTCTTTTTCTTAGTCTTATTTTACACTCACAGTGCTTCTTGAGAACATGTGCGTATTGCCTTGGACATGAGAGAGGCCTCTTTGTCCAGTTCTCAGTGTGAATTAACAGACTTCTCTCTAATATTTTAATTTTAGGCACATTTCTTGAGAATGAAACATGACAATCTGAAAGTATTGAAAGAAAAACAATACAAAAATGAATATATTCTAATATCTCAGCTATGTAAATACAGAAATATTTAGATATGGAGCCAGTGTTTAGAGACAAAATCTGGAAGGAAAACACAAACATGTTGCAATGGTTATCCCTGTTTTGGAATCATGGGCAATGTTAATTTTATTCTTTATAGTCTTTTCTGTATTTTCAAATTGTTCTACAATTAGCACATGTTAGTTTAATTATGAAGGGAGCATGTTTCAAAAACAAAACACTATTTATGACTTGTCTGACTTAGTGACATCATTTCCATCTTTTCCTAAAATGTCTCACTGGGTGACAGTGTAGATACATAAATCAATTATGTTCTTTGAGGATTGTAGGCTATTCCTTTGAACAGTTAGAGAAACCTCTGGAATGTTGCCAAACCAGACTAAAAGTCATGCTTATTCCATATAATTTTGTTTCCTCAAACCTTTTTCTCTCCTTCCTTATGTGTCCTAATTCTATCAAACATCTTCTGCTTTGTCTTTTGAGAACATACCAATGAGCAGGTATTTGTAGGGTTTTTTATTTGTTTGATTGTCTGCTCTGTTTAGTCTGTAGGAGCCAGTGTCATATTTTTATTACTGCTATGGACTCATCTGAAAGAACATGGGCCCCTTTCTTACCAGCAAGTAACTGTGAGGCCAACACCCCAAAAGGGTGACCCTGGAGAGAAGGGGAGAATTTCATTGATGCAGAAGGCCAGATCTCACTCCATCCCCGCATCCAGAGTGGTGCAGGGCTCTCAGCAGCACAGGTCCCTGCAGGTGAGCATAGAGGGAGCTGGCTAGCCTCAAACAAACGACAGAGGCCTGAGCTAGGAGCTCTGGGACTGGGGGACAGGATGGAGGAAGGGTCCCCCACAAATTGGCAGACCCTGCATTTCTTACCTAGCCTGGTGAGTGGGAATGCAAGCTGTATTTAATTTGATATTTTTTTCAAAATAGAAAACTGACATTTTTATACCTTGAGAGTCATGGGAAAATTTACGCCCATCTTAATAAATAAAAAAGCATTTAATAAAATAAAATGATTCCTAAGCCATAATTAATAACCATATTTCAAAAAAATCAATCTCTGGAAACCTCGGTCAAAGGGCTAGGCTGAACCATTAAAACCAGGATTCTGGAAGCTGAAGGTATGCTTTCTCCTGCCAAGCCAGAGTTTAGTTGCGGAGCATAACTCTGACGTCTCCCCAGGGCTGGCTGTGCTGTGTAGAGTGATCCTAGGCAAAGCCTTACTCCTCCCACCATTCTTCAGTACAGGCTGGAGTTTTCAAGGGGCCAGGGTTTTCTTGCTGAAAATTCCATTAAAACTTCAAAGATCATGACCTTCCCAAGTCCACCCCGATTTCCTTGCCCCTTGAGGGTCCAGGTCCCAAATGTACAACTCCAAACTTGTCCTGTCCACTGACCTTCAGACTTCTACAGAACCCACAGATCCTTAGCAAAATCCCATAGCAGAGGATAGGGAAGGGGAGACAAATATGTTCCAACCTGGGGACTTTAGCAAAGTAACTTAGTGCCCATGGCATGTTGCACCCACTGGGACATCTCCCTGTAATCAACACATCAAAGCTCTGCTGTGCACGTGTGAGCACTCCCAGAGGAAGAACCAGGACTGTTAAGAGCCTCATGTTGGTTCAGGTCAGATTTTGCTCCCAAAAGGGTTATGAAAAAATTCTCATTTCTTGGACATTTATGGATTCTTGAATTATGGATAAGTAATCATGGACCTGTATCGAATCTGTCTGCCCAAAACTTCAGCCTGGATATCCAAATGATATCTCAAAATTAATATATCTAAAATAATTCAATAGGGATTGCATTGGGTCTGTAGATCACTTTAGGTAGTATAGACATTTTAACAATGTCGATTCTTCCGATCCACAAGCATGGTATGGTTTTCCACCTGTTTATGTGCTCTGCAATTTCCTTCCTCAGTGTTTCATAGTTCCCCCTGTAGAGGTCTTTTACCTCCTTGGTTAAATATATTCCTAGGTACTTTATTTTCTTTTTGCTATTGTGAAGGGTACTGAGTTGTTGATTTGGTTCTCAGTTTGACTGTTATTGGCATATATGAATGCCTCTGATTGTGTACATTGATTTTGTATCCTGAGACTTTACTGAATTCATTTATCAATTCCAGGAGTCTCTTGGTTGAATCCTTGGGATTTTCTAAATATAATATCATATTATCAGCAAAGAGTGAGAGTTTGATCTCTTCTGTCTCCATTTGGACACGCTTGATTCTGCTCTCTTGCCTGATTGCTCTCTAGGACTTCCAGCCCTATGTTGAATAGCAGTGGGGACAGTGGGCAACCTTGTCTGGTTCCAGTTCTAAGTGGGAATGCTTTCAATTTTTCCCCATCTGGTATGATGTTGGCTGTGAGTTTGTCATATATGGCTTGTATCATTTTTAGGTAGGCCCCGTCTGTGCCTATTTTGTTAAGCATTCTTATCATAAAAGGGTGTTGAATTTTGTCAAATGCTTTTTCTGAGTCTATTGAGAGGATCATATGGTCTTTGTTTTTGCTTCTATTTATGTGATGAATTACATTTATAGATTTGCATATGTTGAACCATCCCTGCATCTCTGGGATGAAGCCCACTTGGTGTGAATTCCATCCCTAAAACTCTTTTCCCACCTTACTCATTGGTCTTTTTGCCAGCCAGGTTGCTAAAGCCAAAACCCTTCTTCCTCTCAATCCCTTACATTGATGTTGCCCACCAGTCACATTAGTTCAGCTTCCAAATCATTCATTGCACTCCCTCTCCACTGCCACCCCATGGTTGGTGCCACCACCCTTACTGGCTGGGCTACAGGAGCTTCCTAATTGCAACCTCACCCACTATTGCTCTCCCCAACCCTCCAGTCACCTTGGATCGCAGATGAGGAATCTTCAAAAATCATAAATTGTCTTGTATCACTGCCCAGCTTTCAATCCTTCCGTGCTTCCCATTGCTCTGCAAGTCACACCCGAAGTCCCTGGCCCTGCGCCACCCCACCCCACACCCCATGTGGCTGCACCTTGTAACACTGTCTCTGTCCCTCAATGCACTCTCGCCACACTGGCCTCTTTCTCTTGCTCACACCTGCCACGTTCTGTCCCTTTGGGTGGCTTCTCCATGTCCTTCCAGCCTCAACACCAAGGGCATAGCCTTCAAAAAACCTTTCCTCTAGATTCAGGCTAACGTAACTGCCCCTTCCCCTCCACTTCTCTCTGTGACACGACAGTGCGTGGCTCCGCCAGGGCACTGGCCTCACGTAAAATTCCCGCTGATTTCAGCATGTGTTGACCGTCATTCCCCTCACTCCACGACAGTGTCAGGTCTGTGAGGGACTCATTCACCACTCACACTCATCCAGGGCCAGGCTTGTAA
Organism: Eulemur rufifrons; assembly: GCF_041146395.1. Lineage (NCBI taxonomy): Eukaryota > Metazoa > Chordata > Mammalia > Primates > Lemuridae > Eulemur > Eulemur rufifrons. The sequence goes on along the minus strand of NC_091002.1, from coordinate 13,087,992 downwards.
TGGATGTTCAGTTAAAAACTCATGAATGAATGAATGAATGAATGATGGGGAAATTAGAGCTAGTTCACACTAAGTACCTCATGCGGCACCTAGCATACAGCAAACACTCATTAACTGGGTGTGAATGTTATTTTATTATGCAATTATTATTGTTGCGATTATTACCAGGAGGTAAGGGACCTTGGGTTTGTGGTATAGACAGTAAGCTCCAAAAGGTGGGGGTGAGGGTGAGGCCTCTGACCTATGGTCACCCACTTTAAAATTCCAAACGGGCTGACCCAGAAGGTACTGGTCTCGCCTTCTGCTTGCCTTCCAGTGTGGAGCCTCCATCAAGCATCATGATCTATGGGTCTCGCGGCTTCCTTCAAGAACCCTAGGGACTTTTAAGTGGGTAATTAAATCTTGAGAGATTGGTCTTGGGCATTTCATTCAGCTCAAAAAATATTATATTCATTGATATTCACCATACGGACCCAAGAAAGGGAATTCATTGCTTAATGATTAAGCTTCACATATGTTACAGATTAAGGTCAATATATCCCATGACATATTTAGATAACACATTTCCCAATTCTTCTGCTACTCAAGCCCACATTTCTTTTTTGAAATCAGATTAGTTATCATCTTGACTACTATATGTTACCTATTCATCAATTTTTTTTTAATTTGCTCCAGTAGAAAAGGCCAAAAATACCTTGTGTGCCTGAAATCATAACTGTTTGTTTTATTTAAGGTAGAAGAGAATGATTTCAGATATTTTTTTCATCTGAGAGAGAATTAAATGGATCAACCCTGCTTATATAAACAAATAAAAAAATACCTTGAATTGACTTAAACAAAGAAAAGATACATTTCTACAGAAGAATGTTATTATACACATTAATTTAAAACATATCAAAAGTGCTTTCCTCTAATATAAAGGATACAGGCATTTTAAAAATGAAAAGGACATGAAAGATATGTTTCTCATGCCATTTGATGAAATGTTTGACAGAACATAAAACCCCTGAGATTGTTTGGATTTGATGTTCTTGGAGGCCACTCACCATGATTTCTGCTTTTGTGGTTGCTTTAGGAGAAAGTATATTATGAGCATTCACATAATGTGAGTAGTCATATCTGACCATCTGGCTCTATTTCAATGTGACCTTCAAGATTGCTTCTTGGAATTAAAAAAAATAAAACAGAAGTTAGGAGTAAGTAGATTTATTAATGCACTTGAGATTTGGTGAGGGCTGGAGGAGTTAACTGTGTTTACTTCAGAAATAGCTGAGAAATATCCCTTTAATCACAATTATATAGCAAAAGAAACAGTAAAGACTTCAAGTGAATTTAATAATCATCTTAGAGGTTCTCAAGGTAGCCCCTTCACCTTACTAAATGAATCCCACTGATTCAGAATTTATGATAACAATTATGACTTGACTGGGCGAGAGTCTCTTGTATTTTTGGTTTTAAAAAAATGGTTTCAATAAACAAATGGGTACTATAAATAAAGTTCCAAGTAATTTTTGAACATGCATAGTACATTTTTGCATTCTGTTCACCATTCTCATTACCACATTATGTCTGGGATGCCAGGGTCCCTCTTTTTACAGAGAAGAAAACAGAGATTTAGAGAGGTTAACTTTCCTAAGATCACACAGCTAGAAAGAAACATGCTTTTTACTCCAGAGTTTTATTTTCATCCAGTCTTAGAAAAATATGCTAGACATTAGCTTGTGTTACTTTATGCTAATTTTCAAAATTAAATCACATTTTAAAATCTACAATACAGACTATTCATCTGTTCAAAATAACTTCCCCAACAATATATGCAAACAAGTAAGGATTCCTATGATCAAATATCTCCACTGTCAGTTTGGGCCAATGTTTTCTTAATTGTACTTTTATAAATATTATATCATATACATCTAGCTATCTTTTCTTTTTCAACCAGTTTTAGCAGAAAGTGTGGTTTTCTGGATGCTAAAAAGACTACCAAGACACAGATCACCCCCTTCAAAATAAAATTTGGATAACTACGGAGTCCAACATATCAGCACTTTTGTTCTTTGATTTAATGGTCAACTCAACAAAACATAAAACATGTTGCCATGTTGCCTTTGAATTCCCAGGAGTGGCTGTTGTCATTATTTAAAGCAATGGCTGCTGATGCCTTGTGTTTTAATGCTGGACTTTCTTAAATCCCAAAGACTCCTTTTCCTTAGACAGAGAGGCTGTGTGATGGAGTGTAAGTACTAATCAGGCATGCCCTCCCTCAGTGGTAAGGATGGTGGCTGCTAGATTTCTTAGACATCCGATTCTGTCGCTGAGTTCTAAAGATAACAAAAAACATTCATAAATGATGCTTGACTAGGGTCTAAAAACAGCAATACTGTGATTAATAAATCCTTCCATGGTGAAACTCCTTTATAATAATAAAATTCATGGTTAAAATATTGTCATGTGAAATCCATTTGGAGCTTGGGTCATTTGGCTTAACAGTATTACTATGTGGTAGTCCTTTAGTTATCCAACTACACACAGCCCAACAGATAATCTATATAGTACTTCACATGCAAAATAAATTTTGTGCAACCTAGTAGCTTTTAAGACTAGGGAGTTAGAATGAGTCAAGGAAAAAGAAGTCTACTTGCTGGCTCTCAAGTGCAATAACAAGAGCTGCAACCAGATTTCCAGGTTGCTCTGTGGTTCTCCTGGCCCTCTGGCTGGCAGCCCTGTGATGGAGATTAAGTACAAAACCAGAGGGGGAGTAAATGTTGTTTTACCTTATTTAGTATATGTCAGTTGGGTCCTTCAGGAAGCAAATTCAAGGCAAAGCTGCAAGTACAAGAGATTTATTGGGAGTAATACCTGTGGATGATTGGGGGCGGGGAGGAGCATGCAGGGAAGGTCTTCAGATCGCAATGTAAGTCTTACGCCTGTGGAAGGAGCAAGGGAAAGAAGGAGGACTGGGTAGTAAGAGCTGAGCCTGCAGAGTAATCCTGAGAAAATAAAAGGAATCTCCAGTGCTAGGCAGAAACAGCCAGGCCCTAGAATCCCTAGCGTATTTCATTATTGGCCAGGGGCTGCCTGGAAAATGTGAGGCTTCAGGGCAAATGCTGTGGCAGATTCAAAAAGTGCTGCAGCTCAGGTCTGTCTGCTATCTGCACTTTTCACGGCTGGTCTGCAAGTTCTTTCTTGAAGTGAGACCCAAGTGTCACATCTCCATGTTTGCCTGTGATAGCTAATTTTATATGTCAACTTGACTGGGCTAAGGGATGCCCAGATAGCTGGTGAAATGGTATATTGGGGGGTATCTGTGAGAGTGTTGCTGGAAGATATTGGAATTTGAATCAGTAGGTGGAGTAAAAGAATATCTGCCTTCACCAGTGTGGGTGGGCATTGTCTAATCCACTGAGGGCCAGAACAGAACAAAGGTAGAGGAAGGAGGAGCTCTTCCTCTCTTTGTCTCTATTCTCTCTCATCCTCTCTCTCTCTCTCTCTCTCCTTGAGCTGGGACATCCATCTTCTCATCCACTTGGACATCAGAACTGCTGGTTCTCAGGCCTTCAAACTCGGACTGAATCCTACCACTGGCTTTTCCAGCTGTCCAGCTTGCAGATGGCATGTCATGGGACTTCTCAGCCTCCATAATCATGTGAGTCAATTCCTGTAATAACTCCCCTGCTATACATCTATGTACATCCTGACAGTTCTGTTTCCCTAGAGAATCCTGACTAATACACTGCCCTACAATGTTTTCAATACAATTGTGTTATTGGTTACAGAGTTTAATAAGATCATTTCAAGATTTAAGCCACTAGAATTCAGTCCTAAGTTTTAATTCTACCTCTAGTTACAAAGTCCTTGGCATTTAACTGAGCGGGTAGAACCATCCTCTTTACTAACAGAGGTGTTTCCATTTAGAGGCCACCATTGTCGTAAGTTTCACCCTCACACATCTGCTGGTAGTAGCAAATAGGCCACATCTATTAGACTCCATAGCACCGTGACACTTAACTAGTCTTCTAGCTTCTTGATGCCACTCCTGACCCATAAAATATATCTCAATGAAGCAAATCCCTAATGTTCTTCAAACACTTACTTCCTTAGTTCAAACAATTCTGTCTAGTATCCTACAGCTGATCATTCAGTCTGGCCTCAATGTATTTAAAAAATTGATAATGTAGGGAAGTAACATAGCAGGGCTTTTTGATCTCTTTCCTCCCCGTCCATAGGCTCTGTGTGTACACAACTCACCAAAGTGAAGGCAATATTGGAAGGAAGAGATGAGTCATCAAATATCCATAAATCCCAGCCACATCAGATGGTTGCTCCACAGTGATGCTTGAGCACCTCTACAGCAGGTGCCTGCCATTAGCTCAGCCAACAACAGAAAGATCCTCAGATCATCAGGAATCCAAAATGTCTTCAAACTGAAAAGCACTCCCCCCCCACACACCAAGTACGTAACTTGCAAGATTTTTCACAATTGATTTTTTTTCTAAAAGATGTAAATTTTGATCTTAAGTGTCATGCAAAGCCATGAAAAGCCATTTTCAAGGCAATGTCCAAAATAGCAAAAGAGACAAAATGGATTTTATATACACCCCACTCTCTACCTCTCAATAGTATGGAGCCTGATAAAAAGCCAAGATGTGGTGCAGACCAGCTAAATCCTGCTGAATGTGGAAAGGCCAAAACTGAAATCTATACCAGTGTGACCAGCCACATTGCTGAATCACAAATAATGTCAGGAATTAAATAAAATAATGCTTACTCAGTCTTACAGCCATGTTATGTCCTCATTGTCATGACAAAGCCTTTGAGAAGGACTTAAACCAAAACTGGTCATTGGCTCCCTTATTAAAGCAGTAAAAACCTCTCCTTTTTCTTACCCACTACTAAGAACCACAGTGGTCCATTGTTTTCGTAGATGGATTGCATCAGGTCTCCATCACCCGTCCAGCAAGTTTGTAGCATCCACAGTGCCAGGACATAGGACTAAGTTTCTGATCTTATGTGCCTTGTCTGCAGAAGAATATTAAACACCAGGAGAACACAAGTTTAAAATTGCTTCTGCAGCTTGTGGTGTCTTTAATACGTGGTGAGGGCAAGAGTTCCTTTCTCTGCAGCTCCTAAGAGTGTTTCCTTGAGTGACACATAATTTACTTAAGCCATTTATTCCATGTTCTTCTGTGCTGCTGCCATAGTGCATAGTGGCTGGGACCCCCATCAGTTCTAATGGTGAACAAAACCCTGGGTTTCCAGGCAGGAAGGCTGGAGGGTTCAGGATGGATTAGTGTCACTCACTAATGCCCCAGCCATGAAGCCATGGCTAGGTCATTCCAGGTTAAATAAAGATGCAGGTGTGCTAAGCTACAGGTGGCATGGGTGGTGGTAGCTAAAGGTGAGACCACCTATTCATATAAGGTTCTCTAGGGCCTTCTTTGGTTTTGCTCAGTGTTGTACCTGAACACACAGAATGCACCCCAGTAATTTATTGCTGTGCAACAACCTCAGAAGTTAGTAAGTTCTGATAACTATTTTATTTTTTTTATGTCTTTGTGGGTTGGATGGTTTGTCTCTGATCCACCAGGGTGGCTGGGGCTAGAGGACCCTCTTGCACAATAATTTCTTCACTCACATGTTTGATACCCCTTCCCACACTCAGGTTTCTCACAGCAAGGTGGTCTCAGGGTCGTTCAACTTTGTATATGGTTGCTGGCTTGCCCCAGAGGGAACTTTGTGACAGAGAGTATATCAGAGCCCAGAAGGAGGTGCAAGGCTTCTTAGGGCCAGCTACAGAAGTAGCAGAGCATCATGTCCACTGTATTCTATTGGTCAAGGCCAGGCTCAAGGGGAGGGGAGTCAGACTCCACCTCTCAAAGGATGGAGGAGCAAAGACTCCACGGCCACCTTTAATCTAGCACACTATGTGTGTAAGGAAGGAAATCTCATTGCATATGGCAGGGAACCTGTCTGCTACACTCACTTTGATGTTCCGGTATAAAGTCAGGAAAGTAGTATAAACAGGTCTTTCTTCTCCATGGTACAGAATTTGGAGCCAGATGATTCCATCTGTCACAGCTCTTATTCATTGCTTTTCTCACAGCCTCAGTTTCCTTATCTGTGAAATGGAAACACTAATACATAACATTGCAGTTTCTTACTAGAATAAAGGGACTCCATATGCAAATGCACTTTTTAAATAGTTAAGAACAAAACATGTAATGGAAATATCTTTTTCTAAAGGATGCACTGGAAAAATATGGATTTTGAAATGAGATGAATGCAAAGAGTGTGACCTGGGGCCAACCCTCTCTGAACCTCAAATCCTTCATCTGAAACATCAAGATGAAGATGTTGCCACCACAGAGTGTGTGTAGGGACTGGATGCAATCTTCCATGCAGACTGCAGGGTGCCGGGCAGGGTAGTTACTGTTAGTTCACTGTCTCTTCCCTTGGCAGTCAGGGATTGGGATTTTTCTAACACTTCAACAAGAGATGAGAATCATAGGGAGTGTCCATCAGTGGTGATGATGGCTCAGTCCCTGGCCCCACACCAGGAAGAGCCACAGCACACCGTCCAGGCAGGGCTGGCAGAATCTAAATGAGCACAGGAACCTGCTTAGAAGGCAAACCGATGGCTCCTATGGAACCTCCCCTCCTGCCAATTCTGCTTGCCAAGTCCCCCTGTTCAGGTGAAAACTAAGAGATGATTCAAAGGAAGCTCTGAATTGGAAACAATTGCAATCAGCTGATAAGCTCACAGGCTACTGAGAGGGCGATTATTACTTCTTGCTTTTCTAATACTTTGTAAGTAGAGCCTTGTTGTATTGTGACTGACACTCAGATTTCACCAAAGGAGTCTCAGAATCATTTATTAATATCTTTAGAAACACTAATGTGTTTGGAGGTGATAGGAATCTGGCAGTTAATCTGAAAGTGTAAAGGATTCTCCTAATTTTTTCCAGACACCAGGGGAAATTTTCTAAACCTAAGAAGGTATGACATTATGCAGAGTCCCTTTCCTTGGGGAGCACAGCATTATTTTCTGTTCAGAGTAATACTCACATATATTTGGACCTCAATTGTCTGTTAGTGACAAGAAGAGTTTCACAAACCTTTAAGGACAAAGATGGAAGGAGGAATCCAGGAATGCAAAGGATGCTCTGACTTGCTGTGACATACCAACTAGCAATTGTTTTTGTTTTCTTCCCCCCCCCCCATTTAAGAAGCATGAGAAAAGTATACTGTAAACAATTCTTTGTGGTTATAAAAATAATAAAAATGAGTTGTCAGTGAACAAAGCTGAGGTTCACCATTAGTAAGGCAGGCATCATCATATAGGATGGTATTTTTGAACCTATTTTTATATACGTGTTAACATTGTTGTGCACATAGTCTATGTTCTTGCTTGGCATCTCTCAAAAGCAATAAATAATGCACAATTATAAGATGAAGAAATCAGGTTTGGGGTACATCATTCTGTTCCTGGGAAGAGAAGGTCATGATAGATTTACACGAGGATTCAAATGGTGTCTTTGCCTCACTGACACCATCCTCAAATCAGGCTGACTGAGCAGAGGTAGCCATGGTAATTGCACTCATAAGAGGAGGGCTACTCTCACCAATTAAAGGAAGTCACAATATTGTTCTACACCGACATCCTGTTAAGAGTGAAGGCAGCAGGCAGGAGGCCTGGGAGCGATGACATTTGTTCCCCCAGACCTATGTCTTCTTTGGGAAAAGAAGTGTGCCAATAGCAGTAGAGTCCTCATAGCAGATACGGTCCACATCCCATCCATACCCCTTTGACACGCATTGATTCTGTACATGACCCTGGCTTTACTACACGCCCATGTGACTGCCAGCCTGTGAGCTTCTTCTGGCCAGAGCAGGATGATTTGCTGTCTTGGGAAAGTCTGAAGCATCAGGGTGTTGATGTCCTCTGGAGCAGACCTCGAGCAGTAACACACAGCATTTCATGTATAAGCACCCCGGCTTCCCTGTCCCTTGAGTGGGGCAACACTGGGATGTTTCCTACAGTTTCCTAGAGGTGCCCAGCAAGACTGACCCTGGTTACCACGGTAAAATTCTCTGTTGACATCCTCCCCTGCCCTGTCCTAGGGCAGGACCGTACTTCCTAGGACACCCTCTCAATAAACTTCGTGTCACTGGGTCTGTTTCTGGCAGGGCGGGGGTTCCTCCCTGATAGAGCACAATCCATCCCTCTCTCTGTTTGTTCCCTTTCTTTTCTCCACCATCAGAATTTTTTTCTATTTTTCTTGCTGGTCTTAGTAAATCCAGATTCCGTTCAATGAGAGGGATCATTATATTCACCTGATTTTAGGTGATCATAATGTGGGGATGTAATTTCAGTGAAATCTACTGACTAGTACCAGGATGCAGAGCAATTTAGGAGCACGTGTCCATATTGTTCCCGCATGTCTGGGCTCCGAGCTAGAGGCTCTGCATTGCTATTGAGGGAGATACTTTTTCACCCTGTCATTGACTTTTTACAGGGATCATCTTAGATAAAATGTTTCATGCCCTTCATGCTTTTATTTCTTGACTCATTGCCTTTAGTTATCACTTTGGGATCAACTTTGAATCAACTCTTTTTAGAACTATAAGACTTCTCTGCAATTTGAAACGTCACACAATCAATAAGAATGCATCCCGACCTCTTGGATTTCCCTTACAGAGTTTTTATCTCCAAATATTTTGGGAATGACTTTCATATTTCTTCCCTTTATAGTTAACCATGACCAAAAGCACACTTGTAAGTCTATGTAAGACACTTTTTCCTTTTTAAGCTTCGGTCATGCAGCCCAGTCATACAAACAAGCTCTAAGATTTATAATCAATTTAGCCTTTGTACCCGGTTTCTGGCTTTGTTTATGCTAGTCCAGGCTCCATCAAAATGATGTCCTAATTAAGTCTGAAAAATGGGCATTTGCCTTTACTCTACCAATGACTTCATTCTGCTGTGGCTGTGTATTGAATGTACTTACCACACACACACACACACACACACACGGTTTTTATTTTGTTTTGCTTTTTTTTTTTTTCTGTAGTGAGTCTGTATTTTCCTTTTTCAGTAACCACTTTTGGAACTTCATTTTGAAAATCCATTTGTTCATCATATTCTAAAAGCACACCCTAGTAGAATACCACAATGACCTTAAACCAATCTCTGGTTTGAAACTTGTCCTTGACAGCATGCTAACTCTGACACTGAAGGGAGAAACCAGAGGGAAATAATGTCAAGAAACCACACGATGAACCTGACCTTCTCCATGCTGGCTCCTCACATGCTCAAGAGCTGTACGCTGCTGCTCTAGTGAGTCTGTTCTTCATGCCTCTCAAGGTCCCCTAGCCCGAAATAAGGAACAGAGGCAGTTAAAATGTGGAAAATTAAGAAAATGCAGAACACATCATTAACTCATAGACTCAGGAAGCTGTGGCAATCTTTACTTCTCCTTATATAAGGCACACTATAAATGAAATATATATTTTAATTATTTCCAGTTTAAATATTCCCAGTGTGCAATACAGAACCTCAGCTACTCGCTGGAGAAGAAAGGAGAATTGGGCAGTGAGAAACCAAGAAAAAGTTGCCGTTAATGCAGAACAGTTGCAAGTCCTCGTCACATTGCCCTGAGCAAAACTCTTCCTTTTATTTTATAGAAAAAGCAATTGATTTCCTCTACTAGCAGCCTCTGTTTTCAGATTGTGTTTACTCATGAGCTCTGACAGGTCTACCCCAAGCAGCTTTGCAAACCAGCTGCTCCCCTCACCATCTCTGTGGTTATAATTCTTTTAAGTTGCAGGGATAACTTAAAATGTACACGGCTCTCAGGGATGTGAGGCAGGCAGCAGGAACTGTTGACATATTTTATTTTTTGCATAGCATTTTCAATTACAGAGAATGGCATTGCTATGAACTTTCACTCACTGGCCTTTTCGTTTGACATTCATCAGGCAACATAAAGCATTCAAAGTCACTTCAGCTCAGCCTCTCTCCAGAAATCCCTGCACACTGGCTGATAATGTCTTTCTGTCATTCCTGATGCAGTGAAAACCAAGCCAGAACCCTTTAAGTACACTGGGTATATGGCCTTTCCGGGTAAGCTCTGGAAGGGCTCACACAGGGAAGGGAACCTGGAAATTGCAACACAGCATGCAGTATAGCTCTCAGCTGCTGCTTGGCCACTTCTCCTGTCCTTGAAAAGAAAAAAGTCTCATTTCTTCAAAAGTTCTTGTAACTTGTTACCGTTCTTCAAGCTTAAGGACTCTCTAAAATTTTATCACCACCATTGCTTCTGCTGAAGAGTTTTGACATCTGCTTTAGGCAGTGGAGTTCCTGAGATGAGAGTAAAATTGGTCTTGCACAAGACAGGTTTAGTACTGTGAAGAATCCAGGAAGGGTTTTATTTTCTAAAAGTGTTTATAAGTCCTGCTTTGGCCTGTAGCCCAAATATTATTAAACGAACTTATCCTGGTATCGTACCTAAATATGCATGATGGCAAAAAAGATCCTGGGAAATTAAACTGTCAGGAGATAGAAAAGAATGGTCATAAACCATTGCAGCCTGCTCAGGGGGAAATGGCCATTAAAATGAACTGAGGTTGAGAATAACATCCTCCCCTTCAGGAATTGTACCTGCTGGTTGCATGAATCCCTGCCTGTTCCCCAAATTCCAGATGCCCGGGAGTTGTCATTGTCTCTCCCCAGCTTGAGAACTCATCCTCCAAAACCTGGATCAGAGGGCAAGGTCTGCACAGCCTCTCTGGGCTCCTCCAGACAGAGGCAGCCCTTCCACAGCTGCTGCCCAACAGAGGCTTTCTGTAAGGTGCACACCCATGGCTCCATACCACTCTGCCCATGTGCCCTCCTCCCCAGCAGCCACATCCTCAAGGGAATGCTCTTGTCTGCTATCTACTTCCCTTACAAGCTCTCTGCAAGATGCCAGGTTAGGAAACATGTGTTAAGTGATTAAAGGTAAAGTAACAGTCAGCATACATACATACATATTTATACACTATATTGATTATGCAAAAATTTTTAAATTGTCTGCAAGAAGAGACTCAGCATGCTGCTCTTAATTCACTACGAGCTGCAGCTCACATTTTTCATTTTTCTGTACAAAAGACCAATGTTTTTCAGGGAAGAAAATTGCTTCCAAAATAATCACTTTGGTATCAAAGTTATTTATTTTTTTATTACTTTTCTAAATTTCAGAATATTATGAGGGTATAAATGTTTAGGTTACATATATTGCCTTTTGCAACACTCAAGTCAGAGCTATAAGCGTGCCCATCCCCCAGACAGTGCTCACCACACTTATTAGGTGTAAATATACCTGTCCTCTAATCTCCCCCTCCCACCTGCCCGACACCCAATGAATGATACTTCAATATGTGCACATAGGTGTTGATCAGTTAGTACCAATTTCATGATGAGTACATATGGTGATTGTTTTTCCATTCTTGTGATACTTCACTCTCAAAGTTATTTTTAAAATACTTGTATGTTCTTACTAAATTTCAAGCTCCATTGAATTGCCACTTACATCTTTTCTACTTGGTTTATGGCCTATCTGTTGAAAAAACACTGTCTATTTGAATATGTGTGTGTGGTTGTGAAATCATAAGCCCTTTCCAAGTAACCCCTTCCAGTACAAGATGAGTCTGATTTCCTGAAATAATTAAAAAACAAAGCACATGGAAACTAATGCTCAACTACAAGGAGGAGGAGGTGGTGGGAGAAGGGAGGAGTGAAGGAGTAGATGGAGGAGGGGACAAGAGAGGAAGAGAAAGAGAAAGTAGGCAAAGATGAAGAGCAGGAGAAAAAAGAGGAGATGGGGAAGGAGAAGGAGAAGCAAGGAAAGAACAGACTCAGAACCTCCTCTGAGCCCACATACAACATGTGCTGAAAGCTAACACTTATCAAGCCCTTGGAAGCCAGGCATTCCTTTGAGTACTTTCCAAGTGTTGTTGCATACAATCCTCACCATCACTCTCTGAAGCAGGTCCTGCTTTGTTCCACTGCTACTCATGAGACAATAGAGTCACAGAGGGTGATCTGCCAAAGGTCACCCAGCTAACACGTAGCAGCATCAGGACCAGAACTTGGGCTCTCTGGTTCCAGATGCTGTGACTCTCTTGAGTTGCTATCTCAACTTCCTTGTCTCCCAGTTACCCTCCACCAGCTCCAAACTGCCCTCTGGCCCCATTACTCCAGTGAACTAGCCCTTGGGGTTAGTGACAACCTTCCCTTCCCATCAAATGGGCTCTTATTCAGGCTTTCTTGGACTTGATCTCTTGGCCACATCTGATACTGCTGACTTCTGTGTTCTGCTTTCCTTTCTTCTGAGTCACAATTCTTATCTGTTTTCCTTCTACTTCCTACTGGCTCTTTCTCTGGCTCCTAACCCGGTGAATTCTTCTTAACTCATCCATTAAAAGTTGATGTTTCTCAAGGGGAAGTCCAGGGACTCCTTCATTTTCTCCATCTTACTCAATGCTCTCACCTTAAAATTCAAGACTCAGGTCATCAAATCTTTGCTCCTAGCATCAATGATCAACTGCATAGAAGTGACACATACATGTACAGTTCCAACTCAGAACTCACACCTATAATATATTCTAAGTTCCAGACCACATATGTCCAAATGCCTACTTGATAGTTCCTCTTGGGTGTCTGGAAGATGCTACAAACTCATTCAACAAACTATGTATTGCTGAGTCCCCCGGAACCTGCAACAACATCTGACATGTAGCACACAATCAGCATATTCTTAATGAATGACTCAATAAATAAATGTTCAACATCTCTAATCATCAGGGAAATGTAAATAAAAACCACAATGAGATATCACTTAACTCCAGTTAGAATGGCTTTTATCAAAAAGTCCCAAAACAACAGATACTTGTATGGATGTGGAGAGATACGAACAGTCATACACTGTTGGTGGGACTGGAAACTGGTACAACCTCTATGAAAAGTAGTATGAAGACACCTAAAAAAGCTAAACGTAGAACTATCATTTAATCCAGCAATCCCGTTACTTGGTATCTACCCAAAGGAAAAAAATGACATTCTATAAAAAAGACATCTGCACTGGAATGTTTACAGCAGCACAATTCACAATTGCAAAGATGTGGAAACAACCCAAGTGCCCATCAATACATGAGTAGATTAATAAAATGTGGTACATGTATACTATGGAGTACTACTCAGCCATAAAAAGTGGTGAACTACCTATTATATTATCCTGGATGGAACTGGAGCCCATTCTTCTAAGTGAAGTATCACAAGAATGGAAAAACAAACACCACATGTACTCACCATTAAATTGGTACCAGTTGATCAACACTTACGTGCACATGTAGGAAGTAACATTCATAGGGTGTAGGAAGGGAGGAGGAGAGGATGGGTAAATTCACACCAATTGGATGTGGCGCACACTGTCTGGGGGTTGGGCATGCTTATAGCTCTGACTTGGGCCATGCAAAGGCAATTTATGTAACCAAAGCATTTGTACTCCCATAATAATATGAAATTTAAAATAAATAAATAGATAGATAGATAGATGAGACTCAACATGTCCAAAATCAAATTCTTAATTTCCTATGCCCTAGAAATAATCCTCTTCCAGGGTTCTACCTCTAAATGGTACCGTCTTTGAGAGCTCTGTTTTCCTCTATCATCTCAACACTGACGTCTCTCAATTTTATTTCATATGTTTCAAATAACTCCACTCTCTCCAATTCTGTAGCCATCTACTCATGCTCTCTCTCTCTCTTCTTGGTCTGCTGTGCAGGTACTGCTGACAGGTAAACCCACATTCCTTCACACTATTTTCAATTTATTTTCCACAATGCTGTCAGAGTGGTCTTCTCAAAAGATAAATCTGATCATTCATCAACAGGCTTAGAACTCTTCGTGAGTTTTTCATTGCTCTTATAAATGGGACACAAATTATTAACATTATCAATAAGACTAGGAGCTTCCAACCCCTGCCTAAGTACCCAGACCATCTTATTCTAGCAAAATTTTCAAGTTCCTGTATAGGCCAAGTTCTCTGTAGTCTGGGAACTTTTACTTATGGAGTTGCTGCAGCCCAAAGCCCTGATCCTCTCCCACCACCTCACTTCAGTGAACTGATGCCCACTCATTCTTCCCTGGTTTTCCAGAATGGGTCCATCCTTCTATTAAAGCTCTAAGTTGCCTGCCATGTTACATTTATTTGTGTGATAATTTAATGAATAGCTGTCCTTCCCACTGACTGTAAACTCCATGAAGGTAGGGAGTATCTTTTTCCTGCTTAATTTTATCCTTATTTCCTGTTACTATGCCTGCTTAATAAATATTTACCTGTATTATAATTGTTGAAGGAATGTATTGATGAGAAATTCATAAAGGAAGATCAACACCAACACATAGATTGACAAGTTACTTTAGCTTGAAAAATACAGAAAGACTATAGAAATAAAAGATTATCAGTAAAGAAAAAAACCTTCCAGATTGGGCTCCTTAATCTCCAGAAACAATTTAGATTTGAAGACTTTGTAATAATATGCTAAGCTTTGAGGGGAAAAAAAGTTCAGCCAAAAATATCTGGTAAAGCTATTGTTAAATATAAATGCAATGGCAAGCCTTCTTCAAATGTGTGTGGAACAGAATTATAATGTTGACCACACTCATTTCTGATGATTTTCTAGTGTCACTACTATGCAAAAGGGGAGAAAAAGGCAGAATGATCAGGGAAGCAGAAAAACACAAAAAAATAAAATGAATTGACATACATAACAGTTAAAATGCCTTTCACTGTAGTAAATTTAAAAAATAAATTCATTGAAAAAAAAATAGCTCTCAAGTTGAATCCAAAACCAAAACCTAACACATCTGAAACTAAATAATTAGAAAAGTTTAGAGGCAAAAAGAAGGGAAAAGAGATCCAAGACCTAAATGTATGACCTGAAATTATAAAACTCTTGGAAGCAAACATGAGAAAAGCTTCAAAACAGTGCATTTACAACGGTTTATTTTGGCAACAAAAAAATAGATAATTTTGGACTACATCAATATTTAAAACTGTGTATCAAAGGACACAATCAGCAGAACAAAAAGGCAACCAATGGAATTGGAGAAAATATATGCAAATATAATATCAAATAAGAGGTTAGTATCTATAATATATAAAGAAGTCCTATTAATACAATTCAAAGACAAAAAAATCTGATTTAAAAGATAGGCAAAGTACTTGACTAGACATTTCTCCAAAGAAAATATACAAACGAGCAATAAGCACACGAAAAGATGCTCAAAATCACTAATCAGTAGGAAATTTTAAGTCAAAACCATAATAGGATACCCCTTTACACCCATTAGGATAGCTGCTATTAGAAAAACAGAAAATAACAAGTGTTGACAAGAATGTAGAGAAACTGAAATCCTTGTGCATTGTTGGGAATATAAAATGATACAGTACTACAGAAAATATGCAGTTCTTTGAAAAATTAAAAAAGAATTATCATATGATTCAGCATTTCTGTTTTTGGGCATATACCCAAAAGAAATGAAAGCAGAGACTTAAAGAGATATTTGTACACTCATGTTCATAGCAGCATTATTTGAAATGGTCAAAAGGCGGAAGCAGCCCAAGTATTCATTGACAGATGAATAGATAACCAAAATGTAATATGTACAGGCAATGGAATATTATTCAGCCTTAAAAAGAAGGAAATTCTGACACATGCTATAGTAGGAATGAACCTTGGGAACATTATGCTAAGTGAAATAAGCCAGTCACAGAAGAACAAATATTAATACTATATGATTCCACTTAAATGAGGTACCCAGAATAGTCAAATTCATAGGGACAGAAAGTAGACTGGTGGTTGCTGGGGCTAGGGGAGAGGGTAATGGGGAATTATTGTTTGATAGGTGCAGAGTTTAGAGTTCTGGAGATGGATGGTGGTGATGGTTGTGAATGTACTTGATGCCAATAAACTGTACACCTAAAAATGGTTAAGATGGTAAATTTCATGTCATGTGTATTTTACCAAAATTTTTTTAAAAGAAGGGAAAAGACATACCATGTAAATTGGAAGTAAAAGGAAAGCAAAGACCACAAAATGAATGTCAGACATCAAGGAAAAATTATTTCAATTGGACAGAGAAGCCTGCTTTATAGTCATTATGCTGACAGTCCTCCACAGTGAAAACTACAAAAAATTTCTATGCACCAAGTAGCCTGACATCAAAATGTAGAAGTAAAAGCTGCAGGAATCAAAAGGGAATCTTTACATACCTTTTTTAGTTCTTAGCAGATCAAGTAGATAAAACATAATAAAGGGTATAAAGTACATATTTTTGATGAAATCGAGATACAGTTTACATACAGTAAAATACATGATAAATTTTGACTTATGTATGTGCTCATGTAACCTCCAGCCAGGTCAAGAAACATACAGAGTTTCTCTGAGTCCTGTATTAGGCAACCTGTAAAGGTAACCATATTCTCACCTCTACCACCACGGAGTAGCTCTGACTGCTGTTCACTTTCATATCCATAGAGTTATGCTATATGTCATTTTTTTGCATCTCACTTCTGTCACTGATAATTTTTTTAGATTCATCCAGGTTCTATATATAAGCAGTTTGTTCATTTCCATTGTTGTCTAGTAACAATTGTATAAATAGAACACAGATTGTTTGGTTCAAGTTCTTTTTGTGGATCTATTTTTGTTTCATTTCTCTTGGGTGTATATCTAGGAGTTGAATGGATGGCTATTAGGGTAAATGTATATTTTTCTTTGTTAGAAACTGCCATGCAATTTTTCAAAGCGTTTGTTCCATTTTAAGCTCCCAACCAGCAACCCATGAGAGCGTCAGTTGCTCCATATCCTTACAAACATGTGGTATGGTCTGTCTTTTTCAGCTGCTGTATATAGTATCTCAATATGTTTTAATTTGCATTTAATTTATGAGTAATGATATTTGAGCACCTTTTCATAGGCTTATTGGCCATTTAAATGTTTTCTTGTAAAATGTTTGTTCTAGTCTTTTTCCTTTTCTTAAAAATTCAGCTGTTTATCTTTTCCACATTGATTTATATTTGTTTACATATTCTAGAAAAAATTTTTTCCCATTGTTATGGAGAATATTTTTTCCCAGTCTATGGCTTGCTTTTCACTTTCTTGAAGGTGTCTTTTAATGACTAAGGATTTTAATTTTGCTGAAACCAAATTTACCAATTTGTGTTCTTTTAGGGCTAGTGCATTTGCATACTTTTCAAAAAATCTCTATACACCCCAAATTATTCTTCAATATTTTCATCCAGAAGTTTTATGGATTTCATCCTATATTTAGAAATATGACCTGTTACCATTTTACTTATTATAAGCAATTGAGCCAAGAGATATAACATATCAAACTTTCTACTTGAAAGATAGGGAAATAAAAGTTTCATGTAGCAATAAAACTTATAAAATGACTATAATTTAGGCCATCAAAAACCCTCACTCAGTGCCAAAATTATGGGCAACCAAAACAACATTCTGTGTCCACAATACTATAAAACAAAAAATAAATAACAAAATTTAAAAATCTACTTGGAAATCTAAAAATTGTCTCTTACAGGCATTGGGTGAAAGAGGAAATCAATATTTCAGGGACAAATATCTAGAAAATAATGACAAATTTTTTAAAGTCTGAGACATAGTTAATCCTGTACTCAGATAAAAAACTTCCTTTTACTACAAAAAGAAAGAAATGAAGGGAAAAGTGAAGGAATTACTAAAGATAAAAAAATATGAATTTGAAACTAGAAAAGCAATCACTATCCCTTTCTCTCATCCTATAAAATATACAACGCTATCATAAAATGTGAAAAGCTTGAAATTAGAGATAGCCACCTGACACTGTTTTGGTTCATGTGGTGGAGTTAGATCCTGCTGAGGCTCCATCTGCCCTCTTAAAAAAAATTAGGGTGAACAATGTGATGTTTTAATATATGTCTACATTGTGAAATGATTACCATATACAAGCTAATTAACATATTCACTACCTCACATGGTTACCTTTTTTTTTTTTTTTTGGTGGTGAGAACACTTGAAATCTACTCTCTTAGCAAATTTCATGTGTACAAGACATCATTAACTATAGTCACCATGCCATACGTTAGGTCTCCAGTACTTATTCATCTTATAGCTGAAGATTTAGACCCTTTGACCAAAATCTCCTCTTTTTCACCACCCCCAACCCCTGGTGACCATCATTCTACTTTTTGTTACTGTAAGTTAAAAAAATTTTTTAAGATTCCACATATATTAATAACAGAGATAATGCATTATTTGTCTTTCTGTGTCTGGCTTATTTCACTTAGCATAGTGTTCACAATTTCCTTAAGATTCATTCATATTGTTGCAAATGGCAAAATTTTTTTCTTTTTTAAGGCTGAATAATATTTCATTATACAAACATGCACACACACACCCTCCTCCAACATTTTCTTGATCTGTCAACAGAAACTTAGATTGTTTACCTTTCTTGACTACTGTGAATAAGATGACAATTAACATGGGAGTAGAGATATCTCTTCAAGATAGTGATTTTATTTCCTTTGGAAATATAACCAGAAGTAGTGTTGCTCAATCATATGGTAATTCTATGTTTAATTTCTTGGGGAACCTCTATACTGTTTTCCATAATAGCTGTACCAATTTGCATTCCCACCAATAGTGTAAATGGTTCCCATTTCTCCAAAACCTCATCAACATAGCTTATCTTTTGATTTGTTGATAATGGCCATCCTTACAGGTATGCTGTAATATTTTATTGGGATTTTGATTTGCATTTCCCTGATGATTAGTGACATTGAATATCTTTTTATGTACCCATTGGCCATCTGTATGTCTTCATTGAAGAAATGCTTATTCAGGTCTTTTGCCCATTTATTAATTGGGTTATTTGGTTTTTGTTTTGAGGTTTTTATGTTTTTGTTTTTGCTATTGAGCTGTGTGAGTTCCTTATATATTTTAGATACTAATGCTTATGAGATATATGGTTTACAAATATTTTCTCCAGTTCCATAATTCGCCTTTTTATTTTGTTGATTATCTCCTTTGCTGTGCAGAAAACTTTTAGTTTGATATAATCCCACTTGTTTATTTTTGCTTTTTTTGCCTGTGCTTTTGATGTCAAGTAAAAAAAAGAAATCATTGCTAAAATTAATGTCAAGGAGCTTTTCCCTACATTTTCTTCTAGGAGTTTTACAATTTCAGATCTTATGTTTAAGTCTTTAATTCATTTTGAATTGATTTTTGTGCATGGTGTAAAAGAAGGATCCAATTTTATCTTTTTACATGTGACTATCCAGTTTACTCAACACTATTTATCAAAAAGTCTCTCCTTTCACATTGTGTATTCTTGACATCTTTGCTGAAAATTAGTTGATCTTCTATATATGGATTTACTTCTGGCCTTTCAGTTCTGTTACATTGGTCTATATGTCCATCTTTATGCCAGTACCATATTGTTTTGATTATTACAGCATTGCAATATAATTTGAAATCAAGAAATATTATTCTTCCAGCTCTGTTCTTCTTAATAAAGATTGCTTTAACTATGCAGGTTCTTTTGTGGTTCCATACAAATTTTAGGATATTTTTTCCATTTATGTGAAAATGCCATTGGAATTTTTGATAGATATTGCATTGAATTTATAGATCACTTTGGGTAGTATGAACATTTTAACAATATTAATTCTTCCAATTCAGGAACACAGGATATCTTTTCATTTATTTGTGTTTTCTACAATTTCTTTTATTGATGTTATTTCATTTGCAGTATAGAGATATTTAACTTCCTTGGTTAAATTTATTCCAAAGTATTTTACTCTTATCCATACAATTGTACATAAGATTGTTTTCTTGATTTCTTTTTTGAGTCATTCATTATTAGTGTAGAGCAATGCAAATTATTTTTGTATGTTGATTATGTGTTAGGAAGCTTTATTGAATTTGTTTATTTCCTCTAGCAGTTTTTTGGTGGTAACTTTTGAAGTTTCTATATAAAAGATCGTGTTACCTGCAGAGACAATTTAACTTCTTTCTTTACAAACTGGATGACTCATTTCTTTTTCTTGCCTGTTTGTTCTAGCTAGGACTTCCTGTGCTATGCTGAATAGAAGTGGTAAGAGCGGGCTTCCTTGTCTTGATCTTTATCTTAAAGGAAAAGATTCAACTTTACACCACTGAGTATGATGTTAGCTATGATCTCGTCGTATAACACCTCTATTGTGTGGTATTGAGGTACATTCCTTCTATACCTAATTTGTTGAGAGTTTTTAACATAAAAGAATGCTAAATTTTGCCAAATTCTTTTTCTGCATCTATTGTGATGATCATATGATTTTTATCCTTCATTCTGTTAGTGTCTTTTATCACATTTATTGATTGCATATGTTGAACCATCCTTGCATCTTCAGTATGAATCCCATTTGGTCATGGTGTATGATCTTTTTAATGTGATGTTAAATTTGATCTGCTATATTCTGCTAAGGATTTTTGCATCTATATTTATCAGGGATACTGGCCTATAAATTTTTTTCTTGTAGTATACTTACCTCGCTGTTGTATCCAGATAATGCCGGCCCAGTAAAATGAGTTTGAAAGTATGACCTCTTGTTCAATTTTGTATAAGAATTTGAAAGGATTGGAATTAGTTCTTTAAATGTTTGGTAAAATTTGTTTTTTCTTTGTGGGAGATTTTTGATTACTAATTAAATATCCTTACTCATTATTGGTCTGTTAAGATTTTCTGTTTGTTCATTACTCAGTCTTCACATGTTGTATGTTTCTAGAAATTTATCCAGTTCTTCTAGGTTATACAATTTGTTGGCATGTAATTGTTCATATTAGTCTCTTATGATCCTTTGTATTTACGTGGTATTGGTTGTAATGTCTTCTCTTTTATTTTTGATTTCATTTATTTGCATCTTTCTTTTTTTCTTAGCAAGTCTAGCTAAAGGTTTGTCAATTTTGTGTATCATTTTTTAAAAACCAGCTCTTAGTTTTATTGACCTTTTCCATTGTTTTTCTAGTCTCTATTTTGTCATCTTTGCTTTGATCTTTGTGATTTTCTTCCTTCTACTAACTTTGGATTTAGTTTGTCCTTCTTTTTTCAGATCCTTGGGTACAATGCTAGATTGTTTATTTGAGATTCTTCTTCTTTTTAAATTTAGGTGTTTATTGCTATAAACTTTCCTCCTAGAACTGCTTTTGTTGCATTCCATAAGTTTTGGTGTGCTGTATTGTGTTTCCATTTTCATTTGTCTCTAGATATTTTTAAATTTCTTTTTGATTTCTTCTTTGACTTCTTTGAAATCCCTTTAGCATTTCTTTTAAGATAGGTCTAGTGGTGATGAACTCTCTCAGCTTTTATTTGGCTAAGAAAGTCTTTATCTCCAATTCATTTATGAAGGACAGATTTGCCCATAAAATATTCCTGGTTGGCAGTTTGTTTATTTTAATTTTATCACTTTGAATGTGTCATCCCACTCTGTCCTGGCCTGCAAGATTTTAGCTGAAAAATCTGCTGATAGCCTTAATAGAGTTTCAACATATGTGATATGCTTCTTTTCTCTTGCAGCCTTCAAAATTCTCTTTGATTTTTGACAGTTTATGTGTTTTGGTGAAGTCTTCTTTGGGTTGAATCCCATTTGAGACCTTTGAGCTTCATATACTTGAATGCTTACATATTTTTCCTTATATTTTGGGAGTTTTCAGCCATTGTTTCTTTAAATAAGCTTTCTGTTCTTTTGTCATTCTCACCTCCTTCTGAAAAATCTATAATGTGAATGTTAGCTCTCTTGATGGTGTCCTGTGGATCCTGTAGGGCTTCATTACTCTTCATTCTTTTTGCTTTCTTATCCTCTGACTAGATGCTATCAAATTATCTGTCTTCATATTTTTTCCTGTGTGATCTACTCTGCTGTTGAAGCCCTTCATTGTGTTTTACTGTTCAATCATTATATTTTTCAGCTCCAAGATTTCTATTTTGCTCTTTTTTATGATTTCTATCTCTTTGTTGAGCCTCTTTTTTATTCTTGTGTGATTTTTGTGATTTTGTTAAATATAGTATCTGTGTTCTTTTGTAGATCACTGAGCATCTATAGAACAGTTATTTTGAACTCTTTGTCAGGTAATTCATAGATTTACAATTCATGGATTTCCGATTCTTTGGAGTTGGTTACTGAATGTTTACTGTAATCTTTTGATCACGTCATGTTTTCTTGATTCTTTGTGATTCTTGTAGCCTAGTATAGGTGTCTACACATTTTAAAATGTAGTCATCTCTTCTGATATTATAGACTGACTTCAGTGTGGAAAATCCTTCACCTGTGTGGAACACACTGAAGCATGTTGTGGCATGTTCTGGGTCTGGTGACACAGAAAACCAAGTGCAGGGATGTACAGTGGCTTCAGGTTTAGGGGGGTTCAGTGTCTCATTGGCTAAGGCAGCTGGGATTTGCAACATTGGCAAGTGTATGGTTATTGGTGGCAAGAACTGCAGAATGTTTGCAGTGGCTGTGAGTGTTGCTCGTGTACTCAGCAGTGCCTGTGGATCTAGTGGCAAGGGATCAGAGCAGGCAGGCAGCAGCAGGGGCCAAAACTGGTGGTATGTACATTCTTGGCTGTGTGTGCTGGCTGCAGCTTGTGTATGGTGGTGGAGGCTAGCGACAGGATCAAGCATGTACATGCATGTGCACAACTACAGGAATTGAAATTGGCAGCATGCACATACATGGTAGTAGGGACCAGCTGCAGGTACAATCATGGTGATGTGGACCAGTGACAAGAATCAGATCCAGCTGCTTGTGCATGGCAGCTGCAAGGGCCATGTTGGCAGCATTCACAAGCCCAGCTTCAGGGGTCAGCTGAGGAAGCATGCATAGAGTGTTCTTGCCCTTGTTCTTCCCTGTTCTTGCCTTCAACAAGGACACAATGGCCAACTTGTTGCCATGTTGAAAAGACCAAAAGAATCTCAGATAATTCGTTTCTGACAGAAATGAACTAAAAAAAGAGCATCAGCAAACATTTATCTCTTATCTTCTTGTTTTTTGAGGAAAAAAATACTATTGTAGTCATATGAAAACTTTCTTTACTGACAAGAGTGCGGAATGATGTGAATGGATGCTCATATCCATAGAACTAAAGAGTTAACACATAGATGCAGATACAAATGGGAACTTATTTTATGATAAAGTCATTTCAAACCAGTGATGATAAATTGGAACAACTTCATGGCCAGTTGAAGTAAATAAAATAATAAAGATGAATAAAGATGGAATCTTACCTTGCTTTTTAAAGCCAAATATAATCTAAAAGATCAATGTGAAATTCTTCCAAACAAATTTTACCAAGAAAAAATTAGTAAATGTTAGTTTCTCCTGCAATGCTCCTCCAACATTTAGAAAGAAATCTTTGCCTTAATGTCCATTTGCTAAACAGTTATCACTGCAGGCCAAGTATTAAAGAAGTCAATGGGGAGTACTAAATTGGCTTATTGTTCATTTAAAATTACAGTCTTCTTAAACTGTATTAACCGCAAAGTTGAATTTGTATTAACCATGAAGATGAATCAGTATTTTCCTCAAGTAAAACCAGCAAGGAAATAATTTTTGTTGTATTTATACTTTAGAAATAAAGGAGTGCATTCTTTGTGTTTTTATTTTCCAGTTTTCCTAACAGCATCATTCAATCCTTATAAAGTGACTTGTGTGGCTTTAATTTTTTTCAGAAACAGTTAACATACAATGGGAAATATATGTTTATTTAAAACATATATTTATGTGTATGCTAAAAGTTCCTGGAAAAAAATCATATGGGCCTGATGCCTTTGGGAATGAAATATCTTTGGCCACCATTTCAATTTTTATTCCTAATTTTTTTTTTACAGTTGTGAGTCTTCTTGGTAGTCTTCCTCTGAGACCAATCTTGGCATTCATACTTTTCTAGAAAATTGCCCATTTCACGTGTTTTTAACTTATTGGCATAAAGTTATTCATATCAATTCTTATAGTTTTTAAAATACTTCAGCATCTGTTTGTGCTCCATATGTGTTCCTGACATTGTTTATGTATATATTCTCTCTCACTTGCTCTCACTCATTCTCACTCTCGCTGTCTCCCACCATCAAAATGTTTGCCTTTTGTTCAGTTGTTCAGTCTTTTACAATAGTGTTCAGTCTTACCAATCAACTCTACTTTTTGTTTATTTGCTACTTAATTTTGCCTTTTATTTTTATTCCTTCTCTCTATTTAGATTTTTGTGTTGTTCCTTTTTCCACCTTCTGGATTGGAAATACCAGTTATCATAAATTTGTCCCTTAGGCATAGCTTAGAACTGGATACTATTGGTTTTAATGTAGGATGATTTTATTTTAAATATTTTACAACATTTCCTTAGACTTACTCTTTAATGATTATTTTTAGAAATACACCTTATAATTTCTCAAGTGAATTTTTGTTACTGTTTATCATATTCTAATTTTATGTATTTTGTGGTCAGTGTTTTCTCCCCAAAAACTCCAGCCTTAACTATAAGGAATGAGCCAGGTCTAATCATGAGAAAAAGATCAGACAAATCCAAATTGAAGGATATTATACAAAATTCTGACTAATAACACTTCAGAACTGTCAAAATCATCAAAAACAATGAAAGTCTGAGAAACCGTCATAGTCCAGAGGAAACTAAGGACACAATGACTAAACGCAATGTGGTATCTTGGATGGAATCCTGGGACAGAAAAACGACATTAGGGGAAAACTAGTGAAATTGGAAATAAGTGTAGAGTTTAGTTAGCAATAATATACCTATATTGTTTCCTTAGTTGTGACGAATGTGCTATGGTAATGTAAGACGTTAACAATAGAAGAAACTGGGTGAACATTATACGGGAACTCTCTACAATGTCTGTGCAACACTTCTGTAAATCTAAAGCTAGTTTTAAAGCATTGCTTATATTTTAATGAAGCTAAACAGAGCAAAAACTCTCCTGTGACTTGTCTCCCCACTCAGCATATAAGATGTCCATATCCCTACGGTGGATGCATGGTCTGTCCCTATGTCCCTGCTATCTTGATCTCCTTGCACCTTACCCCTTTGCTCATTTTACTCTACTCCACCCACATGGACCTTTTGGATATTCCTCCAACATGCCAACTGTGATCATTCTGGAGGGCATTTCCACATACCATCTCCAGGATCCACATGCCTCACTTCCTCACCTTTGTATCCTTATACAAATGTCTTCTTCAGAGTGTTGTATTTCTGACCACTTTATTTAAAGGTACAACTTCCCCAAGCCTCCTCCTTATCCTCTTATCTCATTTCTTTTATTTTCTTCCTCCCATAGTGCTTATAACTTGCATCTCGTACACACACACATACACACACACACCCGCTTCTCTTTATTGTCTGTCTCCATTCATTAGAATATATAATGTCATTAGAGTTGAAATCTTTTTATGTTTTATCCACTGATGTATCTCTAACATTGAAAAAACTTTTTTGACATATGAGTAAGAGCTCAGTGAGTATTGATCGAGTAAAATTAATCAGGTAAGAACCTTCAGCACTAGCCTAACAGAAATGGTGGTAGATTAGGTTTGGTTTATGGCAGTGGAGATGGAATGAAGTGGACAGCTTTGGGATGTATTTTGGATATTGAGCAAACAGGACTTATGGATGAATTAAGTGTAGGTTTCTTGGAAAGACGAAGAGTGAAGGATGGCTGTTAGGCGTGTGTTGAAATTGACACCATTTAATGAGATTGGAAAGATTTCAGAGGGGCATATAAGGCTGGAGAACCCAGAACAAGTTTGAGATGCTGGATTTAAGATGCTTCTTAGATATCCTAATGGAGATATTCAATATGATTTGGGGGGTTTAAGGAGATTAGGGCTAGAGATAATGACTGAGGAGTCATCAACATATGAATGATCTTTTAAACTATGGCACTAAATAAGATCACCTAGGAACAGAACATGAAAAAGTAGAGGACCAGGTACATCCCACAAATTTAATCATGTGATCAGAGGAGGAATAGACAGCAAAAAATACCAGGAAGCAAGACATAGAGGGTGGGAGTAAAAAGCTGGATAGAAAGTTGCACCACTTTCTCAAAGGGGCTTTGAGAAGATTTCTTAAGAAGAAAACAGTCACCAATCAAATCCAGCTAAGTAGTCATTAGGATGAGGACTAAAACTTGTCCCTTGGCTTGGGCAAGATGCAGACCACTGACATCCATAATACAGCTTGTTTCACTGAAGTGTTGGGGAAGAAACCCCAACTGGCATGAGTCAGGAAGAAAGTGGGAGGTGAGGAAGTTGAGACAGTGACAATAACTGGGGGGGGGGCACAGAAATCCATCTGGGGTATCTGCATTTTTAGCATTTTTATGTTTAAGAGGTTGGTGGATGGTATGTTCCTCATAGTACAATGATTAAGTAGAGGATAGACTCTGTGGGTACACATGCATGAAGCTTGGAAGATTTGATGGCGGAAAGCTAAGAGACTATATTCTATATGGCAAGAGAATAAACAGAGAGATGGAAAGTGAAAGATTCATCAAAGAAACATTACAAAGAGATTATAAATTAAAGGTAGAGACCAAGCTATTAATTTGCACAGTAGAGAAAAATGGGTTAAATAGCCCTATTAATACAAAAGTTTCTCAGTTTGAATTTGAAAACTGCTTTACTCAATTTTGCTGTCTTATAAAAACATTGCCATACACAAAGTAACACAGAACTGTTAAAAAAAAGATGAACAAATAGTAATTATACAAATGCAAACCAACAGAAAGCTGTAATGTCAATAATGTTCTAATTATTTTACCTCTAGGTTGGAGTTTGAGACAAAGGATAACCATATCAAAGGTACTAACTTTATTGGACGACTCATTCTCCAAATGACCTAGCAGTGCCTGCATGGACTGGGGATACTTAGGCAGTGGGGGCAGAAAGGCATGCCCAACTTTAGCCCTTGCCAATGAGTAGTCACCGTACTACTTGGCTTGTAATTCCAGAGAAGACCAAACCTTGAGCACACAGGACACTCCCTGCCCTGATTACAATGATGGCTACTTCTACGGTATGTGGTGGGAAGTAGTCAGAGTCGGGATGTGTCTGGGAGGTAAAACTTACATGAATCGTGGATGTATTGGATGTATCCTTGGGTTCCACATCCATGGATGTAACCAAGCATGGATCAAAAACAGTATTCGTGGAATGCAGAACTATTGGATACAAAAGGCTGACTTTCCTTATCTGCCAGTTACACAGGGCCAACCGCAGGACTTGAACATCCACAGACTGTGGAATCCACGGAGACCCTGGAACTAGTACCCTGCAGATACCGAGGGATGACTCTGTATTTGCAATATCAAATCCAGTACAAATTTTTTTTTTCACTGTCCATGGAACATTTATAAAAATAGGAAATTATAAAATCTCCATGAAGAATCTTCACAGATTCCTAAAAGTGGAAATTGTATAAACATATGTTTTTAATGTAACCATCACAGACATTGATACTAACAGTAACAAAAGCAACAACAAAAATCTACTCCCTTGGAAATTGAAAAGTAAAATTTCTGAATTAATGCAAGGGTCAAGAATGAAATTAAAAATTCAATTATAATCTCCTTAGGAGTAATAGTGGTTGGAAAACAGTAAGTTCCAATCTATGCAATGTGACAAATACCATACTCAGAATAACATTTACAGCTTTATATTTTTTAATTAAAAAATGATAAAGTAGAAAGTTAAATGCCATGAAGATGTAACTCAAGAAGCTGGGGAATGGGATGGATAAATAGCCAATGAAAGCAACAGGAAGGTATTAATAAAGATATGTGCTAAATTTAGTGAATTAAAGAACAATAAAAATCATAAATAAGTTCAACTATACATTCTTTGAGAATTCCAGGGAAAATGGAAGAATCACTGGCACCAATCTAACGGGCACATGGGGGCGGTTGTGGCAGTAGGGAACAAGCACCCCCACTGAGGGAGTGGTGAGGTGAGCTGCATCTTAGCAAAGCCCAGCATGGCCAAAGGACAGTCCTGGACCTCATTCCTCTCCATGAGCCAAGATCTGACAATGTGTCTAACTCCCTGAAATCTCAGGTACCACCCCGAGGCAGAAGAGGAAGGGGCTGAGCCCTGAACACAGAGCATTTTGAACAAGGATGGACCAAGTTTACATTATTGAACTGGACCAAGCAATTATTGGATTGGCCTGATTTTTAAACCTAGAAATGAGTAGATCAAACCTCTCATTGGATAAAACAGGGGCTAGAGAAGTAAATTAAGTTCAAATGCATACAAATAGAGTTAGTTTTCATGCCTAGGTTAAAAAGTGTATGAGTGTCATACCAACCACAGATATGAGACAAAATGTTCAACTTCTGTAGTAATAAGGAAAATACAATTCACAATTTGTGGAAATGACGATAGTTTGATCAGTGTCTGTCTTCCCCACTCATTCATGAGCTCTGTGAGGGCAAGAGCCATATCGGTGTCTGCTCAGCTTGGAAAAGGGATGTGTGGAAGGCAGTGGTGCTCAGTAAGAATGAGCTGAAAGGAGAAAAGAAAACAGCTGAGAAATAGAGGAAAGGAGGAGGAAAAAGGGGAAAAAGAGATGGAGGGAAAGGGAAGGAAGAAAGGAATGGAGGGAAGGAGGGAGAAGGAAGAGAGAGACAAGAGGGTTGGTGGTTCTGTGGAATACAATTTGGAAAACATGGATTGTGTTTTCTATGGTTGTTTGCCCTATAAATATTCATATTGGAACTGTCACATGTGTTTAACACCCAAATGAATTTGGAGTGGGGATACAGAACTGGAGGTCAGAGTATTGGATTTCTTACTTAAGCATCTTGAGTGATGGTAGGAATTAAAGCTTCCAGTCTTGACAACTTCAAATTACCCTGATGACATTTACAGTAGGGGGACCATTGTGAGCTGTATCTGATACTCCTGTCCTCCCCTCCTCATACCCTTTTGCAATCTGCTTCTCCCTCTTTAAGCTTACTCACATCCATTGCTGAAAAAAAAAATTCTTTCTCTAGAGCGTAACCCCATGCCATCACTCTATGTCTATGTCTAATGCCTTCCTCATTCCTTCCTTCTCTCCCATGTCCCTTTCTCCTCTTCTCATTCTGCTTCTGGCCCTGCTTTCCTTGAACAAATATTTATAGCAAGTCAACTCTGCGGCTATTCCTATTTTGGTTCTTGTCATCTGCACCTTCTTTACTTTGTCCCTGTCCTTCCTAAATGTGGAGCCCAGAAGAAAGGTACTACTCAGGATGTGATCACCCAGCCAGTACTACAGGGCAGTCATGTTTCTGGACCTGAATGTTAGGTCTCTATTAATCTGGGTTAAAAGTACATCTGGTCTGGGGCAGCCTATCACACTTTGGGCCCCAGATGCACTCACAACCCACTGAGCCTTCTCGGGTGCTTGCTGGGGGCCAGACCATGCCCATGCTGGATGTGTAGAACCAACCACCCTTGTGATCATGTTCAGATGACTTATTTATCCCTGTGACAGTTTGCTTTGTAGTTTTCAGGCTGACTTTGAAATCAATGAAACCCTTTGCAGTATTGCAGTTTACTTGCCAAAAAACTGGATGATGTGAGAAATAAATTTTATGGTCTGATAAAACCAGTACTTAAACAGTTGGAATATCTTACCCATTTCATGCCATTGTGGACTGCTTTCATTTCATAGCGTGCTTGTAGAACCTGTAGGGGTTATGACGGTGGAGCTGAAGATGGGCCTTGCCTTCACTTCAACAAGACTGATCTTGATTTCATGTCCTTTGTACTTCAGCATTCTGTGTGACATACGGTATAGGAAAGACAAAGACATGCACTACTTTCAGAACATTTGAAAACCAGAGAATGTTACAAAGCACTCCCTCCAGCTGATGTCTAAACATCCAAGTCATTTACTAATCTTCTCTCTTTTCATACAGACAGGAAAAAGGTTTTTCTTCGTCTTTCCAAGGAGAATCACCTATTGATTGACCCAGCTCTGTGCCCTCTCCCACCCTCTCCTGCATCTGCAATTTCTGTCGCTCAGTGAACACCTTTCCCTCAACTGCCAAGGGAGCAGCCCAGGCTAACCTGCACCAGCACAGGCTGCCTTCGCTTCCTCACCCTCCCTTGCTTGCTCTGGTTTTTGAATCATGCTTGTGCCACCACCCTGTGTGTGTCCTAACCAAGGGCACCATGTCTAATTCCCAGTGCTCGTTTTCCTGATCCCACTACACCATTTCTTAAACCCCAACCATCAGCTCTGTTCTGCTCTCTGACTGCTGGGGTCTCCCTTGAAACTTCTCCTCTCCCACAGTATAAACCCACTGTAATGGCCCATGTTTCAATGTCATCAAAGTTACTCCATTTTATGAGTTTGGGATTATGCACATAGCCTAACCCAGCCAAACTTGTGGTTTTTGACATCCATCTATAATATATTAGGTTTAACCATATCAAATTACTATTTTGTAGATCAAAAATATACTATAGTTTTGCAAGATGTTACCATTGGAGGAAACAGGGTCAATGGCACATAGGACCTTTCTGTATTATTTCTCACAACTGCATGGAAACATATAATTTTTCAATAAATATTTTAATTTAAAAATGGTCAAATCAAAATTCACATGGCATCCAAAAATATTCAGAAACAAATGAGTTATTTTTCTCTCTTTATGGATTTTTTCCACGTGTTACAAAGTGCTAATGCAGAGCCCAACTTTATAAACTCCAAGCAATTTATGAAAACAGAGAATTTTTCTAAGAATAATTAAACATGACCCCATAGTGTTTAACACATTGACTGCCACACTAGAAAAAATAATTTTTCCCTGGGGCCATGGTGTTTGACTAAAACAAAATAATCATTTCTAATTAGTTATTTTTTATTGTTTTCTGTGTGTGAGTTAAATGCAATCCACATTTTTAGAATTAAATTTTCAATATTCATTGTAACAATAAGAACATCAACAAATAAGATTTTCACAAACCAACTTCAGGGTTTTGCTTCACGTGGCTCTGGGCTCAAAACTAGCCTGAGTTAAATTCAACTCACATGGCAGTCAATGTGTTAAACATTTAGTTGATATATAGCATTTACTTATTGCCAAATTCTTTTTACAAAGAGCTTCCCTTAGAGGATTTGCATTCTGTTTACAAATGTTTTTTTCCCCAGGTGTTACATAATTTTTAGGACTAATATATCAAATGTCAGTTACATAATTTTAGGCTTGAATTTGGGTGAAATAATCTAACGAATTTGGTTTTATTTACTTAATTTTTTAAACTTTTTTTTAATTAATAATCTATTTTTTTATTCTTATTTCAGCATATTGTGGAGGTACAAAAGTTTAGGTTACATATATTGCCCTTGCTCCCCCACCCATCAAGGCAGAGCTTCAAATGTGTCCATCCCCTAACTTTATAGATTAAAAAGTTGACCATGGATTGGGTTAAGCCACATTTAAACACTAAAGGGATCTTTAAATCACAGAATCTTGGGGCAAGTGGGACATTAAGGTCTTACAATTTCATACAATTCTGTCACATATACCTTTCCTAGAACTTCACTCTCCAGAACATCCCAAACCATCCTTGGATACTTTCAACTGCTAGAAATTTGTTTTATTCCTCATAGTAAGGTAGCACCTGTTTTCTTTGCAACTTCAGTTCACTAGTGTTAATTCTTCCTTGGATCAAAGAGACTTAAGTGTGAAACTTATAGATTTGTAAATGGTTGTCCTCAGCCATTCTGTCCACCTTTGAGTTAAATTTTCCCAAAGTCCAGTGCTTCTCAAGCTCCCAATCCTGCCTCACGTGGCCTGACATTCAGTTTCTTTTTCATCTTGCTCACTCTCCTAGGATAGGTTCCCGTCTGTGTTTCTTCACAGTGCAGTGCAGTTCCTAGAATCTCCACTGGGGTCTGAGCAGGTGACTGTTCCCTCCCTTCATCTAGACAACATCTATACATAGTGAAGACTGAGATGGTCATATCAGATATCCTTAGTTTTGGCATCCAGATTACACTCATAGCTATTTCATCACTTAACTACAGAACCCACATCGTCTTCTACCCTTTTCCACTTTCAGACCAATTTTTTGGCTCTTGATGGTCAAGAATAGCCAATAACAAAAGAGAAAGAACTTGGCCCAAATATGAACATTATCCATAAATCTCATGCCCTCCCACATCTCAGGAAATAGTGCCTATGCGGAAACAGGTGAGTAAACACAACATCTTGGACCTGGGCTGTTCCACTTATCGTCTGTGAGTTTCAGGTTTAAGCTTCTGATTAGTCAAAAGAAGGTCAAAAACCTCTTTGAAGAAAACAGTGTAGGAGCGGGGGCGGGCAATGCAAAGGGAGGGGGCGTCTGTGCAGCGGGAAGTTGGAAAGGGTACAAATGGAAGCCTCACTGCGGCGAACCTCATGACTCTGCTGTAGGGAGATGCTTATGTAATAGCTGCAGTGGTGTCGCTTCAGAAAAAGCAACAGAGCTCGTCTTTCTAGAGCAACCTCTTGGCCTATATTAATCGCCAGCAGTCCATGGTAAGGCTGGAGGGGAGAAAAGACCAGTGATCCAAATGATTGGAAGATGATAATTATTCCAGAGTGTTTTCCATGGTAGAAGGGGAATGGTAGCGTTCTTCTCAAATTATAGAGTGAAATGATCAACTCTTTAATTCCAGTCAATCAATGAGGCAGATTCTGGAACAAGTTAAAGTTTATAAGGAGCCAAAGATGAAAGGAAAATAAGTGGTGAGCTCCTGGCCTGGTTAGTTCTAGCAGGGCCAAGGAACGCTCAGTGCCGGAGCAACACCTGCCCCTACCCTCCCCCACCTGCCTGGTGTGCTGTCAGCTGTCACCTGGTTAAAGTGGAGTCTGCCTGCAGCTCTGGACCCTTCAGTCCTGAATTGTTAGTGAGAGCCTCTCACAATCAGGGGTCCCTTCATGAGGTCCCCTGAGGTGCTAAATCCCTGGCACAGCGCTAGCACCTGCTCAACCCTGCTCTTCCCCACGATTTTTTCCACTCTATGTTGCCCCTCACAACTTCCCTGAAGTCTCAACCCCAGGCTTCACAAGTTTAAAAAAACAAGTACATAAAACCCAGTTTGTTAGATTCTTTCACCCAAATTCAAGTTTAGATTTTACCTTAAATTGCATAACGTTTGGAAGGCACCAAAATACAAGCCATGTCTGGGGGCTTAAATTCTAAGAAAATCATTTCTTTTCTGCAGCAGGTGGCACTGTTGCAATGAGGCTGTGTGTCTTCTGGTGAAGTTCGAATCAAAAGGAATCAGCAAATTTTAACTTGATAGAATATTTAATTCAAGGATCAGATTTTTTAAAAAATAACCACTTTAACCAAATGATGAAATGATTTTCACCTGTAATGGGACAAACCAACATCATGTGCTGGTGCACTGAGGACATGCTACATTATATGGTGTTTTTGCTAAAATTGAATGACTTGAATCTGATCTTGTGGAAGCATCAGACAAACCTAAAGTGAGGAACATGCTACTAAGTAACCGGCCAGTACTCTTCAAAAATATCAAGTTCAGGAAGACAGAATAGTTAAGGAATTATTCCAGATTAAATGACACTAAAGAGACATGATAGCTAAATGTCATGCATGATCCCTGATTGGATCCTACACCAAGATTTTTAATTCTGGACAGGACATTATTGGAACAATTAGCAAAACTTGAAAGTGGATTATAGATTAGATAGTAGTATTGTATCAACGTTGAATTTCCTGACTCTGTGCTATGGTTATGTAAGAGCATGTCCTGGTTCTTAGGAAATGCACCCTGAAATACCTAGAGATAAAAGGTTCCAATTATTCTCAAATGTTCAAGAAAAAATATGCTTTTATATATAGTATATGTTAAAATTATATCAAAATTAAAATTTTCCAAAAAGTTACATTTTCCCAGCTCCTTACTCAACTTCTCCACCCAACTACTGAAATATGCATACCCACAGCCAACTTCATTGACAGCATCCTTTTCTTAAAGTTCATGAATTGTCTGAAGTTACTTTCTGTTTCCCTTCGGGCTCTCAAGTCATCAATATCTTCGGGGCCAGCCCCTGGAATATGTTTTGGTCTAATGTCATCTACTTTGAGATCGCCTACTCTTCAAATATGTTTTGTAGATTCGTTCCCAATAATCAGTACATGTTCATTTACTTAAACATGAAAACATGTTAGAAAACATAATCAGAATATCTGAAATCATAAAATGAATCTCAGAAAGTAAGAGCCAAAGAAATTTTAAGAGTCATCATTCAAATACTTTACCAACCCCACCTTTTGGGAAATGAAATGAAAGACAATGGAGGTGCGATGACTGGAGTTGACATAGTCATTTAGTTGCAAAACCAACTAATTAGGAATGCCCCCAATTCCTGCCCTGGGGCCAGCACTCTGTCCCTTACTTTGCTTCTCACACTGGGGAAATACAGGAGATGCAAGGTCACGTGCCCAAGGCATGAAGCCACAGAACACTACAGTGCAGCTCCTGTTTCATGACAAGATATTTGAAATATCATATTATTTTATATGAAAGTAAACGTATGCAAAATTTATCTCAATTTCCAAACTTAAAAACCACAGACTTAAACAGCTGACATTTAACAGGGCTGTTTGGGACTGTACTCTCAGGTAGCCCAGGAGTAGGAGACCATTTTCTCTTCTCTGCAGTAAAAGTTCTCAGTTAGAAACACCAGAGAGACCCTGGGACCACTTAGCCAACCCACGGAACGTGAGTTCCCTGGCGACTCAGTCTGCAGGCTCCTTTGCATGGGACACCTTGCAAAGGCCCCTGAGTCTCCTTCACACCAGCACAGTACGGGTCACACCGCAAAAGAAATCATGGTTGTCAGGGATTAGAGGTACGACCTGCCTGGCACTCTCAAGAGCTGTGTGACCAGGAATGGAAGGAAGGGCCCTCCAGGACAGAGGGTTTTGTGTGGGAAATGCCTGCAACACCACCCCCCCCCCCCCACACACACACACGGGCCTCCCCTCCCACACAGGGCCTCGGCTGTACCTTCCCACAGTCTGGCCTGAGGTGGTTAACAGCCCAGAGCCTGTCAGATCCAGACATTGGAAAGCAGGAGGGTCTTTCCCTGCTAATCTTTGGGCAAATATTTTGTCAGCGCCGTGACTTCACAGTGCGTTAGCAGCCTTGCGCTCGCTTGTGCGGCAGGCGCAGGCCAGCCCACCTGGGTGGGGACAGCCCCCGTGCCTTTCCACGGGCGGAGAGCCTTCCCGCTCCAACACCAGCTTCCTGGGCGGGAAATGACAACGTGTCCCCCCTGCCTGAGGTGAACCCCGAGGACTGAAGGGAGGAGGGCCGGCAGCCTTGGAAGACAGGTGAGCTCCATTCACAGACAGGAGAGGGCTGGGGCTCCAAGCGCCCCTTTCTCACCCATTCCCTGCGGACTCCCTAAGTTTCTATTACAATAAGTGGGAAGCTGTGGCTCCTCGCTGCTTCTGCCGTCCCTCTTGGTCTCTGGCGGGCTCCTGCACGGGTTAGACCAAACAGGCTTCTGAACAGCAGTGCCTCACTCTTGGGCCCATTGCAGCCTTTGACTTAGGTCTGGACCTGAAATGTCCTTGTACATTTTCACTATGAAATGCCCCTCTACACACCGTCCCCCGCCACACACACCTCTGTCCTGCCTCCTGCCCCGGGACGGGACTTCCACTGCCCCATTCAACCCCAACACCACCCCCACCTTCCAGCCCTTAGGAGCATATCTTACAATTCCAAGCAAACTTTCTTTCAGGTGTTCTGGTAAGTAGCTTTGTGGCCACCACAGGCAACGTTTTGCTGAAGTAAATCCATGATTTAGTCTGGCGGTTCAGCATTGGCGATGTCCGTTTCTACCACTCCAGCAGGTGCAAACCAAAGCCACGTTCTGTAAGCAAACGGGGGGAGTGGGATGGCTACGTGCACTGGCAAGTCCCCCGAACGGGAGATGCTGTATCTTAGTTCGGGAAATCCAAAAGCAACCCTGAAACAATGATGTGCGTGCAGGTAGTTTACTCCAGAAGGGATCTCAGGAAGCTGGAATGAGAGAGTTGGGAAGCAGGGTAGGGAAGGAGAAAACAGAAAATGGCAATGTGTGTTTATCACATGCTGCTGGGAGCCCCTGGGGCTCAGTTCCACGGGGACAGAACAGGCCTCAGATGAGTAGGACACAATCAGTTG
Organism: Eulemur rufifrons; assembly: GCF_041146395.1. NCBI lineage: Eukaryota > Metazoa > Chordata > Mammalia > Primates > Lemuridae > Eulemur > Eulemur rufifrons. The sequence continues at coordinate 13,051,659 of NC_091002.1, read as the reverse complement.
GCCCACAAAGTGGCTTCCACCAATTCCCATCCATTAGTGCTTCAGAGTTGCCCCACCCCAGCAGGAGAGCTGGGGCATTTATCCACCAATTCTCTTTAGCTGTTATTTGAAGGCTGCTCCTTGTGGATGGAAATGAACTCCCCAGCATTAACAGACTATCCCAAGCCTGAGATAGGAAGGCTCTGGGGAATAAAAAGCTCTCAGGCAGAGTCCCAGGTGCTTGCAATAGGAAGCCAGTGATAACACAGAGAAAGCAAGTGGCTAGGGACAGAGACAGGGCACTGACAGCATCTACCCCAATAAGTCTAAAGCATATCCCGTTAAAAGCAAAGAGCAGGCTGGGCACGGTGGCTCACGCCTGTAATCCTAGCACTCTGGGAGGCCGAGGCAGGCGGATAGTTTGAACTCAGAAGTTCGAGACCAGCCTGAGCAAGAGTGAGACCCCATCTCTACTAGAAAAATAGAAAGAAATTAGCTGGATAACTGAAAATATATAGAAAAAATTAGCCGGGCATGGTGGCGCATGCCTGTAGTCCCAGCTACTCGGGAGGCTGAGACAGAAGGATTGCTTGAGCCCAGGAGTTTGAGGCTGCTGTGAGCTAGGCTGATGCCACGGCACTGTAGCCCAGGCAACAGAGTGAGACTCTGTCTCAAAAAAAAAAAAAAAAAAAAATCAAAGCGCACATGAAAAATCAAAGTGCCCCCAGATGCCCCACCAGCAGTTTACTCTGGGTGTGTTTCTCCCATCTTCAGATTCAGTGTCAAAATTTGAAAAAAGAAATCTCTACCGGGATAGCAAAACCCAATCCACTTTGCATGGTTTCATTAAGCCATTTTATACCACCAATGGGCTATGTAGACAGAAGCGAAGATGGTACAAGTAAGAACTGGTGCTTGGAACCTGATTCAGGTAACATGAAAAGGCTATTTTTACATTAAAAGAGAAGATTCTGGAGATATACAAGGTTGATAATCCCCCACTCAGGACTTCTCTCAACCTGGCACCATCCCATCTTCAATAGGCAGCTCTTATCACAGCTTAAGCAAGACTATCTCTCATGAACAATTGGGAGATTCAAGAAGCCATATTCGCTGATCCCACCCAGCTTGCTGTCTCTGGCACCCTTCCCTGATCATGTCTGCCGTATGTGTGTGACACTGAACGTAGCCTCCATAACATTTATGTGTCACGGGGCTGCTTGGCACCCAGCCTCAAACCCAGCCCTTTTACAACTGCTACACATTCCTTATCTTGCTTAACTCTTCTGCAGAAAATAAAACTGGCCCCATTTTTCTTAGGACTTTCTTTCCTTGCATTCAGAGGCATCATTCTCCGGTGGCTTCACTCTCTGTGGCCACCCTCAGTGACTATCCCAATTTCTCTGCTGCCTTAATCTGACCCTAGTATTCTCCAAGTCTTTGTCTTCAAGACTTAATCTCTTTTTACTTGATTTTCATCTCTTTGGTCAGTTTCCCTCATGTATACCCCAAATGACAACTGTAACCCATAGACTGATGGCCTCCACTTTATCCTCAATCCCAAATTATACTCTCAGCTGCCTGCTTAGCCTCTAACACCAGCACTCGCCCATTTGATTGCCTTGCCCTGCACTCGCCCTTTCCTCTGCTTCCTGCCCAGCCTCGTGCATGGCCCTACCCCTCAACCAGGCGACAGAGCCAGGGATGAAGACCTTGTCCTGCCGTCCTTCAGCTCTTCCCCACTCAGCCATTCAGGCCCCGACTCCAGGATTTTATCACTGTGAAACTTTTAATGCATCTCCCCACAACTCTCACTTCAATCGCTTCAGTGACCTCCTGAGCCATTCCCTGTCCCTGGCTTCGGCTTTATGCCAATTTGTCTTCCACATACTTCCAGGCTCTTTCTAAAATGTAATGTTAACATGCAACTCCTCTGATCAAAAATGTTGGTGGCTTTGGCTTTCCAAAGCCATCGAAATTAATTCACATTCCTTAGCATGCCATAGGGCCATTTCCAGTTCATCATCTCCTTTCTCTCCCTCTCTCTCTCTCTCTCTCACACACACACACACACACACACACACGCACGCACATCTCCACACCATTACCCCCGATGCTCAGACAGATATGCTCGTCCTTCCTCTTGCTATTGGTCTACATCCAGACCTCAGTGCTGATCTCACTTGTCACTTCTTGGCGATAGGCCCTTACTCTCCCAGTCTTTATTGGATGCCTCTCCTGGATGTTCCTATGGGGTCCTCGACATTCCTTAAAGAATCTTTGTGGCACCACATTGTGATTGTTTGCTTAACGGTGCTCTCACTGAGGACAGGGACCATGTGTTTTCATCTTGATTTTCCCACAACAAACATTTGGCACAGAGTTGTAGCCCCTGAAATATTTGCTGAATAAATGAAAAAAATGAATGAGTGAATGATACCTGATAGTGCTAGGCATGGAAATGTATAATTCGACAATGGCCAACATGCATGCACTTCATCCTTTCTCTCTTCTGCACGTTACTATCACAACCTGCTCAAGGCAGCCAAGGCCATGGCTGACCCAGACCTGAGAGTCTCCCCAGCCTGCTCTGAGACTCAGAATGCAGAGGAATGCCGACTTTGCCTTGTCTATGGGAGACTTTACAAGTTCCAGAAAATTGATTTTTCCAGGCATGCATGGCTTGGCATAAAAACCAGACAATTTTTATTGAATTTGGTCCTAAGTGATTAGATTTTTGACCTTAGCAATGTGGCCAATAGATTCAACAATGAATACTTTTTTTTTTCCTTATTTTTGCCACATGGCCTCTTTTTCACAGATTAGCCAGTAGGTTCAGCCACCATTGCTTTCCCTTGGGATCTGTTTTCCCTGTTCCTGTGGCATCTGTAATTGTGCATAAGCTGTGGGTGCATTTCCGAGGAGCGGCACGATGGCAGTGGCATGCACTACAGGAAATGTGTGCCCGCTGGTGCTTGGTTGCTGTTTATGTTTGTCAGTGGTCCCTGTAATTGGAAGGCTGTATTGCCTTACAATTATGAAAAGAGTAATAAAAAGAAAATTAGGGAAAACATATGAGTATAACATCAGATCGAAACCAGTGATGTTTTGTAATTTTACACAAATACAATACAGATTTTTTTCCCCAAAATCCACTCAACTGTAGTGAATACTGAACAGAGAAAGCTCCACTTTAAATACCAGGCACAAATGAATAGCTAATCTTTCAGTCTTTGAACATGATACAGTCCACTGTAAGCACCAATTTAATTAAGGCAGGAATCCAAGGTTGTTGCTTCTTCTGATGAAAAGCATTAATTATGAAGCACAGGAATGCAGCATGCTATAAGGAAAACAGATACCTTTTCTGGTTTCAGGGATTCTGCCACATATTTTTAAGATTGTCTCTGCAGTAGACCTTGTCCGTGCTGACTTCACTAGCTCAGACACTACTCTACCTATTGTAAAAAATATGAAAAAAAAAAAAAAAAGAAAGAAAGAAAAAAGAATCATTCTCTTTCTGAGAGTGCATAAGGTTTAAATTTTTAGAAAGGAGAAAATAATCTGAACATCCATCTTAAAATGGAAACTAAAAATTAAAGTTTATATCAATAACCTATTCTCTATAGATTCAGCAAACTAATATCATTTAAGGGCTTATTTCTTGGCAAAAAAATGAATCTCTACAGTCTAGTATGTTTTAATGTATGCATATTGTGAGACTTTGAAAAAAATTTAACTGAGTACACATTTATATTATCTGCGGGATGGTATGAAATATCTTTGGAAGAAACGGATGTACCTATTGCCGTTCTCTTATTTCAGACTTTGGTTTGACAGCATCATGCTGCCTACTGGCACATTTACATACTGTTCCACATTCACACACTGTCTTAGTCCATCTTGCATTGCTATAACAGAATACCTGAATCTGGGTAATTTATAAAGAAAAAAGATTTATTTGGCTCATGATTCTTATGGCTGGAAAGTCAAAGATCAAGCAGCTGCATCTGGGGAGGGCCTCATGCTATTTCCACTCATGGTGGAAAGTGGAAGGGGACAGGCATGTGCAAAGAGATCACATGGCAAGGAGGAAGCAAGAGAGAGAACCAAGAAAACCAGACTGTTTATAACAACCCACTCTAGTTGGAACTAACCCTTTTCTTAGAGAGTGAGAACTCGCTCACCCTCAAGGGAGATCATCAGTCTATTCTTAAGTGAATAGATTTGCCTCAATGACCCAAATTCCTTCTACTAAGCCCCATCTCCCAACACTGCCACATTGAGGATCAAATTTCAACATGAGTTTTGGCTGACACAAACCATAGCCAAACCAGGGCACACACCTATAGCATGTCTCACTTACATTTTTTGTTTCTGCACAATTATAGGACTTGCCACACAGTTGCACAACTAAAGCATAAAAAAAAAAAAACCAAAAAAATATGTATTATGGTGGTTTGTCAGTGGACTGGCTAAGATTTTAAGATCTGATTATTTATTTATTATGCTAATGGACTCAAGAAGTGCCTCTGTTATTATTTACACATATGTTTATATTTAAAATATTTCATTTACTAAAATAGCACACACTATTTGCACTGATTTATTGCTTCATTGGCTTTTTCACAGGACTGTCCTAAAGGGCAGCGTGCAGAACTTTGAAGAGTGGCTGTGACCCAGAATGATGAGCTGCTTCCTCCTGGTGTAACCCTGTCCTTTCTGGAGGAGGCCTTTGGACCCATTTGAACTTTACCCATGTTTTTTCCAAAATGTGCACGTGTGAAGCAGAATAATGAAAAGGGGTCGCCCTGCCCAGGCCTGAGTTAGCTCCTGCTCTCTACAAGTAAGTGTGCTCCCAGCTCATGGAACCAACTGGAAAACCATGAGCTTCCTCAAGGAAATGGCCTAGATGAAGTACGACCCTAACATTTTTTTGGCAGCCTACTGGGTTTCTGAGCTTCTTTAGACTTTAACGTGCTTAGCATCTGGACTGGCTTAACTTTCCCTCAGCAATGTTTTGGATACTTTAATGGATAGGAAGTGCCTTCTCATTTTCTCTCCTTTGGGAAACCAAGACTTATGTACAGATTTTCCTCTCAGGTTTGAGTGAGAGGCCTCGAGTCAAAGCCAGGTTTGTTTTTTTTTTTTCCTTCTCTGAAACATGCCACATGCCCAGTGTCCAGGAGTGTGTCTCTCGTGGAGGTGGGGGGCAGCACAGAGGTTTGATGCATTCAGAGCATTCGGGGAAATGAGCAGTCACCTTCTCACAAAGTCCCCCCTACAGGTGCCGAGAAGAAGGGCATAGAAGACTAAATGTCCCACTTCATTACGATTATTTTTAAATTTATGATTCTTGTCCCTTTCAGTTTTGAAGGGGCGTTTTTAAAAGTATTTTTCTTGGCTACCAACTAAGGCTTGTTGAAAACTAAAGTCAGAGTTGGGGAAAATTTAGAGGATGGGGAAGCATATGACCTACTGGGGCCAGTAACACTCATTTCCCGTTCTTGTGCAGTCTCTGAAGACATTTCAGAGTTTATCATCTGCAGCCAGCAGAGGGGATGGTCAGTGTTGGCAGATGGGTTAAAAGACCTCACAATGACATCAACTGCAATCAAATGCAAAGGAGACTTTCTTCCCTATTTTACATTGAAACAATCCTAGGATGAGAAATAAAGGTGATTCAAAACAAAACATAAAATCTGGTTTCTCAAAAAAACCCAAAATTCTTACGAGCCATGAAACTCCAAGACTCACCTACAGGTGAGGCTTCTGATGTAGAGAAATGACTCACAGCTTTACCTTGATCCTGGGACAGCTCCAACTTTCCATAGCTTTTCTACACTGCTCTGCCTGCAAACATCCTCCTGTCCACAGCAGATAAAGCTCAGAAACCCAAGAATTATTGGGAAAATGACTACAGCTCTTCATTCCTTAATTTTTCTGTTTTTAATATCAGCAACAGAGCCGAGGAGCCCAGTGCTTATAAATGCCAGCAGAGACCTCTCTCCAAGCACAGCCTGCTCTGCCGGCTGAGGCCCAATGACAAAAGACAACCTCGCTTTGAAGAGTACTCAAGAACTTCGAAATACTCATAGATATGTTGAACATAAAAGAAAAGGAAACAGATTGGAGTGGTGGGAAATTCATTTCCAGACTAAGTAGAATTGAATGGAAGTACATACTTAAAAAAAATTAAAAAGAATGAACATGCTTAGTATTCTAGAACAAACGGAGACTGCCAGAAACATGCAGGCTTGCTTGCCAGAACACTTTTATTAGACTCTTATTGCAATAATTAGTGGTCTCGTACAAACTTAGCCAAACAACCCATATCAATTCCCAGTTCTGCTATTTTAACAGCACAGTCTCAGTCACATCCATCTGATTATTTTATAAATTTTCCTTGAAAAGTCAATATATTGTGTTTCACTGTTGTATTTTTAGTTGCATTCTGGGGCAACAAACTTTCCTATCATGAGAAACTAATCAACTTCATAGTTATATTTCACATTTACTTTTATACAGATAAGTATAATTTAATTTTTTAAAGTATATTTAAATTAATAGAGATTGAGTTAAATTATTTGAAATTCATGAGCTTTCTTAAGCTTAAGAAATGTCTGCCATCTAGAGGTTGCAACTTCATTTTAATGAATAAAGAAGAAAGAAAGAGTGCAAAGTAGGACAAAGAAATCCTATACTTGAGCTCAGGGATGGGTTCAAGGGAACTTTTCCAGGTATAAGGCATGCTTTGCTCAGATGCATTCATGCTCTTAACTCTTCCTTGTACCCAGCTTATAGATTCGGTCAAGTGTCCCATCTTGAAGTAATTTTTAAAATATTAAGGGAATATCTCAGGAAAGCATCAAAATTTATCATGGTGATGATTAATGACTATAGCAAAGATTTATTGATCTTAGCCTCTAAAATAAAATGACACTGAATTAACTCGCAGAGGGAAATAAAAATTTCAAAAAAATTCCTTAAATTACAAATTTTTCTTTATTGAGGAAAAAGGATATTAGCTATATTGAGTCACTCTGAAGAAATGGTTTTCAAACATTTTTAGGCCCTTCTCTGATTAGAATACTGTACATACCTAAAAGAAATGTAAAGTTGCTGAGGCCAAAGCAGGACCCCAGAGACCCGCGTCTATGCCTCACTTGCTGTAGGCCAAGGCACCATACTCAAATGCACACACAGATTCTCAGGTCAGTTATATTCAAAATAATTCATGAATATGGAGGCAAACATCTTAAATAAAATGATAAGTTTGTCAAGAAGACTGGGGCTCACTTCTCCCACCCATATGCTACTCATTTAATGGAGGATCTATCCAAGGCTTTGCAGGCCAAGAATACTGAAGCCCTTATTACTGCCCCTACCCAGTTTCTGTTTATATGATATAGGCTCCAGCCAGGGATGGGCAAACTGAGAATATTGCAGGCTACTATCCCCCCTCCCAACTCCCATTCATTAGATGAAGATATAAATCTGGAAGAAGTAGGCCACCATCTCCACCAGCAATTCTGGTGAATTAGAACACCAGAGGTTCTTCCAGGGGAAGGGGCCACATGGGAGCACTGGCAGCTCTACAGATCTGCTGAGGGGCTGACATTATTGGAAACAAGATCCAGAGGAACTCATGTCCTAAGGCATTATTGAAAACAACAGAGATCTTAATGTTAAGCAATTAAGAAAAGGCTAATAACTCATGAAACTAGTTGCAGCAAGCAAAATAGCTCACCAGCCAGAAGTTTAACAGAGACAACCAGAGAAACAAACAGACTTATTTTTTTAAAGAAAAAAGACCTGGCTAAGATTACATTCAGCCCTGGGGTTCTGCAGGGTGTGCACATGTGTTAGGCTGCAGCCACCTAGGAGCAACCACATTCCAGATTGAGCACTTGAGAGCTACTAGTTCCTGGTTAAATGTGGGGTGGACTTGAAAGCTTTCCCTAAATTATACACAGATTCATCAACAAAGGGCAAAAGTCTTACAAACTTAAAGGACACAAACTCTGACCAATCACTGGCTGAACATTAAGCTATGCTGAGCTAATGGTGACTTCCAGAAATCCAAGCTTAAAAACAAAAACAAAGGGGAAAAAGACTGAGCATTGACATCAGAGGCAACACACTTTGGAGGAAGTACAATTCACGGGTTAGTCCAGGCAAACCACTATAGAAATAAACTAATAAAGCCCAGTAACATCAACAAGCCTTTGGAAAGAAGGGAGCACTAATCAGGATGACCCAGAGTTGCCACATTATCTAAAATGTGCAGTTTTCAACAACAACCACCAAAAAATGAGGCATGAAAAGAAACAAAATAGTGTGATCATTGTATGGGAAAAATAAGTGATCAATAAAAATTGCCTTTGAGGGGGCCCAGATGTTGGATGCAGCAGATAACATTTCAAAGCAGCTAATAGAAATAAGTTCAAAGAATTACAGGAAACTATGTTTAGAGAATCAAGGGTGATTTAGTGACAATGATTTATCAAACAGAGAATATCAATAAAGAAAGAGAAATTAAAAACAAGTGGAAACTCTGTCATTGAAAAGTATAATATCCAGTATGAAAAATTCACTAGAGGGGCTTAACAGTACATTTGAACTGGCAAGAAACAAAAGTAAAAAAGAAAAAAAATCAACAAACTTAATGACAGATCATTAGAGATTTATAATCTGTATAACACAGTCTGAAAGAATGATGAAAAATGAAAAAAAAAATCTCAGAAAGCTGTGGGAAACCATTAAGCATGCCAACATATACATAATGGGAGTCTCAGAAAAATAGAAAACAAAAGAAGACAGAAAAAATGTTTGAGGAAGTAACAGCTAAAAAATTTCAATGTAATGATTAAAAATTTCCAATATATGATAAAAAAAAAATTAATCTATACAATGAAAAAGGCTCAACAAACTCCAGGTAGGTTGAACCCAAAGGGATACACATATAGATATATTACAGTCAAAATGTTTAAGGAAAAAGAGAAAGTTTTGAAAGCATCAGAAGAATAAAACTTGTCTTCATGTATAATGGAATGCCAATAAGATTAACAAATTACTTCTCATCAGAAATGATGAAGGACACAAGGAAGTGGGACAACATGCTCAATGTGCTGGGAGAAAACATGTCAACCACGAATCCTATATCTAGCAAAACTATCTTTCAAAAATGAAGGCAAGGGGAAATTGACTTTCAACATCATAGTATGAGAAGCTCTGCTGACCTGTACCCCAGGGAAATCAGTAAAAATTGTTTTTAAACAACCATTTAAATTATCTGGAAATAGTCATGAAGGGAAATAGCATATGAATAACCATTTATTAAAGAAGATCTATGAAAATTCACTAGGAAAGGGAAGAATCTGTGGTATGTGAACCGACCCCATGCATTCTTTCTTCCCCTCTCAGTTTAGCAAGGCAGAGACTCCACCACAAAATGCTGCAGCCAAGAACACAGGGCTTCCTCTCCCTCTATCTTCCAGTCAGAGGGCTTTCTTGGCAAAATGATCAGTAATTCAGCATTTCTCATTTTGCCCCAGCTACTTGTTGCTGAGGCTAAGTTCCAGAAAAGTGAGGGCAAGAAGTGGGAAAATCCCTTTATCTGCCCTGTCTCCACTTGAAGAAAAAGAGGTTCTACTGTAGGCACAATATGCTGAGAATACAGGAGCCCAGATAGCCCTTACTCTGGCTCACGAGGCACTGGTTACATTCTAGGAGAGCAAGCCAAGAAGGTGTCAGTTTGATGTCCCCCTCCACCTACTGCTCAGCTTCTAGAATGGGAGTGCCACTAAGAGAAAATCTTTCCATTTCCACCACTGCCAGCTCCAGAGCACTGGCTCAGAATTTTCTTGGGAAAAGAAGTAACCTGCAAAACATATATCTGCTAATCTCTTCCCAAATGAGCTGACTTCATTTGCAACAGAGTATGGAGAAGTTTAAACCTAAGGGCACTCTTAAGAACAATGGATGTTGTGGTAAAAGACAGTTGGGAGAACATTCTTGCATTTCATAAAAATACAGCTTGGACAGTAGGCCAGCTAGTTCACCAGAGAGAAACAGGAAATAAGACAACTGGAAGGAGCCCTCCTGGGTCAGAACAGGAATCACACAGGACACCAGGAACTATTCTCTCCAAGAAGTCTCATTTGATTAGATTGAAATGTAGAGCAATCTATGTCCCAAGGCATTACTGAAAACAACAGAGTAATTAGGCAGCTTTAGGGGAGTTTAACATCTCAGTTGATCAGGAAAAGAGAGGAAGAAAACCCTGTCAAAATCACTGTCATCCCAAGTGACTGTAGACTTACTCAAAACTACATCTCCCTAAGGAGTAACATCAGAGACTTAACACTGTGGAGGACAATCACTAAATAGTCAATCGCTAAAATAATCCAGATAGTCACTAAAACATAAACAAGAAAATAGCAGTACAAGCTCAGGGTTGGGAGAGGACTACTGCCCAGGATTGCTACAGTATATATTATCTAAATTGTCCAGTTTCCAAGACAAAGTTATGAGGCACACAAAGAAACAGGAAAGTATGAGCCATATAACAGAAAAGAAAGAGTGGACAACATAAATTGCCTGTAAGAATGACCAGATATTAAATTTAAGAGAAATAGACTTCAAAAAAGCCATTATAATTATTTTCAAAGAACTAAGAGAAGAATGATAAAAGAATTGAAGGAAGGTATGATGATAATGTTGCATCAAAGAGAAGAGACCTGGAGTACTCCTAATCTGAAAATTCAAAATCTGAAATGCTCCAAAATTCAAAACTTTTTGAGCACCAACATAACACAAGAAAAATGATGACAGCCTAAGAAAAATGAGGGACAATATCAAGTGCACCAACATAGGTATACCTGAAGGAGAGAAGAGAGAGAAAAGAGCAGAAAAATATTTAAAGAAACAATGGCAAAAACACTTCCCAAAGGTATTTAAAAATAATAACCCACACATCCAAAATGCTGAAGTAAGATAAACACCAAGAGATCCACAAACAGACACATGATAGTAAAAGTGCTGAAAGTCAAAGACAAGAAGAAAATTCTGAATGCAGCAAAAGAAAAATTCATCACTTACACTGAAACCCCAATAATATTAACATTTGACTTCTTGGCAGAAGCAATGGAAGACAGAAAGCAGTGGGATAACACACTCAAAGTGCTCAAAAACAAAAACAAAAAAACTCAACTAAGCAACATATATCCAGAAAGCTGTCTTTCAAAAATGAAGGTGAAATTAAGACTTTTCTTGATAAACAAAAACTGAGAATTTTTTACTATCAGACACATAAAAAATGCTAAAACAGTTCTTTAGATAGAAAGAAAATGACTCCAGTGATTAATTTGAATTCATAAATAAACAAAAAACAAAGAACACTAGTAAAAGTAATTTTGTAATTATATAGAGCAGTATAAACATGTATTTTCTCATTTCTTTTCATGGATTATTTAAAAACAATTGTATAAAATAATATGCACATAAAAATTTAATGTTGGGTTTCTCAAATATAGGTATGTAATATATGTAAAATAAATTGCCAATAAAAGCACAAAGAAGGTGAAGGGGAGCAAAACTATGCTGGGACAGATGATAAATCAATAACTAGAACCCTGCATTATTGGTTTGTAACTTGATAGATACGTATAACAATAATATCACAAGAAGGGGAAAATGAAATAAAACTATAAAGGAGTAATATTTCCACATATATCTTCAATTAAGCAAGTGCAAATCTGAAACTGATTCTGATAAATTAAGATGTATATTGTAAATCCCAGAGAAACTGCTAAATAAAAGAACCTCACAAATACGGTGATAAAATTATTAGAGAAAGTAAAATGCTACATTAGAAAATATTCACTTAATGCAAAAGTGACCCATGAAGGAGGAATAGAGGAACAAAAATTACATGAGACACAGAAAACAAAAACTAAAATGGCAGATGTAAATCTGACTATATCTATAATAGAATAGATTGTGTGAATGGATTACCCAATCCAAACAACAGTTAACATTTGTCAGACAGGATTTACAACAATTATCCACCCATATATGCTGTCTGTAAGATACATGCTTTACATGAAAAGATAAAACTAGATTGAAAATAAAAGGATAGAAAAAGGTATAAAAAAAGACCAGTGTCCCCACGTTGCTACTGGGATTACATATCACATATAACAGTACACCTTTTTACCTGGGCAAGGGAGACCTCTGCCATAAGCCCACACTTTAGAGGTCCCAAATATCACAAACAAAGCAAAAATAACAAACCAAAAATTGACAAATATATGGGCGCCTCTACCAGAACACAATCCTAAACATCCATTTTGCCACTAACATAGTCCAGGCCCCAGGGAAATACTTCTGTACATTTCTTGCCTTATATCCTCAAAACAAGAGGTCACCGTGTGTTACCGTAATGAAGGGTACCCCTACCAACATCAGGGACAGACATGGCTTCAGAGCACAGAGAGGTATCAATTGGTGGAAACACTCAGACAAAATAAGTAAGCAAATGCACAAATTAGTTTTGTCACAGAAAACATGATGACCACAAGTTCTTGGATAACAAGGCACCATTTCCCAGTCATGCCAACCATCTCTTTTCTCGCTTCTCTCTGTTGTTTTAATTTGTGCTTCCAGAAGTATTCATGGAATTTTGCATTATTGGTAACATTTGTATTTTTTGCTGAGGAACATTTACAATATTAAACAATTCATAACACTTTTAAACATATATGTATATATGCATAAAATTATATACATATTCATGTACATATTAATATTTGCATAGACATATATGTATGATTCTTTACATTTAGGAACTAGATGAACATTGAATGCATGAATTCCAAGAATTACAAATAACAATTGGACTGGACAAATGATGCATATTGACCTCCTTTTGCTTAACGTGGTATTATAAACATTATTTTTTATAACATATTAATAATGTTTAATCCTCCATTTTGGGGACATTTACATTACCAGTTTTTGCTTCTATAATCAGGGTTGAGATAAACATCATTACCCTCAAAACTTTGCAAACATTCATGGCATAATTTTCTAAAAATTACTTGCTAATTTAAAGGGAATGCAAACTTTTAGTGTGGACTGCATTACAGTGTTTAGAAAGTATTTTAGTTTAGTAAGTTTAATAAAAATTTGAGTAATAGTGTCATAATTAAAACATCACATGGATAGCATTCTATTTTCTTTTTCAAACTTTTCACATAAATAACAAAATTTAATTCATCACAGAAAAAATTATGAACATCAGACAATCTAATTATATCCCAGAAAATGCCTACAGCTTTAGTTGCTCTAAAAGTGGGCAATCTTAGTAAACTTTGAATCTTTTAAAAAAGATGTCCCACACATTTCAACAAAATATATATGCATGATTGCATAAGCATGCATTTGAATTTCTTTATTTATTTGTGAATAATTATTACAATGCACATATTTTATTAATATAATGACATTTGAGTGAGTAGTTGTACCACAAAAGTATGCCGTGACTTGGAGGATTTCTCCCATTTAAAATCTCCGTAGTTCAAAGAGAAACATCATGCTTTGGGTAAATATTTATTTACAAAAGGAAACCAATATCAACAACATTTCCTTCTTACTATTTCTTTTTAAAGTTAAGTTTACTTTAAGTGAAAACACAGTAAATATTCAGTAATAAGGAACAGAAATGAAGTGACTGAATAAAAACTATTTAATACCAGATAACAAAATACAGTCAGTCAAAGGAAAGCTCATCTTAAACCATTTATAGCATAACAATCTTCTATTTTATAAAGGCTTTTATGTGCTATTTGGTTCTCTGGGTGATTACTACCAACATATGCGTTTGTGTGATTTTGAAGGAAACTATTCAACAAAAAATATATATCATCCAATTCATTTATGAAGGTTTAAATTTCATTAACACAAAAATGTTTTGTCAAATTGGCCAATATTTTATCTATAGCTATATTTTGCTAGTATTTTTTATAGGAAAACATTAATACTTATTTTCATGTAATACCATACTAAATAAAATTAATAAGCACTCACCAGGAGTTTCAAACTGAAGTGTATATGAGAATGAATTGCATTAGAAGGAATTTTTGCACAAACCTGCCAATTCACAGGTCATGTGGTTTAAATATTTACATACTAACTTGACATTCATCGCCCTGACTTAAGCATCGTAAATAGGCAGAAATAGTGCACAGTAGACAAAATTAAGAAGTTGCTTTCCCTCCTATCTCCACAGTCCTCTCTATTACATTTTGACTTCAAAAATTTCCCTGATTCTGTGCCATGCAATGAACAATCCTCTGGTTAAATGAAACTCTAGAAGATCATTAAAGAAAACGTCCATTTGACAGAGCATGTGGTAGCTTTTAGCCTCTTCTTGGACTGTTTCAAAATAAATGCTAGTGGTGGTTCTAGTTCAAGTGAGGCCTTGCCTGAGGCCACAAATTGTGAAGAGTCAAACATCAGTAAAATCCCATGAGTTATAACTTCACTCAGGGAGCCCTACAACTAGAACCCAAGAGCTAAGATGACACAGGCACACTTGGCGCAAGAGTTGAAGTGGGAGTGAGGATGTGGGGGTACCACAAAGCAGCGGTCTTCATTTTTATAGGAAAAGCTGGTTGTTAATGTTCTGTTCCCAAATGATTCAGGATTTTCTCTGAATCCTAAGAAATTTCTCTGCAGAAGGACTTTGGTTTCCCATAATAACTCTAGAAGACAGACAGTTGTTCCCAATGATTGTCCTGAAATGTAGGACCTTCCAGCCTGGCTCCCTTGTGGCCATAGCTGCTTACACTTGTCCTTGGCCTCTTTTAGATTTTTTTTAACTTTAAATTAATTTCAGACTACACTAGAATCAAAAAAAGCAACATGGCTCTAGTGTCCCTCATTCCTGTTAATAGCTGGATAAAAATGTCACCACTTTAGTGAAATGGCTTTGGTAGAACATCTAGCAAGACTGAGTATATTGTTTTAATTAGCCAGTACTGCACAAAAAGTCTTTTTTTAAAGAAAAAGCAGGGAATTAATAGAAAAAGTAATTTGTCAGGAAATATAATTATCTTTTGATTAACTGCATGTTGTTGCATTTGAAGGAAAATGGTTCAATAATGACATCTCTGGATATTTCTAATCTCTGTTTTCATAAAGTAAGGGTTTTTTTTTTTCTTCTAACAGCAAGAAGATCATATTGCAAAGAAGACAGTTTTCAAAAAAAAGATGGACACATTAATTTTTAACTTATAAACCAAAAGAAATTGAAGCATCATAAGCTTGTCTATTAGAAAGCAAAAGATTATGTCCATCCTGACATGATTTGAGTTTCTCCAGAGATGTGTTCCTCCCATAGCTAAGAGAAGAAAGCTTGTTCAAAGTTTAAATTGCTATTCATATGTTGTAACTAGTATATGCCGTCCAGCCTTTCAGCAAGGACACCTGAGTAGGACTAGAAGCTCAGGCTGACTGGGTCACATGGGTGACTTAACCCAAGCTCCTTGGCCTCATGTTGGGTTCCCCGTGCGACATGGAAATCATTACACTGACTGGTGTGAAGACACAATGAGACCCCATTGTCTCACTGGAAGATCCATGGGATAGGAGTGATTACAAGAACGCTAAGCTGTCCTTCCTTCCATGTGACCAGAGATGGCTGACTCACTTGACAATGAAGTGCCCCTGTTTCTTTCTTGGTAAAATGAAGAGGTAGAACACAAGGTTTATCTTCCCCCCCACATTGATTCAACTGCTGTCAAGGGTGACAGCTGTGAAATGCTGAGAATGAAGAGGTAAATAACACACAATCCCTTCCTCAATGAATTCGTTTTTGTAGTTGATCTTCACAACCCTTTTCAGCTCAATAATTTTATGGTGTCTTGTGGTAGCCAATCTCTGAGATGGTCCCCAATGATCTCTGCCTCTTGCAATCCACAGTCTCATGTAGTCTCATGCCCCGTTGTCCTAGGGTTGCTCTGTGTGACTACTGCATATGGCAGAGTGATGGCATATCATATCTGAGGCAAGTAAGGTGAAAAAAGGTTTTGCTCCTCTCGCTCTCTATCTCTGCCTCTGATAGAAGCCAGCTGCCCTTTTGTGAGCAGCTCTATAGAAAGACCCATGGGACAAGATGCTGAGGCCACTAACAGCCCGCAAGGCAGTGAGGCCTGCAGCACACGTGGACGTGAACTTGGCTGTGGATTCTGCAGCCCCAGCCAAGCCCTGAGGGGGGTGCAGGCTTGGTGGGCAGCTCAAATCAGCCTCTTGAGAGACCCAGACTCAGAACATCCAGGACCCACTCCCAGATGTCTGATTCTCAGAAACTGTGTGAGATAGTAAATTTTGTGTTGAGCTGCTAAGTTTGGATAATTTCTTATGGAGCAATAGATAATTACTACGGTGATCCCACTTCAGGATTCTGTAGTCCAGTTGAAAGAGCAATAGTGAGGATATCCCAAGAGCTGGGTTCTGCTTTCTGACATGATGTTGGACAGGTAATTTGAATTTTTTGTGTAATTTTCATAATCTAATACGTGGACAATTATATCTCTAACAGGACACGTAATGAGAAATTTGATCATACCGATCATAGACAAAATGAGATTACTTTAATTAATGCAAAAAAAGAATTCCTCTTTAAAAAAAAAACTTGAGAGTATAGACTGGCACAAAAGAGACTGAAAATGTGGCAAAATGAGACTGTGAGCACACGAGGTTGTGGTGCAGTGCTGTGCTACAGTCAGTTTGCACCAGCTCACAGAAGATGACTGTTAAATTTCTAAGAGTTTCATGAGCTGGTAGTTAAACACAGTCATTTTAAAAATTACATTATGTAAATTTATTATTAAGTAAATTACATTCAAAACAAAGGTAATAAATAGTCAAACTTCATCTTTCCTAAATATTTTACTGAATTTTACCATTGTCTATGCTTTTGTGCTTCTTTATGTCTATTCTATCTATGTGGTAGAGACAGTATAATGGTATGTCATTGTATATCTCTTCCCAATTCTGCCTTTAGTGACATCACCTTGGCAGCTTGAAATCAGCAACAAGTGGGAGTATTTACACCATGGAAATTGGCAAATCAGGGCTTCCCCACAGCTCCCCAGAGCCAGTTGTTGAACATTTTCCAGTATGATTCTAGAGATGACTAGAGGTCCCAGACAAAAGTAACGAGAATGAACAGTCTATTTGTCCCAGCGGAGTCAGTGAGCATCAAATACAGAATTGATATGAGAATAGAGAAGAGAAAATAAAAACCAGAAAACATAGGAGGACATACAATTCACTAAAAGAAAAAAAAAAATCAAATGCTGTCCTAGTAGAAACTGGAAGAGGATATAAGGAAGAAGACTTCTGTGAAGAAAATAACTGGTTATAGAATCCAAGAGCAGTCCCTGGCAGTGAGGGGCTAAAGGATACATTAGTAAATGCCTACAAGAGATTATGGAGGGGAAACTTTGAAGTCTCAACCCCTGGGCATGACTTGGAGAAACAGATCGAGATTAAAAAAATAAATAAATAAACCATGAATTGAGCATTAAGATTGAGGCAAGAGTTGTTTTTTGTTTTGTTTTGTTTTGTTTTTTAAATGAGCACTTACTCACCTCTAGTGGTGTGCTGGTAAATGTTTAACAACTGGCTCTTTGGCAGTAGGGAGGTGGTTGGGGGAAGCCCTAACTTACAGTGTTTGCTGATTTCCATAGTGTAAACATAAACAGGCTGAACAGGAAAACTATTTCCATACTTTGGCATAACATCATTTATACCCACCTCTCTGGTCTGTTTCTCTGTGTGTATTAGCTTATATAAGCAGACATTTCTATCCTCTCTGAGGACTGAGTGTTTACTACCCTGGTACTGGCCGCAAGCTGACAAAGCACTGCTGCATCCCTTTCTACAAGAGGAAATAAAAAATGTCTTCACTTGCGGAAAGCATATTGTGTAAGACTATGCCAATATTGCTACTATTCAAGTGAATCTTCTTGAAGACACTCTGCATTATCTGGATTTTTATTTATTAAAATCATAATTTGTCCTGTACAATAACTACAGAAAAGGAATATGTTATTCCTCCTTAAGAAGAATCCTAACGGAATAAAAGGACGTCGTGTCAGCTAGGTCATGGTTCAAATCCTAGCTCTGTCACTACCTGAGTACCTTGAGCAAGTCACTAACTTCTCTGTGCTTCTGTAAAGGGGAATAATAACTGTACCTACCTCACAGGGATGCTTTAAGGACCCAATAAGCTAATATCTATATAGTGGTTAAGAAAACACTTGACTCCTACTAGATGCTCAACGAATACTGTCTTCAGTTCTCCTCCTTTTCTCTCTGTGTTTCCTCTCAACCTCCCTCCCAACTTTCACAGAACTTCTTGTGCTTCTCCTAAAAACTCTAGTTCAAATGTCCCTCCCTCTGCCAACCCCCTCCCAACTACGCTGCCCACTGTACAGACGGACTCTTCCTTGAAAAGTTCTACATCTTCATTCTCCCTCAGATCTTTGTTTTCTAACTCTATGAAAATATACGTATCCTCCCCCAAATTTGACCTTAAACTTTTAAAGCAAAGGGGAATGCCTGCTGCTTTCTGAGTGTTCGCTCAGCCCCACATTTAGTATGCATTATGCACGTAATAATTGCTAATGAAAAAGTTGAACTTAGACATGAAATGACCACTGAAGTTGATATAAAATTGTAGCAAAATAGACATTAAGATATCACAATGGTAATCAAACCAAATACTGTACAGATTGATGCATGGGCAGAAAATAATGCATGTGAATCCAAACTTTACCAAATGGATAAGAAAAAAAACAATATATATGTGTGTGTGTGTGTGTGTGTATATATATATATATATGATACAAGGTATAGGAAAGATGAAAAAACTGTATGTCAATTAATCTGACAGAAATAGTATTAGTAGTTGATTATAGGAATTTAGAATTATACATGTGGCAGATCCAAAGAGTGTGGAATGCTCCTGAGAGTCTGTAAGTATGAATTATAATTTATCACTGTACCACTTCCTATGGTAGAATAATATTGTAGACCAACAGGTAGAGTCTGTGAACATTTGGAAACCAAAAAGTTCGCTGGTACAACCTTTCTGGCACCATAGAGAGTGCAAAGCAGATATTGTACAATGAACTCTGAGTGTAGTGGAGCAACACTTTTGAGCCCGTTATCTCCATGGTAATGAAGTAGTTGGAGAGAATGTCAGGTACCCAAGTCAAACATCTATAATACAGACATATAAGTTAGGTGGCTAAAACAAAAACAAAGAATCAGACAGAGGACACAGTTCAGTTAAAGTCTATGAGAAATATGGGCCAAGAGCTCAGTCTTACTTGCTTGTGCTTGATAAAGAGAAAAGTCACCAGGAAATGGAAAAACAACAGCAAAGTGACCTCATGGAAGCTATTGTAAATAAACAAGAAAATTAGATAAGGGAGAATAATTTAGAGTAACTTCTGAAATTTAGGGGAAAAAACAGAAAAATGAACAGAGTTTCTAATAGAGAGAAGCAGTCTCAGGAACCACCCCAAAACAACCTTGGTGTCAACTAGACCCCACCTCTTTAGTACATGAGCACATACGTGTAAGAATTTAAAGTCCAAGCTCAGAAAAAAAGCATACAGCTAATCTATTGCATCGGCCATGCCATGTTCTGTAAATTTTTATTTCATTATGTATTCTCAGCATTTATTTTTAAAATTATTGTGGACCTCTAGTTGAACATATTACGTTGTACATCAGTTTTTATTGCCTTTCCCCCCCAAAACTCACTAAAATGGCAGTAAAGGGATAAAAGAGGCTATTAGACCTCACAGGACAAAAAGAATAGGAAAGGTGATGATT
Organism: Eulemur rufifrons; assembly: GCF_041146395.1. Lineage (NCBI taxonomy): Eukaryota > Metazoa > Chordata > Mammalia > Primates > Lemuridae > Eulemur > Eulemur rufifrons. The sequence goes on along the minus strand of NC_091002.1, from coordinate 13,031,763 downwards.
GGACATGGTGAATATCCATGTGGTTTTAGAAAATAGAAAGTGTGTATGGAGAGGCAATTTATCAAAGTGGAGGAACTTGAATGTAGATAACCACCAAAAAGTCCTTAAACAACCTCAGAAAATCTCAGGACCAGGAGGTACCAGGTACTATGGAAGGGTGTGGGGGAGGGAGAAGAGTGACAGAGCAGAGGGAGGCACTGGGACCACAGGTGGGGACTGGTGTTCAGCCTCAGGAGTCATTATCAAAATGCACATTACAACCAAAATGAGATTCCACTACCCACCTACCAAAATTACTAAGATGTCAAAGTCTGACAGTATCAAGTGCTTGTGAGGTTGTGGAGCATCTGAGATGCTAATTCTTGGCAATGAACCGTATTTACCACAGTAAAAATATTATCAATACTGCATATATATTTAACCAAAAATTTTTATTAGAACAATATTAAGAGGATTGGGAATGAGGCATTTAGGTAAAAAAACTAACTCCTCAACTACAATAATAGAACATCAATACTTATAATAATGCTATTTAGACTTTTAAAGTGAAAAATAGTTGCCTCTGGGAAGTGGGAGCCTGGGTGGACTGAAGGTGGTGGAGGAGGCAATCAGAAGACTAATGTTTCCCTGAAAGCCTTTAGCACTACTTAACATAAAATTGTGTACACATAGTTCTTCAATTAAAATAATTAATTTAAATAAACAGATTTTTTAAATAAAAAAAGTATGGGCACTGTGTGAGACCTCACAATATGGCTCCAAGCCGATTCACTAGTGTTTATCTAATGCTTCCCTTATGCTTTGGGTGTATTAGGTGCTAAGAAAGCATGCAAAGCCATAGGCAGTCTATGGGACAAAGAATTCTTTCTCACATTCTTTCATAAAGATGGGTCGGCCCCTGTGGTAGATGGTCTCCAAAGATGGCTGCTAGCTTCCCCTTCCTTCACAGGACAAGCACTACATTCTACCCACTAGAAAGCAGAACTTATTTCCTTTTCTCATTGAATATGGGCTGGTCTTGTGACCTGTTTCAATGAATAGACTATGGCAAATGTGATACTGTGCTGTTTTGAGGTCTACCTTTAAAGAGAACTGGTAGCTTCTACTTTCTCTCTCTTGGAAACCAGCAATTACCCAAGGACCACCGTACTATGCGGAAGCCCAAGAGAGCTACATGAAGAAGCCATGCAGAGAGGTAGAGATGCCTGGCTAGCTACCAGAAATTCCAGCTATCCCACCAAAGGTGTAAAACACTAAGTCAATAAGCCATCTTAGAGGTTCTAGCCTCAGCAGCCACCATGCTGGGCAGCAAAGCTAGCCTACTGAGCCTAGCTCAGATTTCAGTATTTAAGAAATAAAGTTGAATAGTAGCTATAATTTTGGATAATTTCTTAGATATTACCTAAGAAAGATATCTATTATCTTAGATATTATCTAATAGATAACTGAAACGGAAATTGATACTGGAATTATACAGCAATAGATAACTGAAATCGGTACAAAAATATCTATTCTGATTCCAGAATTAGTAAAGTATGTATGTGGAGAGATAAAAAGATATAAACAAATAATACAGAACAACCGAATCAAGACAATTTAGGAAACAATCTAGATACAGATTTGAGGAGAAGCACTGAACAAAATCTATCAGAAGGATAAAATAATAAATGATAAAATATTTTCAGTTAAAAGAAATGAGATTTTAAGAGAGAAAAAAGAAAGGGGTTGAGAAAAAGAAAACTTACTTTAATTCTACTAGAATTTCAAACTTAGGAATGGAGTAAAGAAGTTTTCAGGACTTAAGAAACAAAACTGGGCAATAAAAGTTTGCCTAAAATATATATTTTCATAGTAATATAAAGAAGAATGAATGTATAAAAGATCATAGAGTTTAAGATATTATTGTTATAATGAGACATTGGGTGGCAAACACAGTCTACTAAAAGGTTAAGAAATAAATAAACTTGGATTGAGCTAGAGCCCATTCTACTAAGTGAAATATCGCAAGAATGGAAAAACAAGCACTACATGTACTCACCATCAAATTGGTACTAATTGATCAACACTTATGTGCACATATGGAAGCAACATACATCAGGTGTTGGGCAGGTGGGAGGGGGAGGAGGGGATGGGTATATTCACACCTAATGTTGTGGTGCGCACTGTGTGGGGGGTGGCCACACTTGTAGCTCTGACTTAGGCAGTGCAAAGGCAATACATGTAACCTAAACGTTTGTACCCCTGTAATATTCTGAAATTAAAAGAAAGAAAACAAAACAAGAAAGAAAGAAAGACAGACAATAAATCCACAGAAGAAAGCAGCTGATCTAGATTTCTACCCCCCCGTTTGAAAGTGATTTGCCAGTCATCTGTGGAAAGTCTCAGCAGAAGATTTAAATGTAGTTCAGAGAGAGAAGAGACATAAAAACCCACTTATTTGTGTGTGTGTATGTGTGTGTGAAAGAGAGAGAGAGAGAGAGAGAGAGAGAGAGAGAGAAAGCATCAGGAATTAGTAATTCAACACAAATGACCTGAGGCAACAAAAATATCCGTGGTTATAGTACTGTAAACTTCCCAAATTTGATAAAAGACATGAATTTATACATTAGAAACTCAATGAAGCCCAAGAATAATAAACACAAAGATATCCACACAAAGACACATTATGATAAAATTATCAAAAATCAAAGACAAAAAACATCTTGGAAGTAGCAGGAAAGAAGAAACTCATCACATTAAAGGGATCTTTAATCAAAATAACAGCATATTTCTCATCAGAAACCACGGAGGTTGAGGGGGTGCAATGACATTTTTAAACCAAGGAAAGAAAGAGAAGAAAGAGAGAAAGAAGAAATAAAAAAGAAAGGAAGGAAGGGGGGCAGGGAATGGAGGGAGGGAGGAAGGAAGGAAGGAATGAAGGAAAAGCTGTTATCCAAGACTTCTATATCTGGCAAAATTATCTTTCAAAAATGAAAAAGAAATTAAGACAGTCCCAGATTAACAAAGGCTGAGAGAGTGTTTAGCTAAATGGAATCCTTAAGGCGAAAGTAAAAGAACAGTTAGCAGTAACTTGAAGCTGTATGAAAAAAATTGAGAATTTTAGTAACGGTAACTACATAAATAAATATAGACACTAATATTATTCCATTTTTGCTTTATAACTCCTCTTCTTATTTCCTACATGATTTAAAAGACTAATATATAAAAATAACCACATATCTATGTTAATAGGCACATAATGCATAAAGATGTAATTTGTGACGAAAACAACAAATAAGGGATATATGGAGTTATATAGGAGCAAGGTTTGTGTACACTATTGAAACTAAGTTGATATCAATTCAAACTGGATTGTTATAAGTTCAAAATGTCAATTTACAAACTCATGGTAACCACTAAGAAAAGGAAATGAGAAGATAATAAAAATGATACACTACAAGAAAATCGGTTAAATGCAAAAGAAGGCAATAATGGAGAAAGTGAAGAATAAAAAATTATAAGACACACAGAAAAAAATAGCAAAGTGATAGAAGTTCTTTCTTATTAGCAATTTCTTTACATGTAAATGGATTAAACTGTCCAAGAAAAAGGCAGAGACTAGCAAAATGGGAAAAGAAAAAGAGAAGAAAAAAAGGATCCACCAATATACTGTCTTAAAGACACTCTAATTTAGATCCAAAGACACAAGTAGGTTGAAAGTTAAAGGATGGAACACATATACTTCATGTAAATAATAACAAAAAGAGAGCCAGGTGGCTATTCTAATAACATATAAATTAGACTTTAAGCCAAAAACTGTTATGAGAGAAAAAGAATGGAATTATATAGCACTAAAAAATCAAATTGTCAAGAAGCTATGACAATTATAAACATATATGCACAAAACAACAGAGCCCCTAAGTATATGAAGCAAACATTGACAGAATTGAAGGAAGAAATAGACAGTTCTGCAATAATAATTTGAGACTTCAATACTCCACTTTTAGTAATGGATAAAATATAGCACAAAGCCAATAAGGAAACAGAGAATTTGAACAACTAGACTGAACAGACATATAGAGAATATTATGCAACAACAGCAAAATACACATTCTTCTCAAGTGCACATGGAATATTCTCCAGGACAGATTAACTTTGGTCATGGAACAAGTCTCAGTAATTTTAAAAGGAATAATATTATATAAAATATCTTTCCTAATCATAATGGAACAAAGTTAGAAATTAAGAACAGAAGGGAAAATGGAAAATTCCCAGATATGCACAAATTAAATAATATACTCTTAACCAACTGATGAATCAAAGAAGAAATAACAAGTGTCATTAGAAAATACTTAAAGATAAGTGAAAACAAAAATATTATATACCCACAGAGTTATATTATAAACTCATAGAATGCAGCTAAAGCAGTAATAAGAAGGAAGTTTGTAGCAGCAAATGCCTGCATTAAAAAGGAAGAAAGATCTCAAATCAGTACCTAAATTTATACCTTAAGAAATTAGAAAGAGAAGAGCAAATTAAACACAAAGATACTAGAAGGAAGGAAAAATATGGAGTAGAGTGGTGGTAAATGAAATAAAGAACAGAAAACCATGAAGACAATCAATGAAACCAAAAGTTGACTCTTTAAAAATATCAACAAAATTGACAAAACTTTAGCCAGATTGATAAAGAGAGCAAGTAAGTAAAATCAGAAGTGAAAATTTCTGTTAGATCAGACATTACTATAATACCAATTTAACAGAAATAAAAGGGATCATAAGAGAATACAATGAACAGTTATATACTAACAAATGAGATAACCAAGATGAAAAGGACAAATTCCTTACAACACACAAATTATCAAAACTGGTTCAAAAAGAGACAAAAATAACCTGAATAGGCTTATAAGTAAAGAGCTCGAATCAGTGATTTAAAGTAAACAAACAAAAAACAAGAAGTAACTCCCAACAAAGAAAAAACAAGGATCAGATGGCTTCAAGATGAATTTTACCAAACACTTAAAGAAGAATTGACATCAATCCTTCTTAAACTCTCCCAAAAACTAGAAATTAAAAAGACCTAAATAAATGGAAACACATCCTGTGTTCATGAATTGAAAACTTGATATTTTTAAAACTGTATAAATTGATCCAATTGATCCAATGCAATCCCTATCAAAATTTAAATGTTCTTTTTTTGAGAAATAGAAAGGCTTATCTTCAAATTCCTATAGAATCACAAGGTGTCTTAAATAGCCAAAGCAATCTTGGAAAAGGAGAACAAAGTTGGAGGACTCATATTACCTAATGTCTGCAGTTACTACAAAGATGTAGAAATCAAAACAGTTGGTACTGGCATAAGGATAGACATGTAGACAAATAAAATAAAATTGAAAGTCCAAAATAAACCTATATATTTATGGCCAATTGATTTTTGACGGGAGTGCCAAGACTAATCAATGGGGAATTAATAGTCTCTTCAACAAATGATGCAGGTACAACTGGATAACCATAAATAAAAAATTGAAGTTGGACCCCTGCCTCACAACATATGCAAAAATTAACTCAAAAATAGATAAACAACCTAAATAGATAGAAGAAAACATGATAGCAAATACCCATGACCCTGATTTGCAATGGATCCTAGGATATAATACCAGAAGCACAGGCAACAAAAGAAAATTAATAAATAAATTGGACTACATCAAAATTAAAAACTTTTGTGTGCATCAAAGAACATTATCAAGAAAGTGGAAAGGCAGCCTACAGAATGGGAGAAATATCTTCAAATCATCTATCTGGGAAGACTCTAGTATTTAGAATATATAAAAATTTCTTACAATTCAATAACCAAAATACAAACAACCCAGTTTTAAAGTGAACAAAGGATTTGAATAGCTATTTCTCCAACATAGACATACAACTGGGTGATAAGCACATTAAAATATGGTCAACAGCATTAGTCATTAGATAAATCAAAAGCACAATGAGCTATCACTTCTTCACACTCACTAGGATGACCACAATTTTAAAAAAGAAAAAAAAATCACAAGTTTTGACATGGATGTGGAGAAAATGGAACCCTCATGTACTGCTGATGAGAATGTAAAATGGTACAGCCACTATGAAAGTAAGTTTGGCGGTTCCTCAAAAAGTTAGATGTAGAATTACCATATGACACATTCAATTTCACTCCTAGATAATAACCTCCCAAGAATTGAAAATGGTATGCAAATACAAATACATGTACGTTCATAACAGCACTATTAACAATAGCCAAAAGGTGTAAACAACCCAAATGTCCATCAATAGATGAATGAATAAACACACTCTGGTATATACACGCAATGGAATATCATGCAACCACAAAAAAGATTGAAGTACTGATACTTCAGGATGAATCCTGAAAATATTATACTAAGTGAAACAAGCCAGATATAAAAGGTTACATATATGATTCCATTTATATGAAATATCCAGAATAGGTAAATCTATGGACACAGAATGCAGATTGGTAGTCCTGGGTGTGGGAACAATGGGGAACAATTGCTTAATGGGTGTGGGTTTTCCTTTTGGACTGATGAAAATGTTTTGGAGCTAGATAGAGATGGTGGTTGTACAACATTGTGAATGTACAAAATAACACTGAATTGTTCACATTACAATGGTTACTTTTAGGTTATGGCTATTTCACCTCAATTTTAAAAAAAGAGTTTCCAAAGGGAAGCTTGTGTGAAGATGTCTGAAGACAACTAAAATAAAGCTAGAGTATTAGAACTGGAAACCAATGTTGGTCCTCTGCTTCCTGGTAATAAGAAAATGATTACCATGATATTTTTTTTTAATTTCAGAATATTACAGGGTCCAAATATTTTGGTTACATGAATTGCTTTTGTACTGTTTGAGTCAAAGTTGTAAGTATGCCCATCAGCTGTGTATTTACCCACTCCTCCCCCTCCCTGACCTGCTTGATTGCCGTTGAATTTTACTACCACATGCGCACATTAGTATTGATCAATTAATTCCAATTTAATCGTGAGTACATGTGGTGTTTGATTTTCCCTTCTTGCAGTACTTCACTTAGAAGAATGGTCTCCATTCCATCAGGTTGTTACAAAAGGCATTAATTCACCATTTTTTATGGCTGAGTAGTACTCCATAGCATACATATACCACATTTCATTAATCTACTCATGTATTGATGGGCATTTGGTTTGATTCCACATCTTTGCCATTGAGAATTGTGCTGCAATAAACATTCTAGTGCAAGTGTCTTTTTGATAAAATGACTTTTTTCCTCTGGGTAAATACCTAATAATGGGATTTCTGGATCAAATGGTAGGTCTGCTTTTATCTCCATACAAATTTCCATAGAGGTTGTACTAGTTTGCAGTCCCACCAATAGCATATAAGTGTTCCTTTCTCTCTGCATCCATGCCAGCATCTGTTGTTTTGTGACTTTTGATAAAAGCCATTCTTACTGGGGTTAGGTAATCTCTCATTGTGGTTTTGATTTGCATTTTCCTGATAATTAGAGACATTGGGCATTTTTTCATATGTTTATTGACCATTAGTCTATCTTCTTTTGAAAAGTTTCTGTTCATGTTCTTTGCACACTTTTTAACGGGATTGTTTGATTTTTTTTCTTGCTTATTTGCTTGAGTTCTTTATAAATTCTGGTTATTAGCCCTTTATCAGATGTATAGCATGCAAGTATTTTCTCCCATTCTGTAGGTTGTCTATTTACTCTATTGATTGTTTCCATGGCTGTGCAAAAGCCTTTTAATTTAGCATGATATTATTCTGCCTATTTTGTTGTATATATGTCTGCATACTTTCCTTTGTCATGAAATGATTACTGAATGAAAGAGTAACCTTAGCAGAAGTATCATTATCTTCACTAAGACATCAAAATCCCAGCATCACTTTTATTTTATAAATTGACCCAGAATAGCCAAAATAACTTTGAAAAGGAAGAAAATACTTCAAACACTAAAACTCACTAATTTTAAGACTTATTACAAAGCCACAGTAATCAAGTCAGGTGTGATTGATGCAAAGAAAGACAAATAGATCAATGGAACAAGATAAGCAATATATAAATAGATCCACACATATTTGGACAACTGATTTTCTACAAAGGTATACAGGCAATTCAATGGGGAAAGAAAAGTCTTTTCAACAAATGATACTTGAACAATTAGATATTCATATGCCAAAAAAAAGAACTGCAATCCATATACAAAACTTTGCACCATATACAAAAATGAACTCAAAATGGATTATAGAATGGAATGTGAAATCTAAAACTATAAAACTTATAGAAGAAAATGTAGGATAAAATCTCTGTGGCCTTTGGTTAGGCAAAGATTTCTTAGCTATAACACCAAAAGCATGGTTCATTAAGAGAAAATTGGTAAATTATATTTCTTAAAATAAAAAACTTTTGCTTTTGGACCAACACTATTTCATTAATTAAAAAGAAATGAAAAGACAAGTTACATACAGGCAGGGAAAATATATTTGCAAAGCATAAGTCTGATAAAGGACCTATATCCAGAATACAGATCCCTCAGAACTCAATAATTTCATCAGAGAAGATATATGGATGGTAAATAAGCCCATGAACAGAATATCAACATCATTAGTCACTAGAGAAATGCAGATTAAAACCATAATCATACATCACTACACACCTATTTCAATGGCTGAAATTAAAAAAACTGACCTTATCAGGTGTTGGCAAGGATATGGGGCAACCAGGACTCTCATGCATTCCTGGAAGGATGTAAAATGGTACAACCACTTTGGAAAACAATTTGACAGTTTCTTAATATGTTAAATATACACCTTTCATTTGACCCACTAAAAATGAAACCCTATACCTATACAAAGGTTTGTACTCCAATGTTCATTCCCATTTTAAAAATTTGTAAAATGGGAAACAAACCAAGTGTCCATCAACAAGTGAAGGAATAAACAAATTACAGTATACAAAACAGGATATTACTCAGTAATAAAAAGGAATGAAATATTGATATTAGCCACAACATGGATGAATCTCAAAATAATTATGATGAATGAAAAACATCAAACAAAAGACTGCATTCCATATGATTCTATTTATGTAAAACTCTAGAAAATGCAAATTAGTCTACAGATCTATAGTGTCAGAAAGCAGATCAGTGGGGTGGTAGGTGACAATTTTCAGGAAGGGGCAAAAGGAGGGATTACAGGCATATAAGGAAATTTTGGAGGTGATTGACGTGTTCATTATCTTGATTGTGATGATGGTTTATATGGTAAAGTATATCACGTTGGACATTTTAATAAATGTGCCTTATTGAATGTCAATTATACTTCATTGACATTCTTAAAAGCACATCAGAAAGCAAGAATGTCTACATTCATTATTCAGCAAACATTTACTAAGTTTCTATTAATCTATTTCCTGTCCAACTCTTCTGTTTTCTATTTATACCTTGAATGAAACAGATTTAATGCTTTAATTTCTCATTTTGATAATTTAGTGATTATATTATTCAGCTTAGGCTGCCATAACAAAATATCACAGACTGGGTGGCTTAAACGAGAGAAGTTTATTTTTTCACAGTTCTAGAGGCTGGAAATCTAAAATCAAGGTGTCCATAGGGTTGGTTTCTGGTGAGGTCTTTCTGGTTGGGTTGCAGATGGCTGCCGTCTCGCTGTGTCCTCACATGGCCTTTCCTCTGTGCACATGGGGGGTCAGGGAGAGAGAGAGAGACAGAAAGAGAGAAATATCTGGTATCTTTCTCTTATATAACACCAGTTCAGTCAGGTTAGGTCCCTATCCTTATGACTTCATTTAATTCTAATTACCACCTCAAAGACTCTATCTCCAAATGCAGTCATATTGGGAGTTTAACATATGAATTTTGGGAGGACACGATTCAGCCCATAATGATACTATTTAGTTTTGTTATAAAAATGTTGGTCCAAAAATAATATGCAGCTAACTAAACATATCCAAACCTCTAGAGGTGATCATGAACTCAGGTCTGGCTACTGTCAAGGCCAATAATCTTGATGACTAGAACTGTGTGTCTCCAGGCATTGCTAAAAATGCATATTTATCAGCATCAGACCAACCTCCTAAATCAGAATCTCCAGGGGTGACATTTTTAAATAAGCATCACAGGAGATTCTTAGGTAGTCTCAGGTTGGAGAGCAGCTGGATTCTGTTTGCCTTTTACTGTGACTAATTATTAATCCAGGCCCATCTTGACACCATGGGTTGGTGAACCTTTTCTGTAAAGCACCAGATCAGCATGTCAGACGTTGTGGGCTGTCTCCATTATGCGTAGGAGGGAGAAAGCAATCACAGGCAACACACAAATACAAAACACGGCTCTGTCCAATAAAACTTTATTTACAAAACAGGCAGGTGGGGCCGTGGGCCATTTGACCACAGTTATAGTTTGTGGACTCCTGGTCTAGACAGTAAATTAACGTTGCCTACTCAAGAGCTGACAGTGTTGAGTCAGATTTTATATTCCCATCAGCTGAGAACGAGAACCAATTCTCTGAGATTCAGAGTTAGAATAGAGGCTCATGGCTAAATCACCAACAAACGATTTTGAAAACAGATTTCTGGGCTCCTCTCTCATCTACTGAGTCAGATTCTCAGGGGGCCAGGACTCTGGATATCTTGAGGCCTGCCTGTGACCCAGCTGCACAGCCAGAGGCAGGGATTCTGAAGAGGAGGCAGCATGGCCATACCTGGGTCCCCTGACGTCATCTGCACTTTGTTCCAGGTAAATCAGAGTGTTGCTTCCAGAGCCTGTGACGGCTCCTCTGCGTGGCTTGGGCTGCACCCACAGTCACTGCAAGGAGAATTTCTTTTTTAATATTTGTTAAATGAAATCCAAGGAAATGGGAAAACTCATCTGTAACCAACCTGGACCCCAGGCCTTGGGGAAAACAGGGGCTGCACAAGTGTCCTTGGGAAGGCTCTGGGAGCCACACACAGCACTGCTGAGCTCACACAGCCTGTTCTTGCCATTCCCACCCCATTGTCCCCAACCTCTGCCCCATCACTTGAGCGCGTGATTCTGGGGAGCAAGTAAGGGACTGAAATAAATATGTGCTTTACAGTCAGATCAACAAAGCCTCAAATCACAGCTCTGCCACTTCTAGCCACGGGATCTCAATCAACACATATGAGGTTATTCTCTCTGCACCTCTGTTTCTCCATTTTCAAAGCTATGAAGTGGGAATAATAGTAAATGTCTCACAGAGTTGTTCTGACAGTTTAATGAAATGATGGAGGTGAAACCTGACATATCACAGACACCTGCCTGATGCCAGCTTTCATAATTATATTTCAGTAATAGGGACCATCAATGGCTGAATGGACATAAGTATTATTTTAGTAAATGTTTAAATTTAGAATAATTTTAGATTTATAGAAAAATTGCAAAGATAGTACAGAATCCATGTATACCCTGCATCCAGTTTCCTCTGTAGTTCACATCATCTTACATTATCAGTGTGATACACTTGACACAACTAATGAACCAATATTGACACACGGTGATGAACTAAAGCTCACATTTCATTCAGATGCCCCTAGTATCTTTTGTCTGTCCCAAGATCCCACATCACATTTAATCTTCTTGTATCCTGAGCCTCCTCTAGACTCTGACTGTTTCTCAGACTCTTCTTCTTTTTCATGACCTGGAAAGCGTTGAGGAACATTGGTCAGGAATTTTGTAGAATGAATGTCATTCAGTTTGAGTTTATTGGGTGTTTTTCTCGTGGTCAGATTGGGCTGATGGGTAGTATTTTTTTATTTGTCTTCTCTCTGCAGTGTCTATCCACTGTCATTCAGATCCTCGGATGATGGGCCATGCTGGCTGCCAAAAGTGACTCAGAATAACAAGCCTAGGAGGGAGAAACATGCCATTATTTATACAACCAGAGCAGTGACAGGGAGGCATAAGGGGAACAGTACATTATTGCTGCACAGAGCTTGGATTTGCACACACGAATGTGGTTCTCACTTGTTAAACATGTGCTTGTCTTAAAGTTAATTCAGGATTTTGTCCCAGGAATGGGTACAATGTAACAGTTCTTGCTAATGCCTTAACTATAGGCAATAAATAGTAATAAAAAGTTCTGAGTCATTGTTCATCACCATTGTGTTGCATAATTTGCAGGCAGTTTACGTCTCTGTGTCATAAAATTTAAACAACAAGCTACTCCTTCAAGGTCAGTTAGCACAAACTTGAAAGATCTGAGTCAGGCCATCAATAAAACATGGCAAAATGAGATCCAGGTGGACAATCTGTCGTGTTCAAAAGTCTGAAATGAAATATGATCACCAAATGATACAGAAAATTTCAGCAACTAAAATCCAGCTCGATTACTTAGAAAGAGTTGCCTGCGCTGGATAACATCTGTTATAGATGCCAGAGATGCAGCTGCTATTAAACTGTATAAAATGTCCTCTAAGTAAAAACATCGCATCTCTTTTCCAACTATTGTCAGGACCTGAGGCATTTGCATGTTATTGCAAAACGTATGCCACTCAGAGGGTGTGTGTGACAGACTTTGACGAAGCTAAGGCCAAGATCAAGGGTAACTAAATAAGAAGGCTCTATTCCCGACTCCTTTCACCCACACAGGTAACTCCCCTACGTGGGAATGGCAACTACATGTGTGTATCAAAAGCCAAGTATTTGCTCAAGTTCCTAAGAGTGAAAAATATAGTTTCCTCATCTGTAAAGTGAGCAGGCAGCACTAAATGATCTCAAGGGTCCCTTCCAGATTGAAAATCCTAATGTCCTATAATTCTATTATCCCGGCCTTTGATATGGAATACTCAATGAGAAATAAGCTCAAATCAGGCCTGACAGCCAAAATATAACGCAAGGAATCAGTCTTCCTACTCCTAATGCACTAACTGAATTAATGGTTTAGTAGTAAGACATGACTTGCCCTGACAAATTCCATTCTGTATCTGGTATGGATGCCAGGTGGGGGAGGGGAGCTCGGAAAAGAGAGCCCTGTGTGTCCGCAATGATAATGCCTGTTGAGCACTGTCTGGAGGGGGCTAAGTTTAAAATCGGCCCAGATTTTTAAAGGAAAATACACATCAGGAGATTTTCCAGGAGATTAGTTGGCTTTTTCCACACTTGAACTTTGGGAACTTGGAAGTCAGCCCAAGAGCTCATAACTTACCAACAAGGCGGGGCGGGTGGAGGTGGGGCAGGGTCTGGGGAGTGGGGAGAGGAGGGGGTTGGATACACTTTACTTCTCTCTTTCTAACACGTTCCCCATATCCAACACCGTTCCTCCTGCTTCCTTTAACAAATCAGTAACACCAAAATCAACAAACACTGGAAAACCTACCAAAACAGCCTGCAATTGGTTCTGGCCGGCTGCAGTTACTACGGTGAAATGATGCCATTAGCCGGGACCCTGCCCCCTCCGCTCAGCTCTGAGAGTTCTCATCTTACACAGCTGTGCTGCTCCCCGGAGCCTACAGCCCTGGGAGTCCGACCAGGGCCTTGAAAGACACCTCACACTGGACTCCGCAGACGACTGGGGACGGTCACTCAGCTTGCTTGCCGTGCTACTGGAAATGCAGCCAGGCCTCCCAGCACCAGCGCCACCTGAGAGCAACTAGAAACTAGACTCTCCGGCCTCAGCCCTCCCAGAGCCTGTGGGTCAGAATGTGCACATTAACCAGCTCCCCAGGGGATGGCTGTGCACACTGACTTTGGGGAAGTGCTGGAGCGTCCCTTTTCTCTCTTTGGGAGAGAAAACAACGTGCCATCTTTACCTAGTCAAGGCCTTCAGCTTCCTGGTAGGGTGCAGGGTCCTAAGACTCATGAGAAGGGACATCCGAAAGGAGAGTTGGAACTCTTTTCCGGATCCTTCTCTGTGTAGGCGGGTTAGTTTGAGATGGCCCTTTATTGTTCGTTTCTTAGCCATACACATGCAGACATTGAATCATGTATGGGATGTGAAGACAAGGGACTCCCTCTTCCCCCTAGGAGAGCTGGGCCTCCAGTCTGGGCCTCCCTGCATGCATGCCCCGGACTGATCTCGGTCATCGGCCTGGGTCAGTGCGGCAGAGCATTATGTTCTCCCCATTACCAGCACCCAACCTACCCGAGTCCTGACCCCGCACAGTGAGGACAGTTCAGCAGGCTCTGAGTGCCTGAGCAGAGCCAGCCTGGACATCGGAGGCAGCTCTGGGACATCTGCCTGGCTGATGTGTTTGTAGGGGAGCTGGTTCCACTCCTGGCTACTTTATCTAGGTGTCATGGCATCTAATCACCGATTTTTCAGTTTTTTGAACAGCTGGACCCTTGCTTTCATACTGTCCCTTCTAACATCTTTCTACCATATTCTAAACCCTTGTTGCTCAGAGTGCGGTCTGAGCACCAGAGGCGTTGGCATGGCTGGGACTTTGTCACCTGGGCAGATGCTCAGGCCCCACCTGATCCCACTGAATTTGAATGTGAATTTTGAAAGTTCTTGCACAATGTGTGTACACAATAAAGGTTGAGAAATATTGGTGTAAATAACTGCCACACACAGTTTTGTTGGGAATGTGCTCAGAGAAGAGCCCTCCTCATCTTTCTCCCAGTTGTACCATAATTCGGAGCTGGTCGTGGAAAGACACCAGCACATGATGTGTCTGGGTGACGGCTTGTTTCTCAAATTTCCTTTTCTCTGAAATTATTTGGAGGCATATTTATTGTTTTTGGCCTCTTTTTCATCAGAGGGTCACAGGTTAAGTAGATGTTCATACTGCAGCCTGTACCCAGCTTAATTCCAGAACACTATTTATAAAAATCAGTCTAAATAACATGCTAAACCTTACATGTAACCTGATAGTCTCTAGTCAGACATCCAAATCAAGTTGTTCCTTTGAAAGTTCTGGAGCCAAAAGCAAAACACTAACCAGAGTTAAAACAGAAACCTCACTTCTCTAGTTAGTAACACCCAAACAGTAACATAACCAATGCCTGCCGTATTCTGAAACCCCTCAAAATGCAGCATGAATGGGCCTGAGCATTGGAAGCAAGTAATAAGGCCACAATGACTTACCAAGAGTGATCTTTTGCTATTATGAATCTCTGTATGTGAATGTCAGCTTTCCAACAATGTGACTTACTTGTCTCTTGAGGGAGGGAATCATGATTTAAAGTCATTTGCCTTCCCAGTGCCACGCAGTGCCCTGTATTCAGTAGGGTGATGGTTTTGTTGGGAATGGTAGTGCCAGAGATCACCGTGATGGAAGTTTTGCCATTTTCAAGATGTGTTAAAGTCTTCTAGGGGGTAGATTTTTCCTTGCAGTTATTCTGTTTTCCAGAAAGAATTGTTTCAATACAAATATGAGAATAGAGAGTCTACCAAAAAGGCTGTTGGATCCTTCAGGAATGGTTCCTGTATTGCAAAAAGGTTCTTCCCTTTAGAGAGGAGAGAGTGGGAGAACCTAACTTTTTTGGTCTAATGTAATTCAATCCCCATCAGTTGAAAGGAGGATCCAGGTACTTCAAAAATAGAAAAACATTTCTCCAACCTGTAGCAAACTCCTGGTCTCTCCTCCTTTAAATATCCTGTTTCTCTATAGACATGAATCATAATTATTGTATCTATTTGGAAAATCAATTTATACCAAGAGCAAGGAGGGTAGCTTCTACAGAAAACCAGTAAGAAAAGAGGTTGAAGGTGGAGATGATAGAGTATCTAAGCCTAGGAAGTGAAGCAAAACATCGTAAAAGGACATGGACAATGTGGAGGAGAGAAATAAACAGTCAATGAGCAGAAGGACACTGACCTGCCCATTTACTTAGCTGCAGATAGACATCAGTTAGTTCCATGATCCACTACCCCACCTCACCAATAAAACCCAAACTCTCTGGGAACTGGGACCAGTTCTGAACCAGGGGGTCAAAATAAACTCAGTGGGTCCTCTGCTTTCTCTTCCAGCTTCAATCCCAGCCACCAGTCATACTAAACCATTGAAGTTTCAGGAACTCATCTCTTTGAGCCTTTGTGTCTGCTGCCAAGTCTGAAAAGAATATCTTTTTCCTGTCTGACCGAGCCTTTTCTAGGCTTAAGGCCATCACTCTCCGGGGGTCGAGGGGGTGGGGGTAGTCCATGCAGATACTCCCACCCGCAAGCCTCTCTCATGGCAGCCTGAGCTCACTTTTCTTGGAACTCATAAAATTGTTTACTTGTCATCTTCCCATCTAGACTGGAAGCCCTTTGAACATGGAGATGATCTTGTTATGGTTTGATTTCCTGGTGCCTCACACGCTGCTAGGACATATTAGGGCCCAACACGTGTGCACTGAATGAATTGACGAGTGCTCTATGATATTCACCCATCAACATCATTAAATACCATCAGGTTGTCATATAGTGGGTTTTATGCAAAAAGGAATTATTCCCTAACTTACTGTTCATATTTGTCCTTACACCCATCACTTATTCTTTCTCAGAAGTAAAGGGGAAAGAAACCTTGTTATAGCCATAGTTTCCTGTTCTCACTCATAAAATGGCCATTTCAGATATTTCATTTTCTCCCTCTCTTTTCAAATTTGGGTGGGACCTCCTAGATGCTACCACAACCCATCTCTTCTCTAACCACCCTTGTCTGGCTATGAACTTGACCTTTCAAACCCTCTCTTGGCTACCTGCCATGAGGATCTGCTGGGAAGCCCCGAATGCAGCAGCAGGAGGGGCGGGAAAGCACTCCTTGTGCTTACAGATTCTCTTTTCCTCCCCCCAACTCCTACTATCCCACCACTGTGTTTTTAAAGCACTTTCTGCTCTTCACTGTGGTTGTGAAACTACTGAGCTGATGTTGCCTCTCTTCTAGAACAGCGCCTGATTGACGGGCAAATTATTGCAAAAGAGGGTACAATCTTCAGATTGCTTAAATGCAGAGTGTATTGTCAGGCCTTAGAATTCATAGCATCTATTATTTGACTCATTCTATTGCTGCTTTATGGCCATTTCCACCATTTCTGCAGAAATTAGCTATTGTCTTGTTAAGTTATAGCTGTCTTAAAGGGGGAAAAAAAAGAAATGCCATAATGACAGTACAGTCTTCCCAAGTAGAACTTCATGATCTGTTCATAGATTTGGAGGCATCTTAAGGAAATTTAAAGATCACCTAGATTAAATCACCCATTTTATAGGTGGGTAAAGTGAGGCCCACAGAGGCCTGGAGCATTGCCTGAAGGCCAGGACTCCCAAAGTATAGTTTGATCTGACATTCGCCACAGCAGTGGTTCTCAAAGTGTGATCCATGGATCAGTAGCCTCCACCCCAACCAGATCTACTTGGTCTGAATCTCTAGTGGTTGGGCCCAGCAATTTGTGTTTTCACAAGCTCTGTGGGGGTTTTGGATGTACCTCAAGCTTGAGAATCACTGAAGATGCATTACATACCATCAAAAGGTTGCTCAAAACTAATGGGCAAGTCCTATGACCCCAAGATTGTGGGAGTGGAGTAAAGAGGACATTCTGGTAGACAAAAGAGAAGTGATCCTATAAGAATAAAGATGCAAAATAAGGAGCAAAAGAATATACAGACTCTGGACCCCTGCCAGTATGCCTGTTAAAGCAGCAGCTAGATCCCTGCTTAGACCCTGGCCATGACACAGACTCATCCCCTTCAGAAAATAAAGCATGAAGGACAGAGGGAGATGAAGGACACTCTTCCTCCCTACTCCCTTAGATACAGACAGATTTCACCAAGAAATAAGAGTCCAGTAGGAACTGGAGTAAGTTCTTTTGTCTAGAACTCATCTGACAGTTCCCAAAGTCATTAATGAGCACTTTCAACTCTGCTCCTCCCATGTGTGGATCTCACCCTCTCCTTCCTTCACGTGGCGGGAGAGCATGGCTTCCTCCCTGTGCTGGGGCATTGCCAGGCTTGTGTCTTCACTGCTCACTTTCTAGGAGATGTGGGAAGCTTGTCCCACAGCTTTTGGCTTTTGGGTGCATGGGAGAATGCTTATTGGTCCAGCTTGGTCGTTCAGCCACAGTTTGGACTATGTTCTGTGGACAAAGAGAAGAGACGCCATGACTGATCAGGTCTGCATCATGGACCTACGCTCTAAGCAAGGCATGGGCCACTGAGATTAGGGACCCTACCAGTGGCATATGACTGAAATGAGTAGAAAATAGCGCCCTCAAAGGAAATAGTGGGGAGATGGCTGGCATGCCCCTTCTTGTACAATTGATTTTAGGGAGCCCTAAAGCCAGTGATGCACCCTGAGCAAGTATGGATGGTGGTAAACTAACTTTTGCTCTTAAATATTTTGTCATCTCAGGACCCATCTGTGTGATTAAAAGACTAGAGAAGATGTGACATTGGGGATTAAGTGGGAGACGTGTTCTTCATGAAATTAAAACAGCAAATTATGGCAACACAAAGTCCAAAGACAGATGTGGCTCGTGCTAACTCAGAACAGAGATTTCAGGAACTGAAAGGTCACTCTATGCAATCATGCTTTTATCTCATTCTATTGTCCTACATTTTGAGAAGACAGTAGAAAGGGTGATATCATTCCCATTTTGCTAAGAGGAAAACTAACACTCAGAGAACTTTACTAACACAATTCTCAATAACAGCTAGGAGTTGACCCCAGGACTCCAGACCCTAGTTCAACACCCTTTCAACTATATCATGTTGTTTTTATAAAAGAAAAAAGAAAGATGATCAGGCTCTCAAGGAAAGACCCTCCTGGATACATGTAAGCATTCTAATGGGCATAGAATGAGCGGAAAGGAAGGTGCTAAAATATAGGGACATTGTCCTTCATAGGATGGGGAGCCAGAGGTGGACATGTTCACATACTACGCTTTTTTCCTCCAGGTGAATTTCCTAATTAGAGTTCAAGCATGGTTCAGTAGGGGTGGAGGGACTAAAATATGGAACTTTTATGGACCTGCTGCTGTGTCTTATTTTATATCAAATTTTTGACCATTCTCATGATTTTAGATCTGATTTATGATGAGTTAGGAAATTGCATATAGATCTATCACCGCTAAAATATGTGACCATCTGAAAATGGCGGTGGGGAAACAGCCTGAATCCACTCCAGGAGGTCATTTAAAATCTGAGGGGGTAAAACAGATAAAACGTGGAGGAGGCCAGCAGCAAAATAAAACCCAGCATCGCAGATCCTGCTGGGGAAACAAGCAAGTGGAGAAGCAGCAAACTGTGCATGGTTGGAAAATTCAGGGAGTGCTCATTTCAGTGGCCAGTTTTTGAACATGTCAGTTTAATTATGATGCATCATAGTTGACAGCGATGCATATGGAACCAATTACAGCGCATGTTAAAATCAATTATTGCATATTTCAGCTATCCCGAACACTGGAGCAAGCGTTCTGTGCATTGCTGCAGATTTCAACTCCACTAATCATTTTTACTATCATGGTTCAACAAGAAAAGGAAAATATGTGTGTGTGTGTGTCACACACACACATCTATACTGAGAAAAACACATTTCATAGCCAACGTTAAATGCAAAGCCCACAAGTAGTAGCAGCAGATAGAAAAGCTTCAAATGTCTCCTCAGACAAAAGTCTAACCTTCCGCCATACCTTTTTGAAGAGAAATAACAAAAAAATGAAATTCCTTGCTATCTCCAAACCCTGTTTTGGTCAATTTAATCCACTTTAGCCTCCTTACCAGCAGTGAGATCCATATCCCAGCTGCAGTATACTGGTTATTTTGGTCTAAAATGTTTGCCTTAACTGTTTACCCTGTTTTTGTGGCCTTTTTTCCCCCTTTTGAATTTCTAACTTAAAAATTCTCTTTCAAATTCCACAGCTTATTCATTTTCTGTTTACTTTTTTATGCACCAGCAAATAACTGGCTTATAGAAAAAAAGAAGATGAGGAGGACGAGGAGGAGGAAGTTGAAAAAAAGTGAAGATGGATGGCATTTGCCTTTCCTTGGGGATTTGCACATTTACTAGTTGTATTTAATCAGCAGCCCGTTTGCTGTGGTGTTAGCTAAAATAGGTTTACTATGAAGAAGGATTATAGTCTACAAACTTGGATTTCTACTTCCTGTCAACGGTGCACAGCATGTGCCAACTGCAGAAAACCCACCGTGTCTGGACTGCCTTGAGGGTTTGGGAACTCACACCGGTCCCTCGTGGTGAGAATTTATCTACGCAAATCCTCCTTCCCTGGGATGAGAGGCCAAAGCTCCGAAGTGACTGAGCATTCCAAAAAAAGCCACACGCCTCACAAAACTTGGCTCCAGGGAGCAGGTGTGTATGTATCCGGGAAAGGGACCAGTAGTGTCTGAGTTAAGGAGAGCCAAGTGGTCCAAGCGAGGGCAGAGGAAAACAGCCCATGTGGTTTAGTCCAGAGAGCGTCGGGCGGGATGTCGGGAACCCTGACTCCTCCGCTCAGCAGCTTGCCCAGCTGGCGCAAGGCGCTCAATGCCTCGTTGTCCTCCAAACTGTAACCTGGCATGGAGGGAAGCGTATCAAGGAGAGATTCAGGCATCTAAATTGCTGCTGGACCCATGGAAGGAGGAATGCTCTGTTTTAAAGGTTTTAAGGCTCGGGGTGGGGGCCGCTCATGTATGTTTGTTCTGCAGCTACAGGAGAGACCCCAACTCATGCCAGCTGTCTTTCATTCATTTATATATTCGTTCATCCAGGAAGTATTTATTTTGATTTAGTCCTAGAGATACCCATTCTCCTCTAAAGGAGCTGATAGATTGCCAGAGAAGACAAGTACATTAATAACCATGCAGACATTAAGGGAAGAAAAATAACCCGGTGACCCCTGGGTAGTGTTGTGGGTAAAGGGAGGATCTACATCACACTGTGCACATGCCCGTGACCTTCCACAAAGAGAGAATGGAGGCAAGGGGTGGGGGGGCATAGGGAAACCAACATTGCACCTTCCCAGCAGTCTGATGGGCCCTTGAGTCTACACTGTAAGCCCAATGCTTTCAAAGGTGTCTTATGTTCTTATAAGTGGGGACTTGGGCTATGTGAGTAGGAAACCTGCCAGTGGCCATTTGTGAGTTGGAAGACAAGGCTCAGATGTAGTTTGGGAGGAAGGCATTGCCTGGGTGAGGTTCTCAGAAGGAGACAGAATTCACCCATGTGTTTCAAACATAGAAATGTTGGTGAAGGAGCAGCAGACAACATGGTGGGCAGAGTGAACCAACAAGGGCTGAGGAGGCCCCCAGAGACTAGCAGCTGTGGGCAGCTATTACTGCCCTAGAAGACCTAGAGCCAAGGACCAAGGCCGCCATGTGAAGGGGGAAGGATGCAGCTGCTGCTGGAACACTGGCAGCACGTTAGGGAGGGAGCGGAGGAAGAAAGGCACCCACTCCCCCTTCTGCTCGCTGATCTCCTGCAAGGGAGCCTGCTGTGGCAGTCCCCATACATCAGTTCCTCAACATGAAAAAGTCATGCTTATATGGCTGGAAATGACCAGAACAGCCTTATCCAGTTGCCCAGGGTTCACGGACCATTATTATCTCAGTGTATCTATAACCAAACCTGACCCTCAAATTGGGAAGCTCTAGAACAAAATTCACTTAAGTTAAAGGTGTGCAGGTAGAGCGTCAGAAGGAAGTCCGTTCCGGTACAAAGAGATGTTATGAGCAAAGGGATAGAGTATGACGTCTCTGGCATGCTGTGGGCAATCTGATGTAGCTGGAGAAGACAGCTTCGGAAGGAAATTCAGAAACGCTGATGAAAGTCCCAGAAAGCTAAGCTAAAGGGTTTGTACTTGATTCTAAACCAATGAAAACAAGAGAGAGGGTTTGAAGATGGGTCCAATCACTTCACCTCTCTGTCGAAAACACACATGTGCTTTTGATTCCAATGGGTTCAATAACAAGCTTGTGGGTAGAAACAAGTGGCTTCTACCGGTCAAAGTTCATCAGAAAACCAATCAGTAGTCTCATGTAGCAGTTAAGAGCATGTAGTCCAGCCTTGGCTACGCAATGTACTAGCTGCGTGACCTTGAGCAAATTACAGACTGTGCCTCAGTTTCCTCGTCTGGAAAGCAGTAATAAAAATGGCACTGGCTTCATTACATTGGCTTAAGGACTAAATAAGTTAATATTTGAAAAGATGTTCGAACAGTTATTAGTATTTATCTTCATAGTATCCACATATAATACATGGTATTTATTAATACATATTCAGAAAGGATATTGTTGTAACACTTACTAACTTCCTTCAAAGACTGGAAAGCACCCATAAGTAGCTTTCAGGCTATAAAAAGAATCAAGGAAACATTGCTCATCTTGGGCTATAGGCTTATCAACATTATCCCAGCCCAGACCACAGAACAGAATGAAAACATCTGAGCAGTTTTTCATGCACTGCCTTAGGACAGAGAGAAGGACCACTCTAATGTTGAATGTTCACACACTGTCTTTCCAGACCTGAAAAGCTTCCTAGCAGCATTTCACAGCATTCCAGAGGCAAGCTTTCAGCATCACAAAGCAGGTATGTCCCTGAAGGCAGCTCAGACCTGAGAGGGGTAGACATCTGAGACCACCTCCCAGGTCATTGGCCTATAACCGCTGCTGTGTCACTGAAATACTCCAACCAATTACCCTTACCATCCAATCTGATTCACTTGGCATCAACAGCAAGTGCAAACACCAATGTGTGGTCTGAGCCATATTACCCTTTGGATAAAAAAATATATAATATGGCACAGTATTTTCATGACCCTCTGCAAAAAAAAAAAAAAAAATGCAAATTTTTTTCTCTTTTTCCTTTTCCTGGTGACATCTATAGCCCTACAGTTGACATCTGGTCTTCTAAAATATCTTACATAAAGGGAATCAGAAGATGGAGGAAACAGAGAGGGTAGAGGCGTGGGAGGTGTTTTGCAGTTTATCAAACTGTGAGTACTGATACCTCATTAATTTTTAGCACTCCCTCAGTTCTAGATGAGGCAGCCGTTTTCCTCTGGTAATCTTAATGATGCAAGCCCTGCCACTCACACAGGTGTTAATGGCAAAGTAATTTTGAGGTTTCTGGATGAAGCAAACATTCCAAGTTTGTAGAACAAACATTCAGTGGGGATCCAATGTCAATGTTTCCAGTGGATTTTTATTCAAGGGCTCTGCTGCCTGACTCACTGGGATGCTCTGAGGAGGGGGTCTTGTTGTCCCATCAGGCCTTGTGAGCCCACTGTACCAATGTGCACACACTGTGAGTATTTCCAGACCTACAAAACTATGGCTCAGCCATGCACATGTTGCCTTCACTTCTCTCCACACTCTGGCTGCTCAAAATTGACAGAACAGAAGAGGAGCCACAGGATACCAGGACATACTTGAAATGTCTCCACAGCACAAAAAACTATGAAGACATTGCATTATCTGGTTAAGAGTGTTCTAGAACGATTGTCCTCAAAATCCTGGCCAAGAACAGTGGCTCACGCCTATAATCCCTGAGGCTGAGGCAGGAGGATCGTGTAAGGCCAGGAATTTAAGGTTAAAAGGTTACAGTGAGCTATGATGGCCCCACTGCCCTCCAGCCTAGGTGACAAAGACCCTGCCTCTAAAACAAAACAGAAAACTCATCCTGCAGTTCACCCAGGAACTTGTTAGAAATGCAAATTTTCAGGCTCCACCCCAGATCTACTGAATCAAAAACTCTTGGGTATCTGTGCATTGACAAGCCCCCTCCTTGGTTCTACTGCCCTCGCAAGTTTGACAGCCACTTTTCTAGGATAAATCAGTCAAAGCATCCTCAACAGAGTCAACAAATGAAAAATTATACAAATCAGAAAGGCTGGTCAATTACCCATGTTGTAGAGCCCTTCAAAACACAGGTCACATGTGTTGTGCAAACGAGGGGAGTTGAGACCAAGAGTCAGAACAGCAGCAGAAGCTTCATGGAAGGACCCTGAGGACCTGCCTCTGCCATTACCTGGAGAGAAAGGAAAGGAGAGGACCAACTCCGCTCCCTCATCTGGCAGAACCAAGATGACCCCAAAGGTATGGCCTGGCCTAGGATTTAGCAGAACCATCTAAAGATCAGAAAGAGGCTTCCCCTGTGGGGCCAGAAGGAAGGAGGAAGGGGGAGGGACACACTCTATCAGGGGAAAGAGGAAAGAACCCCTTTGGCAGATTAGGGGGAGGCCAGAGAGAGCATGGTTTTAGAGCCTAGGGATAGCAGGGACCCCAGTCTTTGGAATAGTGGAGCACCCCTCAGCAGCCTGGCAAAGCACAAGGACAAGGAGGATGGTGATAGAGGACACTGCATCAATTACTTGGATTCCACCACTTGAGTGGGAGGAACTTAGATAAGAGTTAGAACTCCAATCACCATCCTTTGCAGGGAAAGCCGTGGAAAACCAGTTTATTATGATTTTTGCTTTCTGGCTGGGGAGGTGTACGTTGTGTAAGCAATAAAGAGTTTTGCCCTGCCTGTTCTGACACCATGTTCAGAAAGGTCAGCCTACATACAGCCTTGGGGATTTTAGAAACATTATACCTGAAATTTTATAGCCTAATCTTCCACCACACTTTCAAAAAGCTATCTGCATGAGAACAAGAGGTTTGGAATCTATTCAACAGAGCTACAGTCATGATGAAGAAATAATGTCCAGGTGGCATCCTCTGTCTATCTATGGTGGATCCACACTTGCTTTCACTCTTCTAGGGCCTTTGCCTTCAACTTCCCACATGAACTCTCTTTCCAGCCTGGCCAGCGGCCCTCACTGTCATAGCCCCCAACATTCAACACTTTTCCTATCTCTGTGCCTTGGCCTCTCATGGCCCCCCCCACCCCGAGGCTGGATGCCTTCCTCAACCCCCTCTCTGGCTGCTGCTTCCAGGACTGTCTCACTTTCCCCTTGTTACTGTGTGGTGTTCGTGGTGCTCTTACCTGTGCTTTGTACTTGGACTTACAGGTAGTAAGCCCCATGCAGGCCAACAGCTACTCAGATTTGACCCCAAAGACAGTTCATTTTTATATAACCAGTTATTTAAATTTTAATTCCCAAATTTTATTTAGTTAAATTGCTAAAATAAAGGAAATAATCTATTTATAGTGACTTTAAAGGTTTTTTTTCTTTCCAGTATCTGCTAGATTAGGAGCATGTATCTATGTTTCAGAAAACTGAGCAATTGCAGGTATGCTGAGAGCCCAGGTAGTGTCTGGCACTTGCTTAGATTGAAAAGTGAGGTGGGTGCTTCTTGCAGGGGGTGGAGAAACAAGGTGAAGGAAAGAAAGGGCAGCAGAATGAAGTCTTCTCATTCTATCCATCTAGCCACCTGTATATCCATCTATTTACCCATCTTTCCATCTTTCATGTATCTCTTCATCTATCCATCTCTTTATCCGTCTACTCACCTATTTATTCATCTATTCATCTATCTATCCATCTATCTATCCATCTATGCATGTATCTATCCATCTATGTCTCCATATATCTAGGTATCCATCCACTTATGTATTTAGCATATTATAAAATTATGCTAATATAATATACTATTGTTAGTTAGGACACTGGTTCAGATGCTATAACAAGAAAAAGATCCTGTTAATGGTGACTTAAACAAGATAAAAGATTCTTTCTCACTTGCTTCAATGCGTAGGCAATTCTGAGCTGAGGTGGTAGCCAAGCAGCATCAAGGACCCAGCTTCCTTAGTTCTTGCTTTTCGGTCCTCAGGGTGGATTTCATCTTGTGGTCTAAGGTGGCTGCTTCAGCACCACTACCATGTGCAGAGGCCAAGGGACAGAAGGGAAGATAAGGGCATGACTGAGAGTGGAATCCACCACCACCATCCATATACTAGAAGTTTGTCATATGGCCACACCCTGCCTCAAGGGTGGCTAGAAGTCTCGGCCTTTGGCTGAGGGACCACCCTCAGCAGACGCTCATAGAAGCAATTACTAAAGGAAGAAGGAGGGAACGGATATTGGATAACAAGTATCTCTGCTACATTGGCTATACTGATTTCTTTTTTTTTTTTTTATTTCAGCATATTGTGGGGGTACAAAAGTTTAGGTTACGTATATTGCCCTTGCCCACCCCCCGCCCCGAGTCAGAGCTTCAAATGTGTCCATCCCCTAGACAGTGTGAATGGCACTCATTATATATGCATACACCCATCCCCTCTCCCCCGTATCTGCCCAACACCCGATTAATGTTATTCCTGAATATGCTCTTGGTGATGATCAGTGAAACCAATTTGCTGGTGAGTACATGTGGTGCTTATTTTTCCATTCTTGGGATACTTCACTTAGTAGAATGGGTTCCAACTCTATCCAGGAGAACACAAGAGATTCTATATCCCCATTATTTCTTATAGCTGAGTAATACTCCATGGTATACATATACCACATTTTATTAATACTGACTTCATAACCTGGAAATTCCTAAACTATAAAAGATATTTGAATACACACACAAAATTTCTTTCCAAAAAAGGCACTAGCTGTGTGGGGGTTGTTTGCCATTTTGTGTCATCTGTCGTCCAGCCTTCCGTTACCATGGTCACTGAGACTGCCCCACCCAAACACTCCATTTCTGGGTGAAAATTAAGTCCATGGACTGCTAGACTTCCCTTTATGTTTTTAAACTTATGCTATAAGGTGGGCTTTATTACAAATGTGACACAAGTTCATTGTAAAATCATTTAAAAATCCAAATAAGCAAAAGGAAAGAGAGGGAGAGGGAGAGAGAAGATGCTGTGATTCTATCCCACAAAGACCATGACTCAGAATTATTTGGGGTATGTCATTTTATTTGCACATACTGTTTTTTTTTTTACCAAAATAAGATTACAAAATATACATGACTTTGTAACTTAGCCACCCCCCTACATTTAACAGTATAGCATAGATTGGATTCCACTTGAATGCAACAGCATTTCTGTAGGAACTTTGCTAATGTCTGTTATAATATACCATGAGAAGGATTTTAAAAATTCATCTATTATTGTTGAATATGAAAGTTTTACCAGTGAAAATAATAAACAATGAGCTCTGTGGGGACACAGAGCTAAAGAATTGAAAAAAATTATGTTATCAGCATTTATGCTTTGAAATCTTGGATCATTTTGGTGGTCCAGTGAACAAAATGAGGATGAGAGAACTGTGATAAATCCTTTATCAGCATAATCATGTTCACAAAACTAGTTCTGTGAGGGATAGAAAATGGAGTTCATTACTTTCAAGAGAAGAGATTCTAGAATACATTCCATTACTACCATCAGCCCTATGTGAAGATGATCAAAAATATGTGAATTGAAAAAAAAAGGAGAGCAAAAATATTGCACTGGTGTCTCACACAGGACAGACTGCTCTGTTGTAGCTGACGTTTTTCCCTTTTCCTATAATCAAGCATCAAAGGCCCTCACAGACAATGGCTAAGCTGTCCCAGATGGTGGCACACACATAGAGGGAAGGAAGACCAGCGCATGACTGTGCTAGTGGGAGTAGGATGAGTTTCCTAAATGTCCATCCAGGAGGGCAAGGCAGGCCTGGCCTGCAGTTGCAGACACATTGAAGGAACTAGAAACCTGACAAGGAAGCAACCGAGCAAGCCTACTTGGATGCCAGTCACGCAGGCTGCATGCGCAGGTCGCCTCGGGCCTGCAACAGCACCTCGTATTCATTACTCTGCTGGAGCCTGGTGCTCCAGTGAAATAAATTAAACTGACGGAGCCCTGCTTTCCAGGAATTTATGTTATCGTTTCCTTGTTTCTTCATGATCACAATGGGCCCCAAAAGGTTTGCGCTGGAGTCCCTCCTCCTCTCACCCCAGCCCCAGATTTCATCAGGGCCCGGTAACCTAACAGCTATGAAATGCCTCATCCTTCATGTCTAGCGCGGGAGACACTTCTTAGATGGCATTAGGGATATGTTTTCCTTAAAAACAAATCCTAATATATAAGACGTAAGCATGGGGTAATTTTTCATTCTACAAAAAATTCTGAACTTCATAGAAGAATTTCTCAAACAAATTTTGTTTAATGCGAGATTTCTAATAAGAGACAATTTACAAAACCATTCATACTCAGGTTTGGGTTTTTTTTTTTTTTCTGAGAAGTCATCTATTGTGTAAAATTAAGTACAACCATATTGTTAGAGTCAACATAATTAATCAGTTAGTTTATATAATAAAAACCACCAGTTATGTTGTGCGTTATGGTTGACAAAGCACTTTCATAAATACGACTCTGAAACAACCTCCAGTGAGGTAGTAATTGCTCTTCTCTCTAGTACTCTAATGAAGAAACTTGAAGCTCAGAGAGGTTAAGTAACTTTTTAAGGAGGCACAGCTGGTGAGTGGTAGCTAGAAATGAGGCTGGAATCCATTTCTTATTATTTAATTATACTCTCCTCTCATTTCAAATGTCACGGTATAGAGCCAGAGTAACTATGTGTCCCAATTTGCCTGGAATTGTCTCTATTTAAGCCTTTTCCCCAGAATAAATCTATTAAGGATGTCTTCTTTTATTTTCACAAGTAACCCACTCTGGATGATAAATGACAGAACAGTGTTTTATATACCATGTTTCACAGACTCTAAGATTCCTCATGGTGCCACACGGCCATGGGGCAGCAGGGTGGGGGGCAGGCAGGGAGGGGCTATAAAGGCCAAGTAGCTTCAGGAATCCCTAATTGCACTTTAACTGCAATACCCCTGCTGTCATCTGTTTTTATATCTTTGCTTTGTTTTAAAACAAAATGGAAAATGGATGCTACTGTTTTAAAAGGTTGCAAAGCCTTTTTTCTATAAAAATTATAGAAGTCTCTATGGAAAATGCATTATTAGTATAATCTAACCACTAAAGGTGGAAATAATGGATTTTAATACCAACATTTAGAGACACATACATTCAACAAACCCTAACAAAGCATAGGCCATCATATCACTTAAGACATTAGTGGTTGCTATTAGCTGAAAATCCCATTCACTGGTATAATTAAAAAGGAAAAAATAAAAGAAAGTAAAGGGAAAGAATTAAAGGTAGTGCTGGATTGGCTTATATAACTGAAAAGTCTGGGGCTAGATCCAGATGCTCCAAGCTGCTCATCCAGTTGGTTTCTCCATCTTTCATCTCTGCCTGTGTTATAATGGATCCATTCTCAAGATCTCTACTGCTTCCTGGTAGGGCAGGGCTTGTGCGGTGCCAAGAGTCCCCCAAAAATATTTCTTTGTGTCTGCCTGATTCTGATTTGCCTTCCCCTCCCCATTAGAAACAATCAGGACAGCAGGTGAAATCAAAGCTCAGATCAGCCCACCTGAGCTGCAGCCCACATTCTGTATCTGGAAATGGGATCTACCCAAAGCATGTGGCAGGAAAGTAGCGGAAGACGGGTTACCCTGAGAATCTGGGATATGGGCACAAAAGAAGGAGGGATAGAATATTCTTGTTCAAAATGCAACATCACCCTGTTCTATCTAACTGTCTAATTTATGTGCCTAGAGTTATTTGTAGCATATGATAATATAGTATGTTATAGTATACGGTATATAGTTTGCTGTTGTTGCATGAGTGTTCTATAAATATCAGTCAGATCAAGTTGGTTAATAGTGTTGCCAAGTCTATATCCTTGCTGACTTTTACCTATGTGTTCTATCAGCTATTGAGAAAGGGGTACTGAAACCTCTGACTACAGTTGTGGATTCTTTCAATTCTATCATTTTTGCTTCACATAGTTTGACGTTCTGTTTTCATGTGCATACACATTTAAGACTTCTATGTCTTCTTGTAAATTGACCATCTTTATCTTTATGTAATGTCTCTTTATATCCTTGGTAATTTTTTTTACTCTGAAGTGTACTTTTTAATATATTAGTATAGCCATTTCAGTTTTCTTTTGATTACTATTTGAGAGTATATCTATTTTCATCCTTTTAACTTATTTATTTTTGAAGTAAGAATCTTGGAGGCAACATATAGTTGGGTATTTTTTTTATCTATTCTGACAATAACTTATTTTATTGGTATATCTAAACCATTTACATTTAATATAATTACTGATGTATTTTGTTTTATGCTCATCTCTTGTTTTTCATTCCTCTGTTTTCCCTTTTTTGCCTATCTTTTGGGTTCTCTTAACATTTTTTAATATTTCAGTTTAGTTTTTCTATTATGTTTTTTACTATATCTCTTTGTATACATTTTATCAGTCATTATAGAGATTACAATATACATATTTAAGTTTTTGCAGACAAATTAGAATCAATATTTTACCTTCCCTTCCCTTCTTTATATTTATCTTATATATTACATGCACATACATTGAAAGCCCATCGGTCAATATTTATATTTTTGCTTTCAACTCTCAAACATATTTTAAAGAACTCAAGAGGAGAAGAATAGTCTATTAAATTCACCTAGTTATTTCTGTTGATTTTCTTTTATTTCTGAAGTTCTGAGCTCTGTTTCTTATCATTTCCCTTCTATCTGAAGAAAATTTTTTTGCAATTCTTTTGGTGCACAATATGAAATTCTAGTTTGGTTGTACTTTTCTGGCAATATTTGAAAATTTGTGTCTCTCACTTTCAGCCTTCATGGTTTCTCAAGTATCCCAATACTTCATGCATCATTTTTCTTTGTCTATTTTTAAGAATTTTCTTTGTCTTCAGTATTTAAAAGTTTAATTATGATGTGTCTGGGCTCAGATTTCTTTGTGTTTATCATATATTGATTTTGCTTGACTTCTTCAATCTTCAAGTGTCGTCTTTTGCCAGATGTGGGAAGTTTTCATCTATTATTTCTTCAAATATTCTTTCTGCATCACACTCTTCCTCCTCTCTTTTTTGACTCTGATGACATGAATATGACTTTTTGTAATTGTCCTACAGTCCACGAGGCTCCCTTCTTTTCTTTCTTCTCTCAAATCTTCTCTGTATTGTTCAGATTGGATAATTCCTTTCAATTTGTCTTCAATTTTACTGATTCTTTTCTCTTTCATGTCCTTACTACTATTAAATCCTTCTATTGAGTTTGGGGTCTTCCTATAACTTCTGTTTATTTGCTGAGACTTTCTATATTTCCATTCATTTAAAGAGTATTCACAGTTGCCTCTTGGGGCATTTTTATAAATAGCTGTTTTAAAACCTTTTTTTCAGATACTTGCAGCATCTGCATTATCATCTGTTGACTGTCTTCACCCATGCAAGAACAGGTTTTCCTGGTTCTCCGAATACTGAGTAATTCTGAAGTATATCTTCGATATTTAGGTATTTTGTTTATTGTGTTACAAAACTCAGCATCTTATTTTAGTCCCATAGAGAATGTTGATATTTTTGTTTTAGGGCAATTGACCTGGTTAGATTAGGCCACATGTTCCGATTCACCTCCTGTGGGCTGTGATTCTAATCCCAGGTCAATTTTCAAAGCTTTTGCAGTGCAATTCAATGGAGAAAGGATAATTTTTCCACAAATGTTCAGTTGCTACAACAACTGAACATTCACATACAAAAGAAATCTAGATTAAGAGCTTACAACTTTCACAAATTTAATTCAAAATGGGTTTTGAATATGAAATACAAAACTATAAAATGTCTAGAAGATAACAGAGGAGAAAATCTAGGTGACCTTGGGTTTGTTGATGAGCTTTTCGCTACAACACCAAAAGCATAATACATGAAAGAAAATTTGATAAATTGGATTTTATTAAAATTTAAAACTTCTGCTCTGCAAAAGACACTATTAAGAAAATGAAAAGACAAGCCACTAACTGGGAAAAAATATTTGCACAACACATATCTGATAAAGGAATTATATTCAAAATATACAATGAAATTTAAAATGCAACAATAAGAAAATGAACAAACAATTAAAAAATGAGTGAAAATCTGAACAGGCATCTCACCAAAAAAAGTATATATGGCAAGTAAGTATATAAAAAGAAGCTCAACATCATATGGCAGTTGGAAACTAAACCAATGATGAGATACCACTATACACTTATTGGAATGATTAAATACAAACAAACAAAAAAACCTGACAACACTAAATGCTGGTGAGAGTATGGAGCAACAGTAACTTTTCTTTCATTGCTGGTGGGAATGCAAAATGGCATAGTCACTTTGGAAGACAATTTGTCAATTTCTTATAAGACTAGACATATTCTTACCATACTATTCACCAGCTGCTCTCCTACGTATTTACCCAAATGAGTTGAAAACCTACATCCATAAAAAAATACCCTGCACTTTAATATTTGTAGCAGCTTTAGTCATTATTGCCAAAAACTGGGACCAACCAAGATTTCCTTCCAAATGTGAATGGATAAACAAACTATGGTGCATCCATACAATGGAATATTATTCAGTGATAAAATGCAATGAATTAAAAGTCCAAAAAAAAAAAAAACTGGAAGAACCTGAAATGAATATTGCTAAGTAAAATAAGCCAGTCTGAAAAAGCTACACACTATAGGATCCCAACTATGTGACATTCTAGAAAAGGTAAAACTATAGAGATAGTAAAAAAGATCACTGGTTGTCAAGGGTTTGAGGCTCGGGGGGATATGAATAGGTGCAGAACAGGAGATTTTTGCAGTAATAAAAATATTCTGTATGGCACTATAATGGTTAATACATAACATGAATTTGAATGTACAGCACAAAGAGTGAATATTAATGTAAACTATGGCCCTTAGCTGATAATAACAAATCAATCCTGGTTCATCAATTATAACAAAAGTACCACACCAGTGCTAAATGTTAAGAATGAGGGAAACTGTGAGTTGGGGAAGAAGGGGCACATGGGAACTTGGTTATCTACTCAATTTCCTGAAAACCTAAAACTACTATAAAAAATAGTCTATTGGCTAGGTACAGTGGCTCATGCCTGTAATCCCAGTACTTAGTTTGGGAGACCAAGGTGGGAGGATCTCTTGAGGTAAGGAGTTCAAGACCAGCCTGGGCAACATAGCGAGACCCGATCTCTAAAAAAAAATTAAAAATTAGCCAGGTATGGTGGTATGCACCTGTGGTCCAAGCTACTTAGGAAGCGGAGACAGGAAAATTGCTTGAGCCCAGGAGCTCAAGGTAACAGTAAGCTATGATTGCACCACTGCACTCCAACCTCGGTGACAGAGCAAGACCGTGTCTCTAAAAAAATTAAAGAAATAAAGCCTATTAATTAATTTTGTAAAACCTCAAAGAAACAAAAATCCTTAGCAGAGTTCCTTACACCTATCACAGGTGTGTGCATCCCAGCAGCTGGTCCAGGGCTGGGCCACGGTCCATCTTCCACTCGCTCTCACCACCTCCTGTGCTTACTGCGTCAGACCCGCGTCAACTGTGCGGCCGCTCTCCTGAGCCCCCACCACTTCCGTGAGCTCCGAGTATTTTTCAGCTCCCTGGATGCCCTTTTGAGTTCTCTTAATAACAAAGCTGGGACTCTGTTACCCTGTTCTGACATGTACTTCTGCAACTGTGCCTACATCCAGGGCCCAGGGGTAGAAGGAACAGGAGGAAAAAAAAATGACAAATTCACCACCATTTTTGACATGTTAAATTCTAGCCCTCTTCTCTGAGCTACTTTCCTGAGTCCCCATAGCTGCCTTGTGCCTTTTGTCTGGGTCGTGCAGCCACAGCCAGTGGGCAAGATGAGTGGAGTGTGCTCACCCTGTCTCAACTGCAACCAGACCCTCTCGTTATTTATTTAGATCCTCCAATGAGCAAAGCCAAAGGGGTAAATATTCTATAAGGTAAAATGGACAGAAATCCTCGAAAATACCAAGGTCAAGTCAGACAAAAAAGACTGAGTAGTTCTCCAAAATTAGGGAATACTCAAGAGACACAGTATAGCTATGAAGGACCTCACTGGGGAAGCTGACAAAACTTACGTATGGCCTGTGGGTTGAATAATAGTGTCGTATCTATTGTATTGATGCTAAATTTGCTGATTTTGGTAACTGTATTATGGTTATGTAGAGGAACATCCTTGCTCTTAGGAAATATACACCCAAGTATTTATGAAGCAAAGCACATGCCATGCTTAGCTTACTTTTACATGCTTCAAATATGCACAGAAACGTACACACTTGCATATACATATGTCTGCTCACACACACAGCTGCACAGGCACGCAGGCTGCAGGGTGCAGAGGAAGGAGCAACAACGGCGGATTGGGAGACCTGAGTTCTGGTCCTGCTTCTCCTGTGAACCTGCACCAGGGCCGGGCACTGACTTTGTGGTGCCCATTTTCCTCTCGGTAGAACGTGGGAGTAGAAGTGACCACGAAGACCCTCTGGCCCCCAAACATACTGAACGTGTCTGTGGAAATGGGACGGAGGTCTGTCCCCATGGAGCTCCCATAAGGACTGAGGCCTGTGATAGTAAAAAAAGAAAAAATCTTGGTTCGAGTCCCTAATGCTGCTGTCAACACAGACAGTGCAGGACGGCAGAGGCCGGAGGTGCCTGACCCTCCCCACCGTGCGGCCCTGCAGCTTTGGCTTCTCCATCTCCACCTTGCACCAGCTGCGGGGAGGTTGGCAAAGGGCTGCTCAGTGTGTCATGAGCACTTGGGTGGTTTCGTTCTGTCCATGCTGAAGGCAGAAGCAAGGCTCAGCCGTCTGAAGTTCCAAAGCCTAAGCTTTAAAGCAACTATGGATTTTTCAAAAAAATCCATTTGTGGTCATTAACTTCAAAGTCTAAGAAATGGAAATTACCAGTAGGGATATTATAGAAATACACTAATACTCTGGGAAGTCTCTTTTGACCTCATGGTAAGTGAACATGAGCAACGCTTGTCCACGAGGGCCGTGAGCCAGGCCGTGGTCGTGGGCACGAATCACTCACTCTTTCCTCCACACTGCTGAGATTATTAGCCCTTTTCAAGATAAGACAATTGACAATTAAAAGGCTAAACAGTTTCCTAGAACAGGGCAGAGCTGGGATTTGAACCCAACCCAG
Organism: Eulemur rufifrons; assembly: GCF_041146395.1. Taxonomy (NCBI): domain Eukaryota; kingdom Metazoa; phylum Chordata; class Mammalia; order Primates; family Lemuridae; genus Eulemur; species Eulemur rufifrons. The sequence goes on along the minus strand of NC_091002.1, from coordinate 12,996,862 downwards.
TCTTACCCAAACCCTTGGGTCTGAGACCAGGGTGTAAGTGACATCAAAGAAAGAGAACGTCTTGTAGGCCTAGAACCAGAAAAACAGAAACATCAAGCAGGGTCTTTTGATCACTCTCCCTCCTGCAAAGGGATCCTTCCTCCAGGGGGAGAAGGGGAAGGAAGGGTTTGGGTTTGACAAACGTACATTCAGATTATGCTTGGAGTCCAGGGCACGTCACTTCACTGCTCTGAGCCTCAGTTTCCCTGTCTCTAAAGCGGGATAATAACGTATCCTATCTCATAGGGAAGATGTGATGCTATAAGGAACCTAAAACACCCCACACGGTGCCTGGCCCTTTGTAAATGCTTCACCTGTGGTGATGATCTTGAGATCACAAATGTCACCTGGCTTTACGGCACATGTCAAGTTTCACACTGCGCTAGTTCTCATTCCAACACCAACAAAAAGCAAACAAATACGCTACACCAGGGAACTTCCTGCTTCAACTCCAAGTGAAGTTTTAACTAAAGACGCTCTGGGGTGGAGACAAGGCAGCTCCTTAATGTCTACCAGGGGGTCCCCCAGGGCAGCCTCGTGCAAGTCTACAGCAGCCCTGTCCAACGGGAAGGTGACACGAGCCACACAGACAATGTCACATTTCCCAGTAGCCACATTAAAAAAAGTTAAAGGAAACAGGTGACATTAATTCATAATAAATTATACATAACTCAATATGCCCAAAATATTACCATTTCAACATGTAATCCATTCCCCAAATATTAATGAGACACCTTCTATTCTTATATACTTTTTGTCATACAAAGTTTCAGGAATCTAGTACATCTTTTACACTTATAGTGCATCTCAATTAGGATTAGTTTCATCAAAAATATTGACCTGTATTTAGGTCTCATAAAATTCACAGTTAAAAAGGTAGATTCATATACTCAACTTGTTCTAAATGTATTAAAACTTTTCCAATGACTGCATTAAGCATCAGTTCTTAAATTTAAATTAGAAAATAATTAAAATTAAATAAATTACAAATTCAGTTCCTCAGTCACACTGACCCCACGTCAGCTGCTCAGCAGCCACACGTGGCCAGGGGCTGGAGAACCGGGCAGTGCAGGCTTCAGTGTGGGCACTCCAGGGGCCTCAGAACCTTCCACGTGGATTCCATTGGTCCTCCCCTGCCGTGAATATTTAAGGGCTCATGTATGGTAAACAGAAAGTGAAGTATCTCTTTCATTTCTGAATGATAAACAGATAAAGCTGTTTTGAAAATGTATATAACCCAAGAGAAACTCTCCAAACATCCACTTATTCTATCAATTATTAACTAATTTATGATTCATTAATGTAATTTCACTAAGAGCCACCCTGTGCCCAGCATGGCACTCCAGAGAGGACATCCCAGCTGCGTCTTTCAAAAGGAGAAGGAGGTGCCAACCCAGCAAAGGGCAAGGAGTAGGGGTGGCGATAGTGCATCCTTCAGGTTGACTGTGACGAGCATCTGGTCACCACTCTGGGTGTCATCATTTCATAAGGTAACCCCCACCCAGGAACACCTGGGAGGAAAAGCTCCATTCTAAAGGTGTTGTCAGTCCTCACCTGACCCCTGTCCTAGGCCATTGGCAAAGAACACCCAGCCAGCACTCAACCTTCCGACAGGACAGGGAAGTGCTCCAGTGGCCTGATGACCCAGGAAACATGCAGAGGGCTCACAGGGCCAGCCTCAAGGGAGTTTGTCGACTTGGAGAATTCCTCAGGGTGAAGCAGGGCAGGCTCATGGGCTGTTCCATCTCACACACACACACACACACACACACACACACACACACACATTCTCTGAGTCATTATGAGGGAGAAGCATGTCTTTGAAGTCTGTAAAACTGGGCAAATAACAATAGAGTATGTTGGTGGTGGACTCAGCATCATTGTGGCTGTGGTCATGTAGCATTCATTCATTCATTCATCCATCCATTTAGTCAACAAATGTTCACTGAGCTAGCAATTGCAAAAAAGTGCTGACAATATTACTGTAAAAAAAGAAGCTCTTCCTGACCTCCTGAAAATCACAATCTAATAGGGGAGAATTATTAGCAGGGTATATTGGACCCCACCTAGGGAACTCAGGTAGAAATAAGACGAAACTTTGCAGAGGGCTGGAAATCTCACAGTGTTGCATGGAGGAAGGAACCAGAGACGTTCGGTTAACTACGGTCAGGCTAACACCAGGCTTGTCCCTAGGCTGGAGTGGCTTGGGACAACCAGACCTTCCTGAGCAGGAGACAGGCCTTTGGCTGTGGTTCTGTGCAGCTGAAATTGGGGTCTCAGAGGGCATGGCGGAGACGAGGCCGTCAGGCCTTCAAGGACTCTGTACATCTGCTAAGGAGTTTGGACTTTTAATTAGGAGACTAGATGTGTTTAGACAATAATGTCTTAATGAGACTGGTGACTCTCAATCCTGGCTGCACAACAGAGTCATCTGAGAAGCAACATCTCCATGCAGCAAAGTTAAAAAGTATCCTCAATAAGCTAATAATAATAATGACCACCTAATGGGTAATTCTTATGTGTCTGATTCATTCCCAGAATTATGTGTTACCCTGTGTGAGTGATTTCTAACTCCACCATGCAGATGAAGCAGCTGAGGCTCAGAAAGGCCAAGTGACTTGCCTAAGTTTACACAGCTAATTAGTGGCAGAATCAGGACTAGCACCTTCAGCTGTTTGGCCCCAAAATGTGTCTTCTTGACCATGGGGCAATACTGCACTTTGTCGGTTCACTTTCACGTTACACACAAGCTTGTCCACCAGGTTGGAGTAAAGGAGCTAAAGAACAAAATAGCAGCAGAAAAGTACAACTGATTCCTTTTGACCCCATCAGAGTAAGGTTGACCCAAGACTGCAAACCTAGTTGGAAATGATTACTTGTCATAGTATAGATTCCAATGTTTTCACATCACCATAAAACTTATATTAATAGTTACGAGATTAAGAAGTCCTGAAAAGGTTAACTTATATTCAGTATGATCTAATTGAGATGGCAGAGAAGTATGTAAAATGTTCTAGAAATATTTCCACTGGAATAGTTAAAATAATTTATTCTCCATTATTCTCTGGTGATGCAATGGAAACGAAGTTCTGTAGTTGGCAATTGGGAGTGAGGTTGACCTGGCTTTAGATTCTGGCTCTGCTGCTTACTAGCTCTGTAAACGTGAGCACACACTCTACCCTCTCTGAATCCCAGTCTGCCCGCTATAGACTGGGCTTAATAACGCCATCTGTGCTGCGGAGGCATCGAACAGTAAAGTGCAGAGCAGAGAGCACCCAGCAACACATCTAGCACACAGCATGATGGGAAATTAAGTTTATGACATAATGGTTAAAAGTTCATCAGTCTGGAAAAAAACATTCCAAGACATGCATAGGCACAAACATATATCTCTATGCTCTTTAGGCAAGACAATATGGCCAGTGGGGGGCATGGGGCTAGAACTGCAGGTTACTCACACCTACCACTTCCTTCACTACAGATTCATCAAGAAGTTGAATTTGAGGCTGGGGCAGAACGTCAGTAATCATTGTGGGAAAGGCAGGAGGCTCAGGGTTTAGAATATCCTGGACCAAAGCTGGAGGATGAGTAAGAAAGAGCTGGAAAGGACAGTAAATGTGTGTGGGGAGCTTGGTGTGAGAACGAGAGCAGGGCATGAGCCGGCAATGAGAGGTCGGCCTTGAGGCTACACATCATGGAGTGACAAACGTTTTCTGTAAAGGGCCAAGTAGTAAGTATTTTAGGCTTTGTGGGCCCTGTAGTCCCTGGCCCAACCACTCAACCTTGGGGCATGTGGCCCCATGCCCAGGCTACACTCCTGGATCCACTAGATTAGAGCCCCTGAAGGTAAGACCCTGGCGTCAGACTTTGGAAAGATGCAACAGCCTTCACTGGGCCACGATCGGGGGCTATGCCGTAATTGGCACCCAGTGTCACAATCATATCAACCAACACACACTTAGCAATACCTAACAGGCAATGGCACCTGGAAAGGTAGGTCAGGGGTTGAGGAGAGAGGCTGTGGTTGGAGGTGTTGACCGGGGCATCACCAGCTGGCAGGAATTGAGAGTTCCCAGCACCATTCTTCAAAGAGAAGCGAGCCTGGGGGTGAATGAGTCCTCTTAAGAGGAAAAAGGGGAGTGGCAGAGAAGGACGCCCAAGGAGAATGAGGAAAAACCGAGTGACGCCAGAGCAGCATTCCGAGAGCAGAGGCCCCAACGGGGTGAGCTCCCTTCCCTTCCTCAAGGATTAACTGCTCAGTGATTTTGCCGTGTGTCATATTGTCACATTCATGCAGATGCAGATTTGAAGACTGGGCACTGTCACAAAATGGAATCGCTGCTCCTGCATTAAATGCCCCTTTACCCAGAGCATTTTTTTTTGAGACAGAGTCTCACTCTGTTGCCCGGGCTAGAGTACCGTGGCGTCAGCCTAGCTCACAGCAACCTCAGACTCCTGGGCTCATGCAATCCTCCTGCCTCAGCCTCCCGAGTAGCTGGGACTACAGACATGCACCACCATGCCCAGCTAATTTTTTCTATATATATTTTTAGTTGTCTAGCTAATTTCTTTCTATTTTTAGTAGAGACGGGGTCTCGCTCTTGCTCAGGCTGGTTTTGAACTCTTGAACTAACTAGAGCACTTTTGAGTGTAGTGGGAACTGTGTGCTTGAGGAAGCTGCATGGCAGCGAGACCTGACTTGGGATTCAATCTGCATTTTATGAAGCGCACTTGTGTAGCTGATCATGAAAAGAATAAAAATCACATTCTCAATTTTAATAAGGTAATCAAATACAAATAAAACAAAGATCTACAAGAGCATTTTATTACTTCTAATCAATTCTTCAGAAGCAGATGAACAAAAAAAAGATTCAGAAATTATTCTGATTGTAATGGCCACCAGAGCATGTTCCAAAAATATAAACTTATGATCATATACTCATTCCTTTATAATGTTAAATAAGAAGCAGGCCATATGTTTATGATTAAATTTGAATTTGGAATTAAGGTATCTTGCAGACTGAATTGAGTAGTAAATAATTAACACAGAATTACCTCTCAAAACCATCATATTAATAACAGAACCATAATACTAGTCAAACCACACAACTCCAAAAACCATGTATTCACAGAAGTGAGATGGAACTAACATTTCCTGAGCTCCTACTGGGCTGTAGGTATCGCAGTGGGGTTTACAGACACTATCATGGTCATCTTTCCTATTTCCTTATAGTTGAAGAGAGGCATTGGTTATTTTGGTTTTTATTCATATAAGAAAATTATAATAGATTCACATAGAAAGAAGTACAGTTAAGATTCAAACCCAGATTCAAACCCATCACCATGACCCTTCTACACTTTAGAGAAAATAGCATTAAAAAAAAAAGATGCTTCTGTGGGCATTTCAAAATTTTAAAGTCAGATTTTTTTCATGCTTATTTCTACTGGAATTGCCACAGATACTCACTGAATGATTTTCAAATTCATACATTGTCTTAATATGCCAATAATTAATTGCTACCTCCAAGAATGAAGCAAAGATCATTAGATGTTACCATCATGTGATATTTGGATAAATTTACCACTATTATACTCAGAAAAGCATTAAAGGTGAACAGAGAAAAGCCAACGATTGGTTTTTTTTTATTTCAGCTTATTATGGGGGTACAAAAATTTAGTTTATATATATTTCCCATGCCTCCCCCATCCCCCCGAGTCAGGGCTTCAAGCATGTCCATTCCCCAGACAGTGCGCATTGCACTCATTATGTAGGTATACACCCATCCCCTCCCCCCAGCCCCCACATCTGCCTGACACCCGATTAATGTTATTCCCAAATGTGCACTTAGGTGATGATCAGGGAAACCAATTTGCTGGTGAGTACATATGGGGCTTATTTTTCCATTCTTGGGATACTTCACTTAGTAGAATAGGTTCCAACTCTCTCCAGGAGAACAAAAGAGATTCTATATTACCGTTATTTCTTATAGCTGAGTGATACTCCATGGTATACATATACCACATTTTACTAATCCACTCATGTATTGATGGGCATTTGGGTTGTTTCCACATCTTTGCAATTGTGAATTGTGCTGCTATAAACATTCGGGTGCAGAAGTCATTTTTGTTCGGTTTCCTGGACGGGGCTGAGATTTCTCTGAGCAGCCTCGAGGCAAAGGGATATATGGTGTGTGTTCTTCAAGGTCTAGTTAGTTCTCTGCTCCACACATACTTCCCTCGACCTGGATTCACACTAGATCTTTAGAGTTAATGTGGCCATCCACATGGACTTGGCAAGTTTGTCTGATACCTAACATGCAGAGCCAATAATAGCAAAATAAGCACTTTCACTAACCTCTTGAGTTCCCACCACCAGATAAAAAGAAATGTTAGCATTTGCTATAAGGGATGAAGAAGGAAAGTTCACAGAAGATGGCCATTTCAGACTGCCATCTTTTGGGCTGGGACAGCAATATGGCTGCCATTTATTACTATTAATATTATTACCTGCCCTCAAGTAGCTGGCAGTGCCCTTGTTTCTGTTGAGAGCTCTGAAGGACCCAGTAGTATCTCCTCCTGTTGCAAGTGAAGCGCAGACTATCTTCTCCTGCTAATCCACCCTGGGAACCCCCCAAGTGAGCTCCTCCCAACTGACTTTGTCCCATTACTATTTAAAATGACTAGCACTAGGTGGCTGGCCCACTGGCTGGCCCTGCAGTAGGTAATAATTAGGTTGACTGCTCATGATAATTAGGTCAACTGCTATTGTCTGGCATTCCCGCCCTCACATGGAAGCCGCCCAAGAAGGGAAGCTCAGCAAATTCCATTTCCCCTGCTAGTTGTAAATTAAAAACTTGAGCAAGGCCAAGCTTTATTCCTTTGCTTTCAGAAACTGAAGGAACTTCTCTCACCATACACTGACCTCATCAAGAGCTGCAAATACATTTGGACTTTGAAATAATTGTCATATTTTAGAAACACAAACATTGAAAAATAATCCACTTTTCTTCCATGTTTCATACTAACATTTTATCTAATAAAAGTACTTTTGTTTCTCATCCCAGAAATTGTATGTAAAATTATAACTAACCCCATCCACTGAGTTTCTTTACAAATTATATTAATTCTGTAAAATTTCTTGCTTCCTTTTCCCTTTCTTTCCCAGGGTTTTTCTTGTAAGTAAGATTTAATATCCTCAGTTTCTTATTATAGAAAGTCTCAAATAATAGTCTCTATCAGCTGTCCCACGAATTCCGACCCATAATATCAATGCCTTCATTTAAATAATTGAGATATATGTATATATCTCAATGCCCTAAAGAAAGCTAAGGGCAACTCAGTCTATGTTGAATGTAATAGTTCATTGAGGAAGCCATCACTAAAGTGGTGAGGGAGGGGTGGAGTCCCTGGATACGGGGCACCTCTTCATCAACTGTGCTTACCACAGCAAAATGCAAAACCCATTGAAATCTGGGGGGCCTAGTTTTAGAACTGTGCTGCCTTCCCCTCCCTCTGTTTATTAGTCCTGTTTAGGACTAGCCAAACACAATTTCTTAACCCAAAGACATTTTATGCAAGCCTTCAAGAATCTTGTTAAAGAGATTCATAATATTTCCTGGGTACAAAAATGAAATAATTCTTTCAAAATAACATTTTGATGAATTGAGTGTAAATGAATTAGAAACACACGGATTAAATTTCCCTTGAAATACACATGGGTTTCGAAATTAAGGGAAATTAAATTCTCCAAATGTGTTTTCAATTTTGCCTAACCTCAAAAGTTTGATGCATGGTTTGAAACAGTTGGCCTATCCTTACCATGGCTTTACCTGGGAAAACATTTAATTTCCAGTGCCTCTTGGCCTTCTGATGGCTTAATAATATCACCAATCTGATATGTAGGATCTAGACCATTGTAATAAACATTATAATGGCAAAAAACTTGCAGTTTGTAGAATGATCTCCAAGCTTAGGCAATGGCTTTCTGATTTTATCCAGCATTGGGTGGTACAAAAATTCCAAAGCAACCATTGACTTTATAAAACTTCTCAAAATATTTTGGGAGTTTTGATCTTTGATAACAAGTGATTCACTATATCTTAAGAAGGATATTAGCAATGATAAAGATTTAATTTTGGAAGGTATTTATTGAAAAGCAGTTGGAGATTTTGAAAATCCTGAAAATTTCTAATCAATTTTTCACTCAACACCTTTAAAATTTTTATGTCATGCTTACTAAGCATATGTTAACTTTCTGCCTGATAGAAAACTTGAAGCATAAATAAGAGGCACCCGAATGTCACTGGAATGGAGCGTTTGCTGCCATGACCACCTTCCTTCGTCTTTGAAGACTGTGTTACAGAGTACCAACAGCAGACAATTCTGGGCCAAAATAAATCCCTTAAGCATTGGCTTCAGCAAAGAGCTTGCTGCTGGAACAACTCTGAGTTCCAGAAAAGTAGCCTGACCTTAGGTTCATGGCCTTTCCTACCTTGTTGCCTCCCCTATCAAGGCAGAAAACGGTAATAGTCATGGAGCTAGAAGTAGCAGCAGCAATGACAAAAAGCTCTTTGAGGACTCTCTTTTCTGATTCCAAGTTCAGTGCATCTGGGAATAGACAGCAGAGGACAGGGGCCCAGGACACTGATAATGGCACAAGGAAGTGAATGAGGGAAAGTAGGACAGACAGTGGACAACTGGAACTTAATCCTGTGGGGAAACTCTGGGAAGTATTTGAGATTTGTTCTTTCCAAGGTGAGGGAGCTGAGCTATTTATACCCTTGTTCTTGTCTGTCATTGTTTGAGGCTGCTGTGGGTGGGGATGGGGGTGCAGTTGCTGTTTCTCAGCACTTCAGGCTTGCCATACCTGGCTCTGGCAGAAAGAGGAATCTCCAGGCAAAAGCAAGGGGTAGAGTGTGTGTGTGTGTGGAGTGTGAGGGTACCGGCGTTTTCAGATTGCAGCTAAGTGCTCTGAAATGGTCCACGTTATGAGCAGGACCCAGACAGTGTCCGCTAGAAGAGACATTCATGTCCGCTAGAAGAGACATTCAGGGATTCATCACTGATGTCCAGGCTTTTCTTAACAGAGACCTTCAGCCACTCTGAATTTTGTGAGAGTGGTCAGAGAAACCATATGATTTTTCTATTCCCACTAATCTTAGGTCTTTCATATTCGTAAAGAGGCATCATTCTTGTTCATTCAAATTTTTCTGAATTAATCGGCATTTTTTTTCTGGTTCCATTTTGAATGGATCATTCAAAGGATAGTGGCTCTGACTTTATCAGTAGTTTTAAGATCTCATCCTAGGCTAGTTCTCAAACTATCCTATAAGTTATATCGGTCTCACCTTTTACCCCAATTTGCACTAATATATATGTTGCAGAGGTGACAGGGTTACAGTGCAGTCCTGGTGTTCAGGTTGACCTTTGTGGATGGGACCCATCCCTCCTCAGCATGCCGTAGCTTAGCCTAGAGTCCCACACTAAGCACCAGGCTCATTGGAAAACCCCACTGTTTCAGGAGTAGACACAAGCTCTCTACTCTCAAATAAATATTCATGAGACCAGGCTTTACGAGCAGAAGCATTTTATTGGGGTAGACCAGGAAAGAAGCAGGGCCTCTTTGCATTTATCCTATCTCTGAGTCTCAGGTCACTCTCACCTCTGTGATATGGCTAGTGGCTGACACTGGTCCACAGCCTGTCCTGGACCATACCTCAGTTTGACTGTACAGGCTCACATGTGCCAAGAAAGCCTTATAAATTAGAAACAGAAATTAAATAATTGCAGAAAGCATCTGGAAAGAGCTGCACTCCCCTGGTCCCCACCTGCCATCCATGGGCTTCATCTTTAAACTAGAGAAGAAGACAGCCAACAAGTCAGATACAGGCAAGTACAGGAAAAAAATCAATGACATTTGTTTTATAGAAAGAGAGAGAGAGAGAAAGAAGTGCCACTACCACTCCTGGCCACTAGTTTGATAATTCTTTAGGGAAGTGGGTCTCAAAGGATGATCCTGAACCAGCAGCACTGGCTTCATCTGGGAGCCTGCTGGAAATGCACTTTCTTGAGTTCCACTCAGACCTACTGAACCAGAAACTCTGGGGGTGAAGCACAGAATTCAGTGTACTAACAAGCCCCCCAAGACATCCTGTGGTTGTCCGGGTTTGAGAATCCCTGCTTTCATGAGAAAAGACAAGTGATTAAATAAAAGCATAGCTATATTTTATAATCAGCAATATAAGTACTTAAATTAACAAGTAAATAAAGGTCACCTATAGTATCACAACCATTCTTCTAAATTAATTCCTTTGTTTCCAAAGATCTGAGTTGTATTCAGATAATACAAACCAGACGTGGTTCAACCCAGATGGACCAAATCAATCACTGAGAAGTTTGGGCAGGGCTTATCCTTGGGGAGTCAGCCACGAGTCACCCATTATTATACCACTGGGGCCTGGATAACGGTATTCCTTTTCAATATTAGCACATACTGCTTTTCTACACTTTCAAATGGAAAGTTGGTGCCCCAAAGAGATCTTTCCCCAGTAACTGAATGGAAATTTACCATGACAAGCCAATGAAGATTACATATTGACGGTCAATACTTACTTCAGTGGAAACTTCTGCAAGCATGGGTACTATCTGCTTCTTAAAGACTGCTTCCTCACCTTATTGCAGGTTAATCAACTATGCCATTATGATTTATGTGAAAAACTACAAAGGAGAATTCCCCACCCTCTGGGATTGTATAGCTAATATAGAGCTTTTTCAAATTGTGGTGCGAAGCATTAAAAATACTCTGTATAATAATATAATGATGGCTACATGCCCCTATACATTTATCCAGCCCCATAGAATGTACAACACCAAGAGTGAAACCTAATGTAAGCTATGGACTATGGCTGATAGTGACGTGTCAGTGAAGTTTCATCAATTGTAATAAATGTACCCCTAGTGGGGGATGTTGATCATGGGGGAGGCTGTGCATGTGGGGGAGCAGATGGCATATGAGAAATCTCTGGACCTTCTTCCCAACTTTGCTGTGAATCTAAAACTGCCCTAAAAAGAGTTGTTTTTTTTTTTTTTTTAAATGCACTTTGCATGTGAATCCATTGGCGATCTTGTTAAAATGTGGATTCTGGCTCAGTAGGTCTGGGATGGGCGTTAATGTTGTACATTTATCACCAGCTCCCAGGGATGCTGGTGCTGCTGGGCCACAGGCCACACTGGGAGCATCAGGGACCTGAGAGGACTCTCTAGATGGTGCGGGCACAACCTCCTTCCCTCCTCGTTCTTCAGTGAAATATGATAAAATATGTGCCTCTTAGCAGCTTAGAAGTAGAAAGGTTAGAAATATATCTAAGTATGGGGAGTTTGTTAATGGAAAAATTTAACATTATGAAAGCAGATTAAGAGGAAGAAAGAAAGGTAATTCTTCAATAGTCCAATGGTGCAAAGCCAACTAAGCGATTGCTATAACTGAGGACTGAAACCAAGAAGTCAGTACCTCCTTGGAGGCTACATTGCCATTTGCTCCCTACTTTGGGCAGTATTTATGACTGGAAAATCTCAAGAAAAGTTCTATGGTTGTACTGTTTTCAAATCCTTTTTTATGTCTTGTTCTTATGCAAAATTCTTATATCTTACCAAATTCTTGTGGTGAAGCCCTTTACTTGTTAATATGCTCTTTATGAAACTTTGCGACTCTTTAAGAATTCTAAAAGTTTAAGTTTTCCTTTTCGTAATGTAACTGGTCCAAATTTTATTTTTAACCTTTTTCATATTCTTTTGCCTTCCTAAATAACTTCCCAGCTGCATTCCTTCTTCCCACCCTCTCAGTCTACCCCATGCCCTCCTGCATCCACATGAAGTTTGATGCTTTGGAACTTGGACTCTGGAGTTACATTGGCCTCATCTTTCTTTTTAATGGCTTACCAGGATCTTGGGAAAGTTTGCTGAACTTCACTAAACCCCTACTCGCTTATCTGCAAAATTAGGAGAATGATAGTACCTACATTAAAGGTCCTTGTTTGGCACAAGCACACATATACAAAACACTTAGTACAAGTTAGGTACCTGGTAAGCACCCAATAAATTTAATGTTAGTGTTGTCAGCAATCATGCACAAGAGAAGTGACAGCTACCCTTTAGCCATGGAGCAGATCATTTCCAGCTTTATCTGGAAAGCAGACCTTGGTCACCAGAGTAGATACGGTAACTGATCACAAAAATGCCTACTCAATGGCCTGCACCCTTGGTATGGACTAAGTCTGTTTAACACAGCCATCTCTTATTCATCTTCCTTCTTTCTATCCTGCAAGTCTGCTCACAAATTCACCAGATCAGCTCAGAAATTGTCAGCTAGAGCTCACTGAACCACTAACCTATCAGTGCCCTGGTCAGATACTTAGAAATAGACTTGAGCATGTGTGTAAGGCAGGGTTTAAGTTTATAAAACAGGTCATATTGTAAATGTTAACATTTGCAGCCAAGATTGTAGCTCCCTTCACTCACGCTTGATTGTAAGAACAGTTAAAATGTTTATTTCTCTTATCTGCAGCTATTTCTCAAGGTTATTTGTATCAAATGGTGTAATCTCAAACCAGAAAGATGGGCCTGCGCACACCCAGTTTTGGCACTTGCATCATGACTGATAACCTTCAGAATGTGAGTAGTCGGTGGTTCTTATCTTTCTATGTTTTTGTTATAACTCTATTTTTTCAATTAAATGCACCAGAATTTTTACCCACCATATTGTATGCTGGAGCTGGAATAAGATATAAAATCAATTGACTGCATCTTAAAAAATAAGATCAGCTTGATGGCTCATGGAGTCTAGAATGAGAATCAGGGTTAGCAATGCTGATGCCGACACAGGGCTCTACTCCTTTGAAATAGTTATTTCCATTGGCTTCCACTTTTTTGTAAAATGTAATAATTTCACTACAGCTCAACTGAGATAATTTTTTCTTTTATATTGTTCATGAATAAACAGTTCACCAAACTGTGGGAGTAAAAATCCAAAACATTTTAGAAAACTGTTTACCAGTATTAATTAAAGCAAAACATGCCCATACCCTATGACTCAGCAATTCCACTCCTAGATATTTAACCAACAAAAATATGTGAATGTTTCAACAAAAGGCATGCATAAGAGAATTTATTTCAGCATTATTTGAAATAGCCCAAAACTAGAAAATACCGAGAAGTTGATGAACAGTAAAATGGATAAAGACATTGTGGTATAATAATAAAATTGAATATATACAATAATGAGCATAAGTAATCTCTAACTACATATAACAAAGTGGATGAAATTGACATATTGTTGAGCAAGAAAAGTCTTATGCATAAGGATATATATTGTATAAATAGTAAAACTAACCCATGGTATTAGAAATCAAGAAGACAGTTACTATTTAGGGGACTCTGTCTGGAAGGTGACAAGGGCAAGGGAGCTTCTAAGGGCTAAAAATATGTTGTTTCTTGAGTTGGGTGCTGGTTATGCAAAATTATTCAGTTTGTGAGAATTCATTGAGCTATAAACTAGTGATTTGTGCACTTTTCCTAAAAAAAAAAAAAAAAATCCATTTGAAAACTTCACTGATGGGATCTGCTAGTACCATGGCATCAGATTAACCTGATTTTATTTGTTGACTGCATTATTCTATTGACCCAGCCACAAAGCATTGCTCACCAGTCTTCATGGAGGTCAACACTGTGACCTTGACCTTTGACTATCTTTCATCCCAGCCTAATCAGCTACTATAAGCATCAGAGCAACTACCTCACCAAGAAATAGGCATGCAGTCTTTTTGGTGTTATAAAAATCTGGAAGAGTAAAATTTTTGCAAGCTTTATAAATGCTTTAATGGTTTTTCAATGAATAAGGGGTTTGTTGTTGTTGTTGTTGTTGTTTACTCTTTGTCGTTCTCACCACTGTTTTTCTACTGGTATCTTGGAGAGAGGATGGGATTTATGCATGAGTCAGTCAAATGCTGGTCAGACAAATCAATGGGGCATTGCAAGTGGTAAAATCAACACCGTTGCCAAAACTCTACCCATGCTCAACTAATTTTTGTGGTTGCTGTGTTTGCTACCACCACTGATGCTTAAACACCTTTTGAAACAGAAACACAAGTTTTTGTTCATTTTTTAAGCAAGACTGGCATGCACAGCTTTTATAAGCAGTGGCAAAAGTTACTCTCATCCAAATGCTTTTCTTCTTGATATTTTGTTTTCTGAATGTTCTGTAGCATCCTACTGAGATACTATGGGGCATCTTTATCTTAGCTGAGTGAACAAAGTCTTGCTCCAGCATCTGCATGTGTTTCTGTTTGTCTCTTTTCCTCCCTCCTTGTCACTGTGTTTCATTTCCCTTGGGCTCATAAGAGTCTCTCACTGTCCTTCATCATTACACCCAAGAATGGCAGCTAAAGTCCATGAACATAGTCTGACGTGGCAACTTCAAAGAAGAAAGGTGACAGAATTAAATATGAATCCAGGTGTGTACACATCGTAATCAATAGTCATGGCCAATGGCAGGCATTTTCACCTATGTTATTTGCAATCCAATAAAAAACACTGCTCAGAGGCGGGTCCATAATTTACCTATAAATCATCATCCTATAAATGAAATATATTTGTCTTCCATTATCACTTGTTTTATCAAAATGCTTTTTTCTACATAGTTCAGACAATACATTCTAATGGCAGCTGCAAAACAATCCTACAAAAGCTCTGGAGGTGGATATTGTTATTATCATAATTATCATTGTCTATTCAACAAATATTTATGAAGTGCCTAGTAGTATGTATCAGAGACTGTTCCCTGTAAATACAACAAGGAAAAGAAAAAAAAAAAACCATTATCACAAGGTTCCAATATGTGGCCCAGAGGAAAAGCATGAGGCCCTCTTTCTGAGAAGGTCACATTTTGGACTAAATTTGTAAATCATCAGGGAAACTCATGGGTCATCAGTCTAGCCAGCTGGCCCAGACAGAACAATTCTGGCAATCAGATGGGAGCCAGATAGTACAGATGACTGCACATCTCTTGCCCTAAGTACTTAAAACAAAAGGGGCTGCCCCCAAATGCCATGAAAGTTTTTGGATCTTATGGCTGCCAAAGTCAGCAACACACAATGCTCAGGAGTGGAGGGAATTTGAATAGTAAAAGCATGTTGCTGGAGAAAAAAAAAAAAATCAATCAATTAATCTGTGGAATCCTTCCTCAGAGAGAATGAATGAGATAGTGTTAGCATCCATTTCCTTGCTTCCTTTGTGTTCCAGTCACTGGTTGCAGAGGTGCCCGTGAATTAACACACTCTTCACAACAGTTGCATGTGGCAGCTGAGGGACAATTTGCAAGTGTTAAAAAATTATATGACTCTTAAAGTTGTGTATCCAAAAAATGCTATTAGATGGGCACTGTATATGATGTTAGAATTGTGACTAGTTATATTTTATAAAAATATTTTCAGAGGATTTGGCTAAATTTGTATAAAATTAAATTTTAAATGTCAGCTTTATTTAAACAATTTAAAAGATTGTACAGGGCAAATCTATGATAATGGTGCTGACATGGTTGGTAAAGAAAAAGATGTAAGGCCATAAATTTGGCTAAAAACCAGAAGCATTCCTGGAGCCCTGCATGGCACATGTTTTGAATTTGTTACTATGAGACATGGCCTCAGCTGGGCCAAGAGCAATGACAGTCTTTGGAACAATTCAAAATTGTATATGACATTTTCTGGACTTGCCCCAACATGGAACATCTTGATGAAACTCTATCAATTTTAACTTTATGACTTCTCTTGGTTACATGGAATATGTTGGCTGGATGTTGATAAAGAAATCAGATTTAATTTAGACAAGATACAGAATATATCAGAAGAGTTAAGGGAAAACTGAAGATGCTCAAATAAAGAGGATCATAGTCTTTGGAAATGAATCATAATCTTTGGAAGGAAATCAGCTTAATTTTGAATTTGCACTATCCACATTATTTGGTAGGAATTGTGGTTGCTATTAATATTAGCAATAGCTTCAAAAAACAGATCCAAGTTTGGCTATTTTACTTTATAAAGGATTAATTTTTTTAAACGTTAGATAAACTATGGTTTTTTTTTTTTTTTCAAAATTGAAAGTGTGTGTGAATTATGTAACAAAGAAACCTTCCAGGAAAAAAAAAAATAAAGAAATTAGAATAAGGACACAAAAACATTTGTAATTATAAAGGGGAACATTTGCAGTTATAAAGGGGAATATTCAAGTACAGATAATCCCAAAATAAACTTCTACAGAGAGTATTTTATGGACACTAGAGTGTTACTTGAAGAGAGATTTAAATAAATTGAAAAAGATAGTGTTTTTGTTTTCTTTATAATATCCTAGTACAGAGAAATTTGAGAGAAGAACTTGAGAACCACACATCTTCACTGCATGGATTGCTCTAGAAGTAATAATTTTTATATGTGATAATCCATATGATAAAATTGAAATATTTTAATAATTTATATGATAATAGCATATCCTATGATAATAGCATATCCTATAAGATAGAATTACAATATCTTAACATGACATACAAACTTCACCCTTCATTTCCCATCTAAATACTACTTAACAAATTGCATTGAAAATCCATTTGCATGGCCTTAGCAGAGGAAAGACTCTCAAAATTGAAATTAATTTCAAGAGCCTGCAGAAGAACAACAGTGGGTGGAGAAAGTTTGCCCAATTAGCATCATTTTCTATAAAACACAAATAATGTAAAAAGCCTGACCCTAAAAAAATAGAATTAGTGATTTTGCTGCAAGGAGGACAAGGAAATTTTAATAAATACACCTTATAATTTATGCATTGTGCATGTTTTATTTTTCATGTAAATATCACTGGCATGTGCACAGTCATAATTAAGCTCAGTCATCATTGATATTTTGCTGATATCTCCATAACATAAAAACCACAGTCTATACATATTTTTCTATTTTATCATTATGAAGATATATCTGTCAATGCAGGAGAACAGTATCTGTTTTATTTAATGGTTACCAGCTAGATTTACAGCTTTTAAATATTGTGCCCCTGGGATGTGGCCTCTTCCCCACGCCCCACACGTGTTAGGGGTGAGACGAGTGAACATCCACATAGAGGAAATGCAGTTCTTACAATTGGGTTATTAATTCTTCACATTAGAGATGTATGAAATAGCAGAGCAAATACCTAAAGGGATCCACAAACACATAAATAACCAGGTGAGAGACAAACTAATAAGCCTGATTGAAAGTCTTATCAGGTTGATATAGGAAAATTATTAGCAAGCCACCTTCGTCCTAGAAACATCCTCCCTCTCTGTCTCCAGATTGGTTTCCAAATTCCAGGTTTTTGATGCCCTTGCACTGTCTCCAGCTGCCCAGTCTCCCTTTGGTGACATCTGACTTCACACCACAGCCTTCCTGGGCTCCTTCATGTCCTCCCTCCTCCCTCTGTGGCCAGAAGGTGCTTGTGTCTTTGTCCAACTCCCTCAGGCGCTCGGAGTTTCTGGGGTTCACTTTTGAATGAGTGAGACAGGTCGGCTCTCAGCAGTCACCCACCCAGATAACTGTCCCCTGCCACATTCAATTGAGATATTACTATTCTTTCAGAGCCCTTAACACAGAGGAGTGATTAGTGAAGGGAATCTCAGAGCTCCTGAGTTTTCCAGAGTAACATGTTAGGACAGGGAAAGTTAACCTGATTTTTACAACTTTTGGTATCTTTTGATTAGAAAGGAGAGATAAAATGAGCGAAAGCCCCAAATCAGAGCGAAGCCTGCACACTAGGATTGCACATCTGGTGCACATTTGGGGAGCGTGGAGAGAAAGCAGAGAAGCACAGAGAAGCAAGAGAGAAATGAGTGCTCCGCTCCAGAAGCCCAGCGCCCCGGTGGTCCAGCCACGCTTATCTGATCCGCTGCCGTTCCTTTTCCCAGAAACCAACTGTCCCTTCGTCAAGCATTTGTGAAACACAGGGATTCAAAACTGGCACCGTGCAAGCTTTAAGGTTGGTTTAAAAACTTCAAAACCCGTGAAGTTGGACTGAGGTCTGTACTTCACAATACCCACATTCCTTCAGAAAGGTCGCTTGACTCGATTGCCAAACATACCGAGCTGTGCTGGAATTCCTGGTAATGGTTTTACATCAAAGATCGTGTAACTTCTGTGTTTTGGAATCACACAGTCCCAACTCATTTCACGCATGCATATTTCACTCCATATTCACCCCATTCTATAGATGAGAAGATTTCATTTTTTTCTTAGTTATTCCACCCTGGCTTTCAACACACTCTCATTTTCAGAAGTTATTCCAAACATGAAGGGACACAGTTATGAAATCTTTACTGGTCCTGGCCACGTACTTCCAACCTATGCACATCGTTCTTATCAATCCAAAATCCCTGGCGAGCGCCAGTGTCACTGGATTAAAAATAACTTGGACTAAAAACAATTATTAAGACAAGCAAAACGCTTAGTAAGACGATAGCCAAAAAGATTATGATTTCCCTTTGTTTCTGGATCAAACAGCCCAGCTATCAGCAGCAGAACATTTTTCGAAATGCTTTGCAGTTGTATAATTTCCTGCAGCTGCCTTGCATATTAATAACGAATTTAGAAAAAAATTGCTCTAGTGTGACCTCTGCATAGTGTTGACTTGAGTTGGTGAATTATCTGAGTCTGAAAATACTCAGAAACGCCATCCAAAGAAACACCATATTGTGAGCATTCGCACAAACTGATAAGGCTGTATCCTGGGAGTTACGCATTGGTGAAGTTCAAAGGCTTCGGAGCATGATGCTGAGCTGCATTTCCCTTTATTTGGGGTTTGACTCAGTGTACAGAAGCAGAAATGCTTGGGGAACGCTATGCTGTCCAACAGAAAGGAAATGCATCAAAATCCTTCAAACTTGGGGCGGGATGTGAACATTTTGCGTTCCAACATCCGGAGGCACCGCTGCCGGCACACCAATCGTGAGACCGGGATTACCTTTCAAATGGTGACCAGCCCACGTAGAGGTTCCTTCCTCACACAAAAGCTGAGAGAAATTTATTTTGAGGAAATTTTATATCAACTCTTTAAGCGATATTATATGTTCTGGGGCAAACATTTTGCCTGAGGTCAGTTGAGGGGGATGGAAGAGAAAGGACTCTCCCCAATCTACTGGCCAGACATCTTGCAGAAACAAAGCAGGGGACAAAGAAGACTGGCCAGCCAGGGACATGAAAAAGAACCAGGATTAGAAACTCCAGTATTTAGGAGAGTGGAGGGGAGGTTTGTGAAGGGCTGACTTCGATGATTTAATGCAGTGGTTCCCCCTCTTTTGGCACAAGGGATCGGTTTCATGGAAGACAATTTTGCCACGGATCGGGGCATGATGGTTTTGGGATGATTCAAGCACATTACATTTATTGTTCACTTTATTTCTATTATTATTACATTGTAATATATAATGAAATAATTATACAACTGACCATAATGCAGAATCAGTGGGAGCTCTGAGCTTGTTTTCCTGAAACTAGATGGTCCCATTTGGGGGTGATGGGAGATAGTAACTGCCCTGAGAGGAGGCGGAACTCAGGGGCTGATGCCAGTGGTGGGGAGGGGCTGTAAGTACAGATGAAGCTTCCCTAGCTCAGCTACTGCTGTGTGGCATTGGGGTGGGGGGGTGAGGGCGGGGGTTGGGAATCATAGATTTAGAGGATAAAGTTGACCTTGGTTGGAAATTGCTCCCGAAAAGAGAAACCTCTCATCTACAGTGTGGACTTTCGGGCATATGATGATGCTGTATTATTCATGTTTCCTTTACTTAAAACTGATCTTTAGATTTTGATAGCAAAAATGTGCAGAAATCTTCACTGTACAGCAAAGACTTGAAGGAGGTTGCTGCATTATATAGGCCCAGAATCCCTTCCCATTTGGACTTGTGCAACCCTTTCTTTTAAATGCCACCCAAGTTCCTCCAAATTACAAAACATCAAGACTACCATGGCTGGACCATTCTTCGAGAAAAAAAAAAACAAACATGATCAGCCCTTTTTGGTCTCCCATCCTGGGATGCCAGTTCAACAAATCCACAGTTTTAGAAGGTGTTCTGTTTCACACGGCTCTGGATTCATTCCCTAAGCTTTCACCTTCTAAATGAGAGCAGATCTCTCCCATTTCCACTCCCCAGTCCAGAAATCTGCTCCCTATTTTCTGGGCAAATTGCCTGCTGAGGATATGTCTGCAAATGTGCTGTTCTCTCTGATATTAAATGGGGAGATTGTGGTGACATCAACAGGTTCCCGTTGCCAGGACACCTCTGTGCCTTGTAGCCAACAAAATCATATTTGCAATTTCTTTCCTCGTCAGCTAGTGATTCGGCTGAGCTGGGAGAACTTGCGGCCTGATGGCACAGTGGTGGGGAGGGGTCTCTAAAGACAGAGGCATGAGTTCAAATCTAGACTCTGGCATGTGAGCTCTGTGCAATGTAGGCAAGTCACCTCACCTCTGAGTGCCTGAGTTTCCTCATCTACAAAATAAAAATAATAATAGGTCCAACTTCAGATGGTCATTGCATGGAATAAATAAGTTAAAACACACAAAAGGCTTAGAGCAGTGTCTGGCACTCATAAGCTCTCAACACATATTAGCCATTATTATCATCATCTGTCTTTTGTGTCCAATGTGATCAAGGGATGTAGAGTGTGGCATCCCAAGAGCAAGATAGGTGGTTACTATGTCAGTTGGGAGAATTAATTTGGGGACCTGGCATAGAACATGCCTTCACTCAGTGGTGACTCTGGTTATGATTAGTAAAGTCCTCCCCTGATCCTGGTACATGATGTCAGAGCTCAGCTGGGGAAATACGACTTGAACTTTTAATCTCCAGTCGAAACCTGAAGTGTCATCTTTATGCCTACTTTCACTTCACTCTTTAGACAGTGATCAACTAACTATACGAGAGGTAGGCTAAGGATGTACCCAGGGCACCAGAAAATCAGAAACATCAAATTAAAAAATGGAGGAGGAGGAGAGAGCAGAAGAAAGTTAATTTCAATGAGGATATCCAGAAATTTGCAACTAGAAAATATAGAGAGAAGCTATTTGAAATCCCCATAAATGTGCTCAGTGAACCCTGTTGTTTGGATTCCCATATGTCTTAGAGGCACCGATAGCTTTAAGAACTCTGAAGGTCTTGTAATTGATGCTACTGGTGGCTACACTTGTCCCCTTGCCCATTACCCTCCAAGACATCTCACCGGACTTCCCGTTTGCTGCCTGGACCTGCGTTCCTTTATCTGAGGGCTTTGCAACCACAGGCTGGACCGACAGCCCAGCCCCCTAGCCCTCAGGTGGGATCACCCTGAGGCTCCCAGAGTGCCCCATAGGGGTTGAGCTCTAGCTGCTCACAATTGTAAATAGCCTCATGATGCACCTTTGATGGGCTTCCTTCTCTTTCCTGGCTGAATTCCTGACTCTCCTCATGGAACTTTCTTCACAGTCCAAATAAACTAATTGCACTCAAATCCTTGTCGCAGGGTTTAAGATAAATTGTGATCCCACCCTGATCTTTGTGGAAACTCTTTTCGCCATCTGCAGCCTTTTGGGTTAATGCCTGGCGTAGTCTCCCTCTGGCCCGGGGAAGCCAATCTCCACACACATTAATTTAGCCGTGGCTGAGTCAGTGTTATGCCCCAGCTGCCTACTGTGGGTGTTCGCCACTCAGGGACACTTAGTGCACATTCCCCGGGTCACTCCTGGCACCTCCAATATTTACTTTCACATCTATTTCAGACGCAACAAAGTTTTTTACTGAGCTGGGGAGGCCAGGATGGATGGGTGGCATGCCTACAAGAGGTGCATTAGAAAGGACACAAAGTATGTATTTACAGGATCTAAAGCCATTAGTCCAGTGCTTGCCTGTCACAGACTTATCATCTCTAAATTAGTCGCTGGCAGCCACACAGGCAAGGGGGATGCCAGCCTTTAGTGAAGTCCCAGAGGGAAATGTAAGCACAGCTGTTAGGAGTTCCCTTACCAGTTTTCAGCGTAAGGAAGTTCCCTCAGTCAGCTGGTACCACTGTCTCCCAGCATAGTGTAACTCAGGTAAATGGATAATCCCAACGAATTTATTGCAAAATGTAACTGAAATAACAGAGGTAATTCAACAACTCTTTATTTCCTAGGGGCTCCCTCAAAATTGTGTTCTCTCACTTTGCCTCTAACATAAAATATCTTAGATAATCAATATACTTAAGGCCATTTAGACGTTTTTGACAAAAAAAAACTCACCACAAACCACCATGCATTTCCCTGGATGGGCTTGGTGCTTTGAGGATGTTTTCACAAAACTAACATAAAGCTTCCCAGAATGTTCCTCTAAAGAATCCCTGCAGGAAAAGGAGAATAATTACCCAAGTTTGTAGGTGCCCAGACTGAGGCTAACTTCTCAACTATAACCTTGACATTTATCTGAATCTAATGTCTTTTAAGGATACCTGTAAATTTCACTATTTACTTCATTATACATTTCCCTGTTCATGTTAATAAAAAATTATATCTTGAATTACCTTTAAGGAAATCGGCATTCCAACATTTCACGGAACTTGCTGGCAACTGTTTCATCTCTAGAAATCTCAAGAGAGTTTTCAGGAATCACACCTGAGCTGCCTATTCATGTGTTCTTCTCTCTCTCTTTCTCTCTCTCTTTTATTGGCTGCAGTGAATTTGTAAATAATTTAAATTAGTTGAGCAATGAAGAGGTTTTATATAAAAAGTTAGCATTTCTGAGGGTTTTTTTTTTTTTAAATCAGATTTATTTAGAATTGAATGTATCTCCTGTAATGGGCATTTGTTCTCAGTTCAACAGCCTCCATTATGCCTTATCATCACACACCTGTCTGTGATTCCAGAGAAACCTCTAGAAGCCACTGGGTTCATAAGCCCTAAGTTACATCAGTCCTGGCCCTGAATAGACAGTAGATCCCTGTTACCACACGTCACCTTTCATGAAATGCTATGATGTTAGCTCTTTATAAACTCTCATCTGGTTTACTACAGGTTATTAATATAAAACTCCTGGCCTCCCTCAAGCTCAATCACTACCAAGGACTGAATATGAAATGAGCGATTCTTTATAAGACACCATTTAACTATGGCATGGCACTCAGGAACATTTTGAGAGTCCCCTAGTCCCTTCCCTCAACCTCTCCAGGACATGGTAAATTGCATAGTGCTACGCAGAGGGTGGGCTGCAGACCACTGCCAGTTATACTGACTGTCTGCTACTGATTTGCAGCAAATTCAGCAATTGAGCAGAAAATGCAGTTATAAATTGTCATAGCAACTTGACATTGTTGCAACATCCAAATGCATCATCAGTGGTCTCTTCCATGAAAGGAATAGAGACTAGTTTGGATGCTGCTGAACTCATGTGGTGATCAGCATGTGGTGCAAGGTGAAGACTAGTCATGTGCAGAAGGACCACACATCAATCCAAGAGAGGTGAGAATTTTTCAAAAACTCGTCCTTCACCACTTTGAGAAGCACTAGATTAGTAGATTCTCAATAATCAGTGAAGACTGATCCAACATGAAATCAAACTGTTCACATAATAGCATAAATACAGTAAACATAGGCTTAGATATAGTTGTGATATAACTTAGATAAAGACTATCATTGAAAACATTTCATTCCACATCATTTTTCAAGCCACCATGATCCCAAACCATCTTCCATATAGAACTCTTCAAAAAGACAAATTTCTTTGGTACATTCAAAATGTCCCTAAAACTCTGAGCCCCGTTTGTCCTGATATATGAAGAACTTGCCCGGAGAATTATGAATGTCATCATGTCTTTGGGTTACATAACCAATTTCTCTAATATTTTCTAACTAGGATTAAGGCAATTGGTATGGTTTTACATGGTCCCTTTCATTGATAGAAAACATTGGATAATCTTTCATTCCCAGTATTTACGATTTAACATTCTAACACTCCTCATGCCTGCCAGAGAACATCAGAGCAAGCCCTTGTGGGTAACACGGATGGAGTCTGTGTTGCAAGATGCACAATAAGGCTTCCCTGCATGTTTCAATGTGGAGAAATGCCAAAAGGTGGCCACAGCAGAGTGATGGGTACAGCTTGCCAAAGTGACAGAGCTGCATTTGGTTTCCTATGTCTGAAATTTATATTCACTCAGATAAGTAATAAACAAATACCTTAAACAACCCATCCAGGAAAAAAAAAAATAATGTATCCTGTAAGTGCTGTTTGTTAAGACTGCAACAAACATCATTGACCCCCAACAAAAGAAATGGTCAATTAACTGGGCTTTCAGGAGCAGTGTTGAGTTTATAATGATTCACCCACTCAGGCTCCCCCAATTGTCATAAGCAAGGATACACTTGTGCAGGTAGGGACAGGAGCATTGAAGGTGCCAATGACAAGGACTGTTACTCCATATACTACTGATGAATCCATGGGAGAAGTGAACCTGTGACCTTCACCAAATGTGCAGAATGGTAAAATCTCCCAGGCTAACCCATGCATATTGAGGACAAAGAGTGTGGACAAACATACTGGTATTTAAAAGCCAGCTACCTCCACAGGTAAAAGAGAGATATGTGGGCAGTGGTCCCCACTGACAGGCTGAGGCTAGTACTTTAGAAACATCAGTCACGAATTTGAATTCATCATAAATGCAACAATATTTCTGCCCTGTCAACATCTTGATATGAGCCAGACATGTAGATTGATTATAAATATTCCATCTTTTAGAAATAATACATACTAATTTTTTAGTCAAGATACCACTTAGACTTGTAGTTACATTGACATAACACACTAAAACATGTGACAATGACCACAGCATGATTACATTTGATGGCTAAAATAGCTGGTTCCAAAGATGTGCACACTTTTGTCCCTTTAATGTTGATACTCTGACATATTTGGAAAGTTTTGTGAATAAGCAATTTTCATTTCTGAGAAGTACATTCCAAAATATATATTTTAAAGGAAAAGCATTAAGAAAGTTGCACGACTTCACCAACAAGAACAAAACAGAGGATTTTCGTCCTGATATAAAAAATGTGTAAACGTGGTTACATTGAAACCATGACACAATGTCCCATTTAAGTGACATTTATTTGGTACTTGCATTTCTCTCTTTTAGTGAATTTTAATCGCACATTTATATCTGCTGCTTCAATAGTGGTATGTCTTCCTCCATTTTGTGTTGCTGTAACAGAATACCTGAGACTGGGTAATTTAGAAAGAAATGGGGTCTATTTAGCTCATGGTTCTGCAGGCTGGAAGTTCAAGGGCATGGCCCTGGCTTCTGGTGAGAGCTTCCATGCTGCTTCATAACATGGAGAAGAAGGTTAAAGGTGAAATGGACACACGTGAAGAAAGAAAACTCGAGGGGCGTCCTGGCTTTATAACAACGCACTCTCTCAGGAACCAACCCATTCCCATGGGAACTAATCCAGTCTCACCAGAGGGAGAACTCACTACCGCAAAATAGCACCAAGCCATTCCCGAGGGATCTGCTCCCTTGACCCACCAACTCCCACTAGGCCCCACCTCCCAACACCATACATTGGGGTTCAAGTTTCAACACGAGTTTTGGTGAGGACAAGCAAATCGTATCCAAACTGTAGCACGGTGAGTGTGAAATGACACATTGCTATTTAGCAGAAAGGCATGGTGATTCATTTCCATCACATCGGTTTGGTGGTAGACAATGTGCCACTTCAATCTGGGGACATCCACTATCCTGGGAAAAAGGACAAGTAAATATTAATACCCTTTTAATCCCCTGTAAACCCATGAGCTCAGCTGCTTTAGGTTAGCTTTGATCTCATTTGTCCAATTTATGTCAGTGTGCGGTATTAGAAGTCTTTTCTCTTTGCTTGTCTTGCAACACAGACGTTAACTTGAAGGACCTAGGAGACTGGCTTGTTATTTTCTCCCCTGTTGTTTTGTTATTCATTATTAATTTATTTTGTTGCTTTCCCCTCACAAAGGGCATGGGAAAACTAGAAACACAGCTCCTCTGAGTTGGCCTGACCCTTGAATGCCACTCTGATGTTTCTAGCTTCCTCTCAAATGCTTTCCAAATGCCAGGATGCTAGAAATGCTGTTAGGCAACATGTTTGGCCTTAGTCATCTATACTGCTACCTTCTCGAACAGCCATGTTTTCTCCTGGCTCTTCTACACCTCTAGGATGAAGCAACAGCATCACTGGCGAGGAGAAACCCCATCCAGGCTTCACATTACGTACACTGCCACAACTGTGGCTTTGGAAAGAAAGGCCAACCACAATGTCTGAAGATAACGTGAGCTCATACGTGCAGACAAGTGACTCACAGCTGCACCAGCCTTTCGAGAAGGCAATTGAAGCATCAGAAAGAGGGACTCAAAGCCTTCAGAGAAAAAACATGAATGTTTGAGGATTGAAGCTGCAATGAGCCTGATGCATTGATGCCTGAAGCAGCATGGATGAGACCAGGGCACATTGATGGCAACATGCAAGACACATGAAAAAATCCAAACTTCCGAAGAGGCAAAGAGGATTCTACTGCATCACGGAATACGTTGTCCCTAGATCTTGTTTCTGTTTTGAGCCCATGGACCAGGATGGAGGTCATTTCTAACCATCCATTCATCTATCCACCTTTTTCTATGTTTCATTTGAAACATTTCAAGTTTTATAAAGTACCTACTATGTGCCACACAGTGCCAGGGTTTTATTCAGTGGGCGTGTGAACACGTATTATGTGCCAAGCATTCTTGTAGGCTCTGGAATACAAAAAACATGGTCTTTGCACCCTCAGAGATCGTGAAAGAGTTGCATCACGTCCAATGAAATTGATCACTATTTTTATTGAGGTGACTGTCAAGCCGTCATTTGGGTGTTGAGTTGGCACAAAGTCATGACTTTATGGCCCATTACTCTCACAAAGAAGTGTTTGCCTAGATAACATCACACCCTGCACAGTGCTTGTACTGTGCTAACCGTGAACTTTAAGCAAAGAATCGCACTGATTGAAGACATCCTTGAAACCATCCAACCACATCATTTTGCAGCCAAGGAGACAGGTCCCTAGAGGAAAAGTGGACTTGCCAAGATCACAAAGTGTGCATCTCCAAGTCGTCTGACAGCAAGTCCTCGGAAGGAACCTTCTGAAACAAACACGTACCATTGTGTGAGGCTCTCCTTTCACGAAAAGGAAAGATACAGGAGAGTTTGCAGTCGAATTTATCTCACCTAGTCCCGAAAAAGAATGGGAGTAGGGGTACTGTGGGGCAGATTATTTTATTTCATAATGGAAATGAAAAATCATTTTCTGGAAATTTCCATTTTTATCTCACCTTCATAAAAAATCCTTTTATCCAAAGAACAAACAAGTAAACAAATAAAAGCCACCGATATGAAGAATGTAATCCATGGCAAATCTGTAGTAGGATATTTTCCCATGGACAGTTAAATCATTTCTCACAAAGACAATTTTTCTTCCCTCAGTGGTTTCACCTGTGCTAACCACCAGTCATCTTGGACAGGGACAGAAAGAGAGATCCATGCAGATAGTGCAAACAGCTACTGATAATGCAATACAGTGAAGGCATTCCTCAAATTATATGCCTCCATGCATTTCTAAGCACACAGTATAACTTGGTCTAAAAAAATTTTTCAGCTCTCTGCTGTTGGTCTAATAGAATTGTGTACCCTGCCTTGTAAAGATATGGAGTTTGCTAAAGAAAAGTTCAGGAGGTTAACTGTGAGTGTGAGGGCTCAGCACCTCCCTCAGGTGTACAGGTTTATCTTTCTCATTTGTGGGGTCTTTGCCAAAAAGATTTCTGGAAATCTGAGGACCAAAGACTGATGTGGTACGATTGTCTTCACTTTGCCACTTTATCATTTACACTTGCTGATGCTGGCCTGGTTAAAATGGTGATCCACAGAAGCTTTGGCAAAACATGAGTGATAAAGTAAGCTAGGGCCCCTCCATGCTGCTTTGAGATTATTTGCTTAGACCATGAACTTTGAAATTAAGCATACCTGTGTGGAAATCTTGGCTCTGCCACTATCAAGATGAGTGACTCTGGACAAGTTACTGATAATTCCTGAGACTACAGTTTCTCTCTATATAAAATGAGGATAGTGGAGCTACCTGAGATTGTCATGAAAATCAAATGAGTTAATAAATAAAAAACACTTTAGCTCAATGTTTGGCACATAGAAAGCTTAATAAGGGATGATGTTGGTGACAGTGATGGTGATGGTCAGTGATGGTGATGGTGATGGTGATGGTGGGGATGATACAGTGGTGATGATGGTGATGGTGATGGTGATAGTAGTGGTGATAGTGATGGTGATGGTTGATGGTGGTGATGATGATGATGAGGGTGAGGATGATGGTGGTGATGATGGTGATCATTATGAAGCCCAGAGCATCTCTGGTCTCTACTATCACCAAACTTTCATTCTCCTCGGATGAAAAGAAACAAAAAATAAATAGGCAAATGGAAATAAAATATCAAGAGACTGGTAAATGTTATGAGGCGAATAAAATAGGGCAGTGTAGTACAGAGTGATTAAAAGTCTACTTGAGGTTGGATGGTTAGAATGCAAGTCTCTGGGGAAGTTATCTTTAGAGACCTGAACCATAAGAATCAGCTAAGCCAACATCTGGCGCAAGAGCATTCCAGACACAGGGAACTGCAAGTGCAAAGGCCCTGAGGTAGGAATGGAAAGAAGTCCAGGGGGACTGGTGACCTAGGAGGAGGAAACAAAGTCAGGTGGAAGACTACCTAGGCCATGCAGAGTGCTCAGTCTGTACCAAGCACCGCCCTGAGTACTGTGTAGTTACTATGCTGTTTACTTCTTACCCCAGCCACAATGACATGACTTCTATTTCGGCCCAATCACAGATGAGGAAGATGAGCCAAAGAGATTAATAACGTGATTAAGGGTACATAAGAATATGGCAGAGACAGGATTTAGACCAAAGCAAAGTCTTCCCAACACTGGACTCCAGTAAGCTAGAAGCACAGGAAATGGTTTAATTTTTAGGAATGGTGAGATCAAGGTATAATCCAACGACTGGAGAAATGTTCATCAGAGGATAGATAGATGGAGGAATGTTAAATGATAAATAGCAAACAT
This sequence comes from Eulemur rufifrons, assembly GCF_041146395.1. NCBI lineage: Eukaryota > Metazoa > Chordata > Mammalia > Primates > Lemuridae > Eulemur > Eulemur rufifrons. The sequence goes on along the minus strand of NC_091002.1, from coordinate 12,967,624 downwards.
TTCTCAAATACCTGCTACACACCAGATCCTGTTACACTTTGCATATATTATCTCATTTAATCCTTATTAGAGCCATGGAAAAAATTTTAAAATCTTTATTATACTCATATAAAAATTGAGGGTATTAACCATTGTTTCTAGATAAGAAATATGAGGCACAGAGATTAAATAACTTATCCAAACCCTATTTAGTCACTGTCAGCATTAAATGAGGCAATATGTGCAAAGCACCCAGCAAATGGTAAGTATCCAATAAATAGACATTCTCATATATTATTAGAGAGATTATTTCTAAAGTACCTATTGTGTGAAGATGCTTATGTTGGTCATTTCCTTAAATACTGTTTCTACAAGTTAAAAATAAGTGAAAAGAGTCAGTATTTCATAGCCTCTTCACTGACAAATTATTCTCAGTACACTATAGCATTCGATTCATACTAGAACCCAAAGATGCAATCACCATTTTACAACTGGAGAAACTAAGGCACAAAAAATTTGGATGATTTCATCAATGATACTCAGATGGTAACTGGCAGATGTGAATTTTTTTAAATTTCTGTTTTTACTCCTACTCAAGTGTTTTGTTTTGTTTTTTTATTTCACCAACACTGCCTGGCTAATATCTGCCTTTTGGAGTCCTACTGTTTGCATTGCTCAAATCCTTGGTCAAATCTCTCTTCCTCTGTGTAGTCTTCCCAGATAGCCATGAAACCTCTGCTCTCATTCTCTTCTACTCCTCTTGCACTTTGCTTGAACCTCAGTGGTTACTAGAGTCAGCTTCTCTCTCTTCCTGTGAGAGCCCAAATGACTGAAGGACAGGGATTCTCCTTATTTATTCTTTGATCTCCTACAGTTCCCAGCCCAATGCCTGATTCATCAGAGGCGCTCGGTAAATATTGCCAGAATCCCTACGAGCCCCAAGAAAGGAAATCTCGGATGTTGGGAAGCATAGCTGCAGATCCTCGGGTCTCAATGAGGAAATGCCATTTCAGTTTAAATTATGATTCAACAAACTGCCATTAAGACAGTGATAGTCTTGATGGACATTGAGAAGTTGATGAGGGACAGAAGTTCCCTTTACTCAGATCCCATCTGATCTTCTCTAATAGTTGCATATTAAGCAATCATCCAATGCAAGTGACTATTATGATATTTGGACATAAATTTATGAAAAGCTTCATAATTGAAGCTAATTACATAATGGATAAGAAGACAGACTTCAAAATCCAGCTTCTGGGTTTAAATCCCATTACTGTTGCAAACTCAGTGATCCATAATTACTTTATGCCTTAGTTTAAAATAGGGATAATATTGGTATCTCCATTATAGGGTTGTAAGGATTAAATCAGGTAATTTCTATAAAGTGCCTAGTTTATTTGTTAATAGTCATATTACATTATTAAGTCTTAGAAATATACAGCAGAGTCTGAAGCAGTTTAGTTGATGTTAACGGACAATGTTATTGAAAGTTTCAAGAAACCTTTGGAAGTTATTTTAAAGAAAGAAAACTATGGCTGCTCACATACTGGTTAACACCAACCATGCAGCATGTCTGGTTTGGTTTTAGAGAAGCACAGTTGAACTTTTTCAAATCTCTGGATTGAATTCCATATGACAGCAAAGCGAATATCCCATGCTCAGCCTTTCCCAGAGAGACTTGTGTTTTCCTGGCGTTGTACACACTGAATTCCTTCTGCTGAGCCTGTCTACACCCACACATGGCACAACAGGGACTTCAGTGACGTGGCAGGCCAAGGTTTAAAAGTAAAAAGAGACATTTCCACACAGGTGTCCATTTCAGCTTTGTCCGACACTCAGACACCCAGCTACCAAATAACTGAATTATAATGAAAAGCCCAAGCCATTTAAATTCTAACAGCAGCATCAGCCACTCAATAAGGCACTTCTATTTAATGCTCACTCTAGAATTCTGTACTAATTTAACTAAATTAATCATCTCAGTTCTGTGGAGAATTTCTCTTTATCAGGAAACAGAATAAATAATTATCCAATGCAACACAATGTTTTTGGAAATCACAGTTTCAAATGAGGTAAGAAGTTGAAAATTTTATTTATAAAGCCAACCGACCTGAAAACAATAATTGGACACTTCATTATACTAGCTTTTATTAAAAATCCATTTTTAATGGAGGAGAAATTGAACACTGAACTTCAAGAATAAAAGGAAAATATGTCCAATGAAATAAGTCTATTACAGTTGTCACTTGAGTGTCATTTGACCTAAGCAGAGAAAAATTTTTTTAAAAATCCATGATTCCCCTGCATAGCTCTTATTAATATGAGAAACTTCAAAATATTTTATAAATTTCTCTTATAGAACTGTCTTCCACAACATGTTCTACTGCCTTATTTTATAATAAACTAGTAAGGACAGCTATTAAACGAGAATCTAAGATTATTTCAACAATTTACTTCTGAATTTACAAGATATTTTTTTAAATTGTTTGACTAAAAACAAATAAACTAATTATAAACAGCATTTGCCCTAGCATATTCTTACAAAAAGAGAAAGAAAAGTCTTCCAACTTGATGAAAGTTAGAGCGTATCTTTTAAAAAATATTTCATGCACTAGGTGATAACAAATAACTGAAGAACGTTTGAAAAATAAGTCAAAGCCTTGGAGAAGGTCTGCACGTTATTATTACATTCTCCCAAGAGAGCCACAACTTTTTATGGGTCATCTGGGGTCTGAACCCAAAACAAACATGTAGACAGTAAATCACCCCAGCAGGTACTCGATGTCTTTATCAGATTTGCCAAATGTCAGGGAAGGAGAAACAAAGTCTCTTGAACATCAAGAGATCAGTTCTCCAAATGTGTCAATTTCCTATTAAAACATTTTAGATTTCTAACCAAACATGTTCCTCCTTTTCTATCTAACTATCTCAGGGATGGCGGGGCATTCACAGGTGGTCCAGGCAAAAGCTGGATCCTACACAGGAAGACATAAGAGACGCACTTGACATATGGCCAGTGTTTGAAGAAAATGGCCTTTGAGGTTTCTTCCTTTAATGTTGTGGTTCCATTTTTAATTTAACTATTTGCTTTATACCCCTTTGCGTTATTATCTGGCAGTTGCTCTAGAGATTAAAATACACACCCTTAACTCCTCACTGTCCACTACAGTTAGCATTGTACTATGCAAGGTAAGAGCCTTGCAACCATATGGTCCCATATTGTTGTCATATGTATTACATCTACATATTTTATAAACCCTCAGTGTTATAATTTTGGCTTAAACCAGAGGTTGGCAAACCTTTTGTATAAAGGGCCAGATTGTAAATATTTTAGGCTATAGGGGTCATATACTTTGTCACAACTACTTAACTATGCTTGTAATGCAAAACAGCCACGGACAGTACAGCAAGAAATGGATGTGGCTGTGCTCCAATAAAACTTTATTTACGGAAATAAGCAGTGGGCAGGATTTGACCCTCAGACTGTAGTTTTCCAACCCCTATGGTAAATAGTAATATGTATCTTGTATAAATTAAGAAAAAACAACTTTTGTATTTACCCACGTATTATTTCTAGAGCTTTTCATTTTGTCTTGAAAACATGAGCCTTTGTCTGGTATTGTTTCGCTTCAGGCTGAAGATTGCCTTTTAGTAGAGGTCTGCTGGTAGTTGATTCTTGTAGTTTTTTTTTAACTCTAAAAATGTGTTTATTTCACCTTAATTCTTGAAGGATACTTTCACTGGATAAAAACATTTTACTTTGATAGTTTTGTTTGTTTGTTTGTTTGTTTGTTTTTCCTTTTGGCTCCTAAAAGATGTTGTTTCCCTGTCTTCTGGCCTCCATTTTTTCTAACGATAAGTCAGTAGTCACTTGAATTATTGTCCCCCTGTTCCATCCTCAATATTACAGTATTCTAGCTGTCCCTATTGCCATATGTGACCCCTACATTATAGGCAAATTGAGTTATCTCTAGTAACTCCTCACTGACACAGTAGGAGTTTAATGCATGGATGGTAAATAAAATTCAGAACAAGTTCAGGAAATCAGCTATGAAATGGATTCAAGTCATTGTTGGAAACAAGAACGGCTTTGAGTAGTGCTGGATCTGGCCTGGATTCCCAGTGAGACTCCCAGGGATGAAGATGGGGGTGTCAGAGGTGTGGGAATGTGCTGCTTTCTCTTACTCACTCTGCAGAGTGTGGTCTCCAGTGGCAGAGTAGCGCTAGCTCCTTCTGCCTTCTGCTCCTGCCCCATCAACACAGCCACCCTCAAGGGAGCCTGGACAGGAGGGTCGCAAGCTTAGCCTAACCTGCTGCACCCTAGATGTCAAGGGGCCACTTCACAGGCTGGGACATCTACCAAGCTCTCCACCCCTCACTTCCTCACTACAGGAGGTGATCCCCTTGAGCCACTTGCTGGGCTGATCCCACCTAGGGCCATTTTGCAGGGCACAAGCCATTCAAGTCCATAGAGTGAGCCCCATTCCACCCACTTGCTGAAATGCATTTTATCAATAGACACAGGCACCCCATGAGGACCTGCAGTCTGATCAAGTCTGTGTTCGTTAGGACACTTTTGGGTGCAAGAGAGAGAAACCAAATTCAAACAGGTTTCAATGGGGATAAAAATGAATTTATCATCTCATGGAAAGTCCTGAAAAGTCCCGAGGTAGAGCTTGCACCAGACGTGCTGAAGCCCTACCCCACGATGCCCTGTAGCACATCTTTTCCTTCTCACTCTCACTCTCTTGTTCTGTTTTTCTCCCTACCAGCTTTACTTCCAAGTAGCCTCTCCCCTTGAGGACCCCAATGGCTGCAGGAAACCTCAGGCCCAGATCCACACAAACAAGCAGCCCCAGAAAAAAGAGAAAATTATTTGAGCAAATATTCTGTTTGCCCACAGCACAACCAATCACTGAGGGCAAAAGAATGCCTGTGCCTCAGGCCTGGGTAGGTGTTCTCACTTGGACACGTGGGCTCACACTGCCTGAGGGGGCAAGGAGCTCGGGCAAAGGGGAGATGCTGTTATCAGAATAAAGCAGATGATACCAAGCAGGCAGAAACAACCCACAACTGCACCCAAGGCCTGGAGGGAGCAAGGCAAACTCTTGCATCCTTTTAAGCAGGCCATCGCCTGCAATGTGTGACTCACATTCATTTCCTCCCTCCGGTGTGTGTTCCACTAGAAGCAGACCCCAAGGCAGGGATGTGGGTCAAGTCATTTATCTGGAATTAAGTAGTTATCCCAGGAAGCACGGTGGGGGGAAAGGAGACGTGAGAGAGGAGGGGAAAGAGGGCCGTACTGGGTCCGTTGTGGAGCAGTGTACCACAGTGGGCAACAGAGGCTCAAACCCACTGGGCCTCAAGACATGGTGTAGACCCTGCCTTCGAGCTGTGCCACCCAAGGGGCGAGGAAGCTGGGCTATGGGGTTTGTATTCATTTTCTATTGCTGCTGTCACAAATTACTACAAACTTAGTGACTCAAAGCAATACAAACTTATTATAATATCTTACAGTTCTGAAGGTCAGAAGTCCAAAATGGGTCTCATTGAACTAAAAATGTCAGCAGGGCTGTTTTCCTTCCGCAGGCTCGAGGTGAGAATCTGTTTTCTTGCCTTTTCCAGCTTCCAGAGGCTGCCCACATCTCTGAGCCGACGGCCCCTTCCATGTTCAAAGCCAGGCAAGTTTTTCTCATTCTGCCTTCCTTGACACTGATTCGTTTTCCACTCGTGAGGACCCTTTTGGTTATGTTGGGCCTACCAAGATAATCCTAGATAATAGTCTATCTTAAAGTCAACTGATTAGTAGCCTTAATTCCATCTGCAACTTAACACATTGACTACCACACAAAAAAAAACAGAAACTTTTCCTTGGGTCCGTGATGTTTTATTATGAAAATAGAATAAAAACTTCAAATGTAATTTTAAGGGAAACATAGACAAATGAAATTTATTGACTTCTAGTCATTTAATCCACATTTTTAGAATTAAATTGTCAATATTAATTATAACAATAAGGATACCAACAAGTAAGATTTTATATATGCTTCACGTGGCCCCAGGGTCACAACTAGAGTTAAATACAACTCTCATGGTAGTTAATGTGTTAATTTCCTCTTACCATGTAACATAACATATTCATGAGTTCCAGAAATTAGGACATGGACATGGGAGGACATTATTCTGCCCCACCACAGGATTTAATCACCAACTCCATCCATCACTGGCCAAGGGTTTCTCCTGGGGGCGTTAACTTCCCAGAACTTCTGCTCAACCCAAGCTCCTGTGGCTAGAGAAAGCCCTGGGCAGGGAGTTGCAGGCAGAGTCGTCCCACACCCACAGGGAAAGTGGAGGTGATATGGGCTGGGAGCCCAGAGGGTTTGCATGCCCTCTTTGCTCACCATCCCAACACTGCTGAGCCTCCACTTGGCCCCTTGGAGGGAACCCTTTGCAGTTCCCAGTCCCTGGGGTCTGGCTTCTCTCCCCTCCTTGACTTGTCCTCCCTCGGAGTAACCACCTCTCCTCTCTGGCCGCCTGCACAACCTGTCCTTCTCGCATGTTGCTTCCAATTCTTGTTACAACAGACATCTGCTGACTTGACTGCTGACCTCATGGCCTCTCCCCATTGTGGCAGGGGACCTTCCCTGTGAGACTTTTCATCTTCATTTTCCAAGGCACTGCCTGCACCTTGCACCATGGCCTCGTGAGTGGTAGTACTCCTCTGTGCTCCTGGGCCTCCACACATCCTGACACCCTGACTAAAAATGTAGACGTGGGAGTAAGATGATGTTATTCACCCAGCCAAGAGAGGAATTTTTTTAACTTTTCTGATTTTTGTTTGGCTTTTGACTGTCTGCAACCTAAAATCTTCTAATGCAATCCAAATATGTGTAAGTTCCACCAACCTACAAGGTACAACTTAGGTCACATTGACAATGACAATCAGCATCTGTAAGCTGTAAGCCTCCGCATGTCCACATGGTCACCAGCCTTAGTGGCCCCTGGATGTGAAGTGTGCTCACAAACTGGTCCTTACTGTTACTAAAATGCCCCTGGTGCAGTGTAGATATCTAAAGATTTGCATGGCCACCAACCACTCAGCATCCCCAGCACTGTGACCGGTTGGCAGTGGCTTATACAGTGGGTGAAGGACTTTTCCTCCTCTGTGCTCTGCTCTGAGTCCTTCAGCAGGGTGACTTGGGCCCCAGCATCATGGCATTGAATGAACTGGTGTCTTTTTCAGTCCCTTTGTCTCCAAAACACACATACGCCACCTGCATTACTAGTTCGGGTCAGATCCACAATTTCACTATGAGGAAGTGCTTGGGGCAGATAGTGCCTTGACACTATGTCCTATAGCTGAGTCTGGCTGAACTTGCCAAGCTCCTTCCCACTGGTGAATTTTCTTTCAGAGCCCTTGCCATTCCCTCATAAGATTTGGCTTGTCTGGGGCCTTCCGCCCACTGACCAGACATGTGTGAATGTAGCCCCACTCCAAATGTAGACGTGGCTAATTTTTTTCTTTTCCCAGGAACTCCACATTCTCCCGCTGTGCTGCTGAGTGCAGAAAATTTAGAGTCAAAAAGTCTGTGCCTTCAATCATAAGCATCACCATTTTCAAACTGTTGAAAACATTTCTCAAATATTGTAAAACCTTCAATTAGCTATTCAGTATTTTGCTACAATACAGTGCTGATTATTTCCTCTCTGTGGATTCTGACTTAAGAGAAAGTAAAGACATATCCTGTTCCTGGAATATATCTAGCTCATGATAAGCTCGTTCCAGACAAACACAGTACAATTCCTGTTGGTTTATGAACAAAAACACACTGGTTAGCAGAGGTATGTTCTTCTTTGCAATAAAATACCATTTGTGGTTTACCAAAACATTTGTATTCATTGTGTACTCATTCATTGAATTCTCAGAGCCATTCTGCTTGGTGGTGTTTGCTCTCTGTTATTGATGTAGATAGAAACTGAGGCTCTGAGAAGATATGGGCTTGCCAGGATAGCAGTTATTTGGAACTGGTATCCCAGAACTTGAATGTAAGTCTTTGGAACTAGAATTCCATTGCATTTTCATTTTATTTTCACTTGAGAGCCTGGAAACACTTCTTTTAAAAAAAAAAAACTAATGACAATAGAGATCACCTTCAGTTGGTACCTGGACAGACTGTGATACCTGGTCTGTTCTTATTTCAGGCCAGCATTGGATATAAACTTTTAAATTTTTCATTCAATCAGTTTATGCATATAATTGACATATGGACAAAATATGTGTCCCTTTAAAAATATACATGTAAGATGACTTTATTAGAAATAAAGCGGACATGATCTAGTTTAACCTTATTGTAAAATTCACATTTTCTATGGCTTCTTGAGATCTGTGAGATCCTTCACAACTAAAGGTGTCTGGAGCCTGTGACTGCCACCAGACATGGCTGGCAGTCTGTGAGCCACCTGGTCCACCTGGAGTCCCCGGAAGGAGCAGTCTACACATTGCAGGACCCCGCCTCTGTCCTTTGCAGTGACCTGTGTGGTCATCGGAGCATCAAAAGAACAGATAGTCTGAGCTGATCCCAACAGTATTTCTCTCTCCCTAAAGAAGTAAGAGACCCTGGCAGCCGGACCAGTCAGGGCCAGTGCCAGAGATCAAGAGCCTTGTTGACTTGGGCTGTGGCTCTTCTACTGGACTTCACAAAGGAAACTGCATAAAAGGGGGAAAGAATCCGTGTGATGAGGGGACATCCTTGGTTTCTGATAGCTTCTCCGTCCTTACTTACTCTGGGCCTGGCTCTTTCCATGAGTTTTCTAGAAGCTTTTTAACCACCCCCCTCCCTGTATTCCTGAGTGGATCCCAAAGTGTTTCTCTTTCTTGCAGTCAAGACATTCTAGATTTGAATAAACTGGCTCCAGAAATATTTATAAAACAAACACCACATCTATTTTAGCTTGATTCCACTCCTTATTTCTCACTTTGTACTTCTTCTACCTTTTAAGGAACATTTTTATGAATTTCCTGATTAGCTACAAGTATGTGGCTTTTTTTTTTTATGTTTTCTCAAAATTGGTGCACTCACCTCCTCCTCATTATGTCCTCACTCACTGTTTCTCTACCTGTATGAATGTACTTTGCATTAAACTTGAAACCCATTTACTCCTTCCTTCAACAAATCGCTCATCAAGTAGGGCACTGCTGACTGTGCCTTCCAATCTCCGTTAGCAAATAAATGCAATATTCACAGCCAGCGAATCAGCAAAGCCCACATAGTCAGCCTTCCTACCTGCCCTGTCCAAATCAACAAATCAGCATTTACCCAGAACTCCCTTTCTCTACTTAATTTTCCTCTTTACTATTATTTGTGGGGGTAAGGGGTTCCCATCTCCTCCAGGAAAATGTAAGCTCCATCAGACCAGGGGCTCTGTCCCTCACTTCCCAAGACAGTCCCTGGAACTTGCTAAATGCTCAGGAGAGATTTGCTGAATGAATGAAGAAGCTATGCCCAGAGGTGCACTGGTATAAGACAGCTGAGGTCTGTGCCTATGTGGGATCTGGGGGAAAAACACATAGAGTAAGACATGTCCTCTATTGCAGCACACACAAGTGGCAATGACCACAGACATGGGAGAGGAGTAGGAATAGATCCAGGAAGCCCTCCTAGCAGAAACTCGATGGTCAAGCTATGATCTGAAGCCCGAGTCAGCACTGACCAATGCATTCATTAGCTTTGACTGCATGATGACCTCAAAACTCAGTGGCTTCAGATAACATTACTATTGCCCATGTGTCCTCAGGCGGGCTGGGGGTCAGCTGGTCTAGGCTGGATTCTGCTGAGCAGCCCTGCTTTAAGCTACAGATCCAGCTGGCCTTGTCTCCCTGCTGAGGTTGGGGCTCAGGTCTCCTCCACATGGGCTCGTTCTGGATCTGAGGCTGAGGGGCAGAAGCCACCCAAGAGAAACTCTGCTCACGGTGTTGGCAGAGACTCGTGAGTACAGCAGTAACCTTCAAGGCCTCTGATGGCCTCTGCTTGGACACCATCATTTCCACCCATGCACAATTTGCCAAGGCAACTCACCTGGTCAGGACCAAAGTCAAGAGTCAGGGAAATACAGTCTGCCCACGAGGAAGCCATTGCAAGCACGTGGATGGAGGGAGGGGTGAAGAATTAGACCAGCAAAGCAATCTGCCAGGGCCAGCCTCAGAGAGGAAAGGGTGCTCCAGGCAAAGTTCCAACAAGAAGGTGGCAAGTATGAAGAACACAAGAGTCATCTAGAAAGGCTGGCTCACGGGGGCAAGCAGAGAGCTGGGCTACGTGAGGCTGGAGGTAGGGACAGTGGCCGGATCCCATGGGCTCTATGTGCCATGAAGAGCTTGATCCCAAAACCAATGGGAGCCCCTCATCAATGGAAGCAAGAGAAAAACCTGATCGAGTTCTTATTTCAGAAAGATCTTTCTAGCTACAGGGTAAGAGTGGATTGGAGAAGGCAAAACAGAGGATGGGCAGGTGACTAGACCGGTACTGTGATGCCGGGAAGAAGGAAACAGATCACTGAGCCATCATGGGCCAACCCAGCCCCAAGCGCAGGTGGAATGAGCTCTTAATTCCCCAAAAAGGAAAAGGAGAAGCTCTCAATTTAAGGGGTCGCCAAACGTGCAGCCAGTGAATTGTTACATTCGTTCCCGATTACAAAAATAACAGAAATTAATGGGTACTGTTTGCGCACAGTTTTCCACGTCTCAAATGTACAGAACTTTCATTCTTAAAATTTCCCATGAAACTTTTGTTTTCTTGTCCTCTCTGGAAAATATTATAAGTCATCTTCCTAGCCCCAGAAAAGTTGTTACACTAAGTAACTCCCCGCAGAAGCCTGAGTCACTGCCCCCGCATCACCCCACCCCCGCACAGGCGTGAAGACAGACCACTCGACACCAGCGCCGTCCACAGCCAGAGCAAACAGCAGGTCATCCAGTGACTAAAGGTCAACACGCCTGGACTTTCTCATCTCAGAGCTGGAGAGGAGTTTTATTAGAAACTGTCGCCCACACAGAGCTCGCTGCAATTGCAGCGCTAAAGGCAGTCATGAAAAAGTATTACTTTTTTACAAGTGTTTCCTTTGGTCTCAGGAATATAAAAGTTAATGCTTTAAGGTGATAACTCATATCTGGCTGTGGATGTGCTGTGAGCTGAGACCCGAGGGAGAGAGGTGCCATGCAGCGACCTGGCCACGCGGGCGAGTGGGCAGGGCCCGACTGGGTGCTGGCAAAGCTGGCTCCGCCCAGAGTCGCCGTGTGACCTTGGAAGTCGTGAGCTTCTCTGGGCCCACTTTTCCTTAGGGTGGTTCACGCAGTGTTTCTCAACCTTCTTTAGGCCTCAGCTAGCTGCCTTACATGAACACAATCCCATTAGAAACTGCCAGATTTTAGCCGTAATTCTCAACCACGAGAGGTTTAGAAAGGCAGATAAATGGGAATGTGGAGGGGAACTCCAGCGTGGGACACATCTGCGATCCTGGTCCTCCTCATCTCTCTTCCTCCCTCAACACAGACACACACCACACACACCACACACCACACACCAACACATGCACCACACACCAACACATGCACCACACACATACACACACCATACTCACCACACCCACCACACACCACACACACTACACACAGACACACACCGTAAACACACACACCACACATCACACACACCCATGCACACACACCACACACATACCCAGCACATACACACACACCCCACATACTACACACACCACACCTACACACACACCACACGCATCACACACGTACACATACCACACACACTCACACACATTGCACATGCACACATACCACACACATACACACACCACACACACACTGCACATGCATACACACCACACATACAGAGACACACCCTACACATACATACCACACACATATATACACATGCAGCACATACACACACCCTACACCACACATGTACATATATGCCACACACATATGCACATATCACACATACACATACAGCACATACACCACACACATACACATCACACACATACCACGCACATATACATCACACACACACCACACATATACATCACACACACACCACACATATACATCACACACACACCTACACACATACACCCCACACATACATACCTCACACCACACACATACCACACACACACCCCAAATATATACATACCATGCACATATATACACATCACACATACACAGCACATACACACTATACACACATGCATACACATACACTACACACACCACACATCTACACATACATACCACACACCACACACACATACAACCCACATACCACACACCTATATACACCACATACACACCAAACACCTCACATACACCACACACACATGTACATACCACACACACATACACACAGCACACACACCAGTTACACACAGCACATACTTATATACACACCACACACACATACACACCACACACACATACACACACCACACACAAGAGAATGCGTGCAGTCCTCATTAAATCTCTAACATTATTTTGTCTCTGACACTTTGATTTCAGCATTCTCCCCTTCCAATCCAGGCCTTGCTTTCAAACCAATTTAAACCTTATTCTAATTCAGACGCATTCCATGTTTGAAAACTGAAGAGATTAAATCAACCTCTTCAGTGAACTTTCTCACCAGCTGGCCCCAGGACCCCCGCCATCCGGGCACATACAGGTCTCTGATGCACGACTCTGGCAGGTGTCCTGGGGGCGCTTCAGAGAGCAGGGGGCCCTGAGATGTAGAGGAGGGGGATTTGGTAAGGAGGGCTCTGTGAGACCCTTCCCTTTTCTCTGAAATTCTAGAAAAAGTGACTGGGCCTAAGAACAAGCCGTATGTTTGAAGCCAGTGTTGTCCGGTTTCACGTTACTCTCTATTTTCTCTTAGTATCCCCTAAATTCAGTGTTTCTATCTAAGCACATTAGCCCCAGCGTTGCTTCAGAGTATTAATGAAAAGGTTGGGAGTTCACAGTTGGACATTTTTAAAGGTGAAACAGTTTCCCTTCCTTTTGGAAACAACACAAAAGAAAGTGGAGGCTGCTAATTTTAGCCACCTTTCTCCACAAGGGTGTTTATCTAAACTTGGAAGAGCTGGATTGTACACCAATTAAGACAGAAATCTCCCATGAACATGCAATAATATAATACGACCTACGGGAGGCAGAACCACTGGGTTCCTTTAAGTGATTCCTCAGGGGGTGCTGCTTGAGGGGTTCACATTCAAGAAAGCCTTTGGGGGAATGCAAACAAGTGTCTAGGGCATCGACCCTTATCCCTATATTCAATGGAAATTTCACAACTCTAGATACATCTACTTGAGCCAAAAATAAATAACAGTGTGTGAATTACACACATTCTTGTGCTTGTATACTCTATTCTTCTTTGCCTACGTTTTAATACACACTGGTTAAGGATGTATTAGGGAGGAGGGAGGGAAGGGGTATGTTCAGGCATATCTAAGTTAAAAGTTGATGCAATGATATGCAATAAATCTATGCAAAATATTCATATCTGAAATAAAAATGCTACTTCCATTAGCTTAATCTAACGTTTTCTCATCCCTTGAGCCAAATGTGTGACCTGATTGTACAAATCAAAGATACAGCAGTTTTTGGAAACTTGCACACCCAACTACCCTACCAACGGATTTCAATTTTGCTGAAAAACTTGGTAATGCAACATGGTCACAGGAACATTATTCACAATATTGGACATCTCCAGCTAATTCAGCTCAATTGTATAAAATTTACCTCAATCGCTACTTTATAAAAGAACTTTCAAAATCCCTATAAGCACAAATGAGTATTGCTGTGCCACTTACAGAGCCCTAAGTGGATTCAAACTGGTAAGAAATCATTTCACTTCTATTGTCTTCACATTCTTTGGGTAAGTCAGAAGAAGAGAAACTAGGGGAGCCTTTAATTAGTCAATAGAAAAAGTAGTAAGGCCTTGAATCAACCAGCTTCAAGGAGTCTTTACAGGAAAAGAAAATATTTGTAAGTTAACTTGCAAAGCTGCAGAAAAATCTACATTAATGAAACATCACGAAACACATCCATAAGTAACTTCTCAGGCTCTCTCTCTTATTGCAAGAGCAAAGGGCAACTTCTTCAGGCCCATCCTCTGGCCATTTGTGTAGGCATCATTGCCCTGGTGATGCAAAGCACTTACTTAAAATTTAAAGGGACCCATTTTGAAGACCCTGAAAAAAAGCTATATCCAAGTATTTGCCTTCTTCCGCTTGCTCCAGGTCTGTGAATTAACTGTAGCAAATAGAGAAAGACCACAGGGTCTAGAGATGGTTGAAGACTCAAGTAGAATTGATTTTGTTTTCATTGTAAGGCAGGCAGGGAGATTTTTCTCTGACAGATAATCTCAAATTACAAAACAGAGTCCGCAGGTTAGAGGCACTCTGACCCCAGGGAAGCCATGGAGGCCTTCAAAGGCAACTGGGCCTCCTTGAAATTCCTGCCCGAAGAGCACTTTCTACCATGGAGCGATCACCTTAAGGAATTTCCCCTCTCTGATGAATGTTCTGTGGTTTTCGTGTTGGGGCGTTTACACTCTAAGCCCCCCTCATTGTGGACTGAACTAGTTGGGGGTGAAGGGTGAATGTGACTTTGCACTCTGTGAACATAACATTCAAAATAAAAGGAAATTCAACCCTGAGAAATGGATTGGAAAGACAACTGTTCAGGTCTCATTTTGCAGCTAAGCCTTGCAACAGGAGCTAAACTGTAACATCGTTTCAAGTGTCCTCATGGGATCCATATGTGCAGACTGCTAAAACTGTTAACGCACCCAATTAGGTTTTAATTTATCTTAGTTTCCTCAGTTCTGCCATTAAAAGTCACACCACAGAGCCATCAGACCTAGCATTACCAGCCTCACAGTTTTGTCAGGTGCTGCCTAGTGCGCCCAACTATACACAAGCTGCGGAACCTGGACCTTAATTCAAGCTAAGAAATGTTTAAATGGGTCAGGAGCATTTACCCTGGACATCTGTTTGACGCATAACCTAAGGATATTTAAAAGTCTCTTAACAAAACAAATAAAGGCTTCCACATTCCCAAGGACAGAAACCATTTAATCTACTTATACAGCGCTTTTAAGAATGTAATATTTTGGCAGGACATACATGTCAGTGAAGCAACAAGCAATGAGATTTATAGAGGCTAATTTATGTTTGAGTCTGTTAAGACATATTCCGGGCAGTCATGCTCGCTACGGGTAGCGTTTTCCGTACTGCATATTCTCATTGTTGCAGTTTATTACAGCAGCGTGCCGTGAGATCCTGCGTCGCTTAGCGCAAGCATGCGGCCGAACCATTTATTACGGGGGAGGAAATCAACACCTCCAATGAGGTCACTTATTTCCCTTTGGGTGCTCATACTGTAGGTGATGAAATCATGTATTTATCTACAACTTATTAGATTCATTTGATTGACTAGGGATCAATTTTTGCTTAACCAACTGTGCAGGTTGTTGGGTAGGAAGTTTCTTGGTACACTGCTGTGGCGTTTCAAAACAGCAGTTAAAATAATTATCTTAATATGGGACCACTGGGTCGTTCTCAAACACATGTTGGAAAAGCGCTGAAGACAGTGCTTAGGACTAAAAATATCAAACACATGGAAAAGTCGTTGGACTCTTGAGGCACCGTGGCTTTATGAATTCAGAATGGCACAGGGAGCGTATGGGATCGCTCAGGCCTGCAGCGGCCTTTCCTGCCATCAGTGAACTTGCGACCTTGTCTCCTTGGAGGGCTGTTAAAGCGAAGTCAGA
This sequence comes from Eulemur rufifrons, assembly GCF_041146395.1. Taxonomy (NCBI): domain Eukaryota; kingdom Metazoa; phylum Chordata; class Mammalia; order Primates; family Lemuridae; genus Eulemur; species Eulemur rufifrons. The sequence goes on along the minus strand of NC_091002.1, from coordinate 12,951,806 downwards.
GGGCAGACGAGTTATTTGCAAGTACCCTTTTCACTTGTGTGGTCTGGAGAACTAACAGATTTATCCAAAAGATGGACAGAGGGAGCGGGGTTGAAGAAGCAGCTGGATAATCCAACATTCCACTCAAAACACAAACCCCAAAGACAAAGACCAGAGTTGCCATTTCGCTTTGCAGAAAAGCAGTTTTCCCCCCACCATGTAGGCTGTCAGCCCAAGGAGACCCTAGACATCCTTATAAGACAATGTGCCACCGTGGCAAAGGATGGGGTCCTTCTGTCACATGTTGGGGGCCCACGGGGGCCCTTCATTTGCTACTGGGAAGACGGGAAGGGCAGAGCAGGCACCTGGAGTGCCAGATGGCTGCTGTCAACTCTCTGACCATCCAGAGGGTCCAGGAATGATGGATTGGAAAGATGTGTCCGGATTTCTTTACCTAAAAGAAATGATGGCAGGTTTGAGGCAAAGGGCTGGGGTAAAGAGGGAAGATGCCAAGGAATTAAAAACCACCTTCAGGTGAAGACAAGGCTGTTTTGAGTTGAACATTCTTCTCTTAACCCAGATTCAACGCACTTAGCAGAGTTCCTACTGGATTCTTCATAACTTTAACCTTTTATGCCCAAAACATGTTGATGTGGGCATTATATGCATGATTATCTAGGAGGTATTATTTTCATAATGGAGAAAATTGAAACAGGGTTATTGGCCCTTTCACCATTAAAGAGATGATTCTCCAGATGTGGAATTCCAAGTGAAATGAAAACCCAGCAAAGGTGGGGTTGAATATAATCATCTCTGAGCTGAGAGTGTTTATAGACTCTGATTTCCAAGTTTGATTTAACTCCTAAGAGCTGAAAAGGGCCATGTTTTCCACTGTTTTTCAAGTGGCAGGTTGCAAAGCATTAATAATTTATAGAATCAACTTATAGGTCACAGCAAACAATTTTTAAAGTGATACAGAAGAACCAGTTGAATTGAACATATCAGAAAACATCACCCAGAGAAAAGGTCAATACTGTTTGTGGCACTTTTGCTTCCGTTTAGCATCCTTAGTGTGCTCAGTATTTTTACTGTGGGTTATGGACAAAAATATTTGAAAACCACTAATTCAGTCTAAAGGTTTCCAAACTCCAGAGGAGGGTGTAGGAGGCATTCTGAATCCCCTACAGACACTTAGGAAATACATATTCCCCAGACCTGACTCAACCCTGATTCATCTGTCCAGAGGTAGATCCCAGAAGCTTCCCAGGTGATTTTGACACAACCAGTTTACAGCCCAGAGGATGGAGGAGATAGAGTCCAGCTGACCAAGACTCCTGGAACCTAGAGAGGTTGTGTGAGTGCCCCAGAGCTGCACAGCAAGTCAGTGGGAGAGCCCTGCTTCCCATCCTGCCTTGCCCTGCATTGGGCTGCCAGGTGGCAGGGAAACATTGCCAGCATTGTGTTGAGTCTCCATCTAAGAGAGGCATATATCTAGTGGGGAGGATGAGCAAGGCAAGAGAGAAGCTTCTTCTTCAAATACTCTTTATGCTTGATTTGGTTCACCAACTAATTTTCATTCTTATAAAGAAATAGCTAAGATAAGGCTGGACCCAGGATCATGCTGAGCAGTTAGAGGCTCAGGACTCACATAAGAGGACCAAGAAGGTCCCAAGCAAGGGGTCACACATCAGGACCTAGGCAGAGAAGGGACTTCTGTATGTACACACCCAACTTCAGAGCGTAAGTGCAAAATATTTTCAATGTTAAAGAGAGCAGCTCTTTACATTGTCTGTGTTGGGGCATCCTCTTTATAGGTTAGCCGGTTCTTTGATATTTCAGATGCATGATTCACTAGGACGTATCATTGCAGCCCTTGCCTCCAGCGCAGAGGAGCACATAGACCGTCAGTAAATATTTGATGAATTAACAAGTGACAAATGCTCTCAGAGTTCATGAATTCTTCTAAAATAGATTTTAGAAAATTACTTTGTATGAGCTATGCTGCTAAAGTAACTTACAATATTTATCCTTCAATAGACTGAACTTTTAGGAATAATGCTATTTAATTCCTATTTTTTCTTGAGTACTTTGATTAAAGTTTGAACTTGTTCACTAAGATGTTTACATTTGCCAAACTCTATTTAAAAGATATAAATTGCTGATTTATGCCAATCCAATCCATCTTTCATCCTACATAAGATTCTAGAGCATAGCTGTCTGATAGGAATATAATGCAAGTTACATATGCAATTTAAAAATTTTAGGGGTGGAGCACAGTGACTCATGCCTGTAATCCCAGCACTTGGGGAGGCCGAGGCAGGAGGATCACTTGAGACCAGGAGTTCGAGACCAGTCTGAACAACATAGCAAGACCCCATCTCTACAAAAAATAGAAAACTTAGCCAGGCCTGGTGGCATCTGTCTGTAATCTTAGCTACTCAAGAGGCTGAGGCAGGAGGATTGCATGAGCCGAGGAGTTTGAGGCTGCAGTGAGCTATGATGACGCCACTGAACTCTAACGTGGGCAAGAGAGTGAGACCATGTCTCAAAAAAAAAAATTATACACAACCAAAAAGATTTTTAAAAATAGGTAAAGTTAATATTAATAATATATTTTATTTAATCCAATATATCTAAACTATTATTATTTATATAAATAATATGAAAAATTATGAGTGAGATGTATTACATTTTTTCATATTCAGTCTTTGAAATCCTTGAGTGCATTTTAGGATACATCTCAATTCAGACTAGCCATATTCCATGTGCTCAGTGGTCACACAGGGCTCATGGCTGCTGTCTTGGGCAGTGCAGGTCTGAGTTTTAAGGCTAGATGAAGACAGAGACAATGGCTCTTAAATCACCTGTGTGGCAGAGAGTAGAGCGAAGAAATGCTAACTCCATTTTACAGAGAAAATCCTGGAATCATTTGTGATAAAGCTGAGAGCAGCATTATATGGATTTGTATCCATTTGTCATTCCACTCCCTTCTGTGAAAGAGCTGCAGCTCAGGTGCTCAGAATGTGCACACACCCTGGCCTCCAACCACCTGAAGTCAAGTTCAGATTAGTGCTGTGAGATCTTCAGCGAGTATCCATCCTCTGTGTGTTTCATTTCTTCATCTGTCAAATAGACATCATCGTGCCAACCTCAAAATGTTGTTTTGGAGGAATCACTGAGGTTATGCTATAAAGCAATTAAAATAGTGATTGTAAGGACATTGAAAGAAAGAGCTAGTCATGTTCAAAATTAAAATAAAAGCTGTCTGTGGTAGTCATAGAGTTGTTCACCAAATATTCCCATCTTTCTTCCTTCTAAGCACAGGGAGCATACTGTTTCTTTGCCCCGATAAAGTTAGATGTGGTCATTGACTTACTTACTTTGGCCAATGAATTTTGAGTGGAAGTTACATGTGTCACTCCCAGGTGGAAACGATGACCCACAAGGAGCTCTGCCACAGCTATTAGGCTTCAGAGAGCAGCTGCTCTCCCAGGTTGGGTCCCAGGGCAAACTCCAGCAGACTCATGATGGAGGCATAACACGAGAAAAACATAACACTTTTTGCAAATCATGACTATTTGGGAACTATTTCTTACTACGTCATTGTTTAGTCCATCCTACATGATACACCATCTTAACTGCCCTTGCTTAAGGGACTCACCAGCTTAACTAATTCCTCCCATTGTCTCTAAACATACTGACTGATGTCCACAGGTACAGAATGTTCATATCTAGCCAACCACTATCACCCAACGCCCCTCTTTATCAGCCTCACAAGTATCAGTTGTTTATTCCCAAGTAGTTTATGCCAATTGTAGTCATTATTAAGACTAAATGTTGCACACATGAATGAAATTTGACTGAGAAAAGAAAGAGGGCATTGTATCCATAAACACTCACCTGAATGTTTTAAAGAGACTAAATAAAGATGAATTGTTAAAATGCCTTGAATTAGGTATGCCTGAAACAAAGTTGGAGTGGAATGTGTATTATACAAAATACAAAATGATTCTGTGCTAAGATCTTTTCACACATGTATTTCAATTCTTGCTTTGCTTTTAATAAACCAGAATTGGAAATTGCAAAAGATATCTTTTTGGTGTGGTTTTTTGCAAGAGAGGCAAAATGAATCTCTAACCAACTACCACCCATTCGAAGTAAAGTCTTGGCCCTATAGCAAAAGATTGGAAAATAAGTGTGTATTTGTACTCTTTACGTTAAATGAAAATGTTAAAAGTATGTATGTATCATTTTTATGACCACCCTTCCAAAATTAACCAAATATTTGGTTTAACCAATCAAACACTAATCTTAATTGTATGAAATAAGAGGTCATCTGTCTCCTAGGTACAGTGTATGTCTTTTGTTTTAGATTTTTTTTTTTTTTGCATAATATTATACTTTGGGGAAAATATGATTTGGAAAAAGCAATTTGTTGTTGCTGTGCTGACTTAGATTTTTAAAAAAAGTATTCCTGGTCAGCAGTACGATCCCATAAAACTGCATCCAACCTCTGCCCCGCCTGAGATAACCCACACCATCCACTCCAACCCTTACTTTTTGGGAATAAATTTACCTAGAACCTAACAATTGCAGTCATGCAGCCAAGTTCAACAATAAGAAAGAGGAGGTACAGGCATTTCTCATCACAGTCCCATAAGCCCCAGAAACAGGCTCCTTTTCTGCCCATATTTACAACACCTAACGTGGATCCCACAGAGCACCACCAACTACTTTCAGCTGTTTCCCAGTGATGAAATGCTTCAGACATATGGTCACAGAGATTAATATCTGTGCAGACCAGTTTTGAAACAGCCCAGAAATAGTTTGGGAACATGTGGCATTAGACAAATATAAATTCTGAGCCTGGCTTTTTCCTCCATGTGCCTCTCCCATCCACACCTGGACTTTCAGAATGAGTCACCCAGAAGACTCGGGAAATGAGGACAAAGAACTGGGTATTAGCACATGTTTAGATTCTGAGCCACTGGGTGAAAACTTCAGGAGGGGCTGTTAAACTTCATGAATCACAGAAGAAGTGGGCTGCAGGGCAGAGCTGTTCTTCTGGTGGTCTCCTCCAAATAAGAGCCTGCATGGACATTTTTGGGGCCTGTGTTCTGGGGGCCGTCTCATGGGATGAAAGTAATATCAAACCTTTTTTAGTGTCTTCCATCCTCAGAAGGCCACATGGTATGGGCTGGTATCTGATCTCTCCTTTAGCTATTTCTCAAACACTAAATTGTCCCAATTTCCTGTGACATTAGCCTGAAGATGATCCTCATGACGAAGGAAGAACAAAAAAAAAAGTTCAATACATAAAATGTTAAGGATTTTCATGGCTATTTCTACAAATGGCTTACAGAAGTTTCACACAGATTCATCCCTCCAAAAACACTATTTTTAAATGGTTTCAATTATGGTTAGAAAATATGTGCTTTGTGTTTGGTAGAAGCACAGGCCAGAAACAATTGATAAGTCAGAGGTGGCATTTCTAGGCTTGAAAGTTTGATATTTATTACCTGGAGTTAAAAATGCTTTCTATCCCAAGAAAGGACATATGGTATTCAGGCAACATATAAAGACAGACAGACAGAAACACACATGAACTGTGCAACTGGCTTGAATTGAGAGGAAAATTATTTTATAATGAAAGATGGCCAGTTGTGCTGATTGAAAAGAAAAAACACCACTTTAGTTTAACAACTTCACGTTGTTCTTGCAAGACTAGATGTGTATTGTCATGTGCTTAGAGCTATTAAAGAAAGTAGAAAATTTAATAAAGTGAATCCCAAATGTCCTTAATAAAAAATTAGACAAAATTTTATTTTCAGAGAAAAGAAGACAAAAGAAGATGGCTGCCTCATCATTTCCCAACCACGATGAATTATTTAATAAGGAGCCATCCTTGTTTGGATGGCTTGACCATTGCTTTGCCATAAAGGGTTGTAGTGTGTGCAAGTAAAGAGTGCTAGAAGAAGAAAACAGTAGATTTGGATACCTGTGTTCTCCAGAGTAGTGAATTGATAAGCAGAGCTTTCTCAGCTTGGGCCCTCAGATATTCCAGGTCTTTCTAAAAAGGAATGAGGTGGAAATGAAGGAGTTCTTTTCCTTCTTGCTGCAATCATTCCAGAACATGGTGAATTTCTCAGGACATACTTTTCTATTCACCTTGCAACAGGGCAAGGGCAGCCAGAGACCCAATCAATAAAAAGTTACATAACATCCTTCAATTTCCTTAGGAAAGAACTATAACATAAACCACCCCAAACCTAAAAGGATTCACCAATATTACTATGTTCAGGCTAATTGGTCGTATTTGCTCATGCGCCAAATTCCTTTGCCCAGGGAATAGAAAACACTGTGCTGTTCTCAGGCAACTAACCAAACTTTTTACTTAGAAAGCAAGCTTTTAGGTAACACCTATTGCCAACATCATTTCGGTCTCCATAATCTTACTTCAGGAGAAATATTGATAGATTGACAAATACTCAAGAAGTAATTTTTGGCTAGAACTCAGGAATTGGCAAGAGTCAACAAAAAGCAGTGAGATGGAGCCTAAGAGAGATGATGAGTAGGATTTCTTTCTTAAGCCTTTCTGGTTTTTAATTCATGATGGATCACCCAGAAGGACAAGAAAGATTTGGGATTTGAAGCAATGTTGGTTATAGCCCTTTGAAAATAGAGTTTGTCCATAAATATTTTCCCAGCAAGCTCAACCAAGTTTATTCTTCTATGGTTTTTATTTATCCTTTATAATAGTGTCAGTGTTATTGGTTTTAGTCAACAGAAGAAAACTATGAATTTTTTTTAAAGAATTGATCTTTCCTAAGAAATTCATCCAGAGTGCTTTAGAAAAATAACCCACTTAGCTGAAAAACAAAGTAGCTGCTATGATAATTAGATTTATCTATTATGTTTGTTATCTGATATTTCATAAGCTGAATCTCACCCCAGAGAGCTTAGAATCTCTGAGTGAAAAAATAAAATATTCTTACTGCTCTCTTTTTATTTAAAATTAAAAACCACCTTTCTTTTCCCATCTTGTAAAAATACATGTTTATTGTAGCCAATTGAAAAAAATATATAGAAAAGTCAGAAAAAGCATTAGCATTGCCCAAACTGCCATTATATACAGCTACTATTAACATTGAACTATAAATATTTATAGAAAGTAACATAACTATATAAATTTAACCAAAATGGCTCAAACTGAAAGATTGTTTTATGACCTGTACTGCCTTTTTCCTTCACACTTTGTAAACATTTTTTAATTTTTCTATAATGTAATTTTAAGGGCTTTACGAAATTCCCTTACATGATTGTAATCCTCTAATATTAGATATATCACTTATTGTGATAGAAGTATGATAAACGTCTTTATAGATACATCTTCCTCTGCAAACTATTTCCATAAACTAAATTTCTAAAAGAGAATGTGTGTGCCTGGAACTTTTGCTAAGATTTTGATACATATTGCCAAATTGCTCTCCAAACGTTGTATGAATTTACAGCACATAGCAGAGTGTCAGAGGTGTCCATTTCCTTGGATTTTGTTGGCAATGGCTATTAAATACTGTTTTAGTCCATTGCTGCGGCTATAACAAAATGTCTTAGATTGAGTAATTTATAAATAACAGGAATTTGTTTCTCGCAGTTCTGGAGGCTGGGCAGTCCAAGATCAAGGTGCTGGAAGATTTGGTGTCTGGTGACAGCTGCTCTCTGTTTCCAAGATGGCAACTTTTTGCTGCATCCTCACATAGTGGAAAGGGCAAAAGAGACAAACATTTTTGTCCTCAAAAGGGAGAAGAGATGCAAAAGCCTGTCAGTTCTCTGAAGGCTCTTTTTTTACAGGCATTAATGCAGGCAGGACCCTCATGGCCTAATCACCTCCCAGAGGCCATACTTCCTAACGCCATCACCTTGGGGTTAAAGTTTCAACATGTGAATTTTGGAGGGACACATACATTTGAACCACAGAATACACATATTTTGATCTTTACCAAGTCAATGGGCAAAGAGATATTTTACTATTGTTCTACTTAGTCATTTCTGTTTTTTCTTTTCTGATTTGCCCCTTCACGTTACCTGTGTTTTTTCTGTGGCTGGTATTCACAAAAGCTTTTGAATACCATCATGCAAATAAGTGGTGCAAAAACACATCCAGACAGCACAGATACTGTTTGTCAGTGAGACAAACTGCATGAACTCAAGTACTTAATTTAATTGCCATCTTAAGTATGGAAAGAGAGCATGATAAGAATAGAAGTGATGAAACTGTGGTAGGGCATCAGAGCCTGTAACGACAACTTTAATGAAGGAGAACTTAGGCATTTTTGCATGGTAAAATACTTTCAAATTTCCTTTAGTTATCCATCATCCATCTGCCCAATCAAGCAACCCTACCTGTGTACTCTCTGGGACTTAGTGAAATAGGAGGTTATGAGGAGAGAATAACAGTGCTGATGAAAAATTTACAAGCCAACATTTTAAATGTCTATTTTAGGTCTATTACCCCAAAGATGCTCTGGAGATGCCTCCTGGAATCAAAGAAAAAAATGACTCCTCTTTCTACAGTCCCTGAGTTTATGCTGAGGCTGCTGATGAGTAACTATGATGGGAAAACCACAACCTTCAAACATGTATATATCCCTATAGCATCCATTTTTTTCTGAATTTTATCTACTGGGTAAATAAACTCAGGGGGTCAGGGTGGGGGGGAGAGAGAGAGAGAGAGAGATGCAGACATTAAAAAAAAATATGAGAACAGTGAAAAATACACTAATGTCTGGAAATTTTAAACAGACTACTTGGGCATTATTAGAATCATGCAGTTTATAATGTGAGCTCTACAGATAAGAGATTTTTGAAATATGTGAATATTACATCAATCTCAAAAATTATTTTTTTTTATTTCAGCTTATTATTGGGGTACAAAAGTTCAGGTTATATATATTGCCCATGTACCGCCCATCCCCCCGAGTCAGAGCTTCAAGCGTGTCCATTCCCCAGACAGTGCGCATTGCACGATGATTCTATGCACTAGAGATAACTAGTTATGTGACTATTAAAATAACAAACATGGTCAAGTGCTATTTATATGCCTGATACTTCACAATATTACCCCAAGAAAATCCTGACAAAACCCTACATGAATAATGCCTTTATTATTATTTCCACTTACAGGTTTAAAAAACAATCAAACAAACAAAACTGAGGGTTGGAAAGGGAAATTAAGAAATAAATCCAGAACTCACACCGACGTGTAACAACTGCCAATATGCCTCAGTTCTCAGGTCAGTGGTGTCAGCAGAGAGGAAACGCAGTGTCAAGAAGTGCTTATACCTTTAGAAGTAGCTCATTGAACTGAAAAACAGATGAGCAAGAAAGAGCTTCATATCCGCAAAGTAAGACCATTTGCAAATAATGAAGTATTTATGCCTATCTAAGAACCATTCTTCCTCTTCATCTTTCGTGTTTGATTCTAAAATATCGCCAAAAAGACATACAAATCCTGCAAATGCTGTACCCCTAAATCTCTGAAGTCAGCAAGACAGGAAAAATGTTAGAAGGTGATCAGGATTATTCATCTTGCTTCCTTTCTGTTAAATCAGTCACTGGGCTAGTACGAGTGGATGGAAAAAACCTCATAATCCTCAGGTGTGTCATTAAACTCGTAAATTGCAAGATTTCTAGGACATTTTATATTACAGTTGACACTGCTCCATGGTATGTTCAGGGACGTTTTCCAAGAGAAGCCACTCTCTGAACATTAAAATGGCTTTTAACACTTTTTATATTACAGAAAAAGAAACAGATTCAGCTTCTTAGTTATGTAGTTAAGTTGTACCCAAGTTTCAGTTAACTAAGAATCTACTATTGCTTCCCATGAAACCACTATCATCTCCCTGTGGAGCCAGAACCAGTAACTCCTACTTGCCAATTATTTCTACTTGTACTGTCTGACTTTTATAACTTATAGGCCTGGAGAGTCAGACTTCAGTTTTCAATTATATCAAGCTAAATTTAAAAAGGAAGGGAAAAAGTGTGGTTTGAGTTTGCAAAGGTTATTTATTTATCAAGTTATCAATCTAGAAATGATAGAGTGTTTTTCAGTTGACCAAAATCATTTGACATGTATTTTTTAAATGAGGTAAATAAATGACACTTATTAATCTTATATCTAAAAACAATCCTTTGATATATTTTGAGGGTAAAATAAAGGCTATCATTTTTCAATGTACAAATCAAAATCCCCTGAATTATTAGACATTGAGATGCTCCTATTTTCTGGGAATTCTCACGTTACAGTGACACATGAAACAGCTCTTCTTTAAATGTTGCTACATATTCTTGTTTAACTAATAGAGATGGTCACTCTCCAACTATATTATATGTACTCCTACCATTAAGAAATATGCTTCCTAGTGTTGTGATAAACCCACAGCACCCACCTCTTTTACTACCACATGGTACCATCTAAACAAGGCATGGCAGAAAAGTATTAAAATCTTCAAATGTTTTACAGTATGAGGATCTTCCATCTTCCTGGCAAAAGAAATCATTTCTATATATTTTGCCATTGCTGCATTTTAGATATAAATCTATTTAATAGCTTCCTAAAGCTGAGGTCAGCAAACTTTCCTTGTAGAGATTCAAATGGTAACCATTTCAGGTTTTGAAAACCATACAGTCTACATCACAACTATTCAACTCTGCTGCTACAAGAGCAAAGCAGTACATAGACTAGGGAGCATGCATGTATTCCAATAGAACCTTATTTACAAATACTGGTGGAGGGTGAGATTTGACCCACAGGCAGTAGTTTGCAGGCCCCTCTCCTAAAGTGTGAAAAAGAAAAAATGAACATTGTAAGTGGTTTCCATTCAAGCAAGTAGATTGGATCAAGATGGCAGACAGGGCACATTTTTGAGACGTGCTTCACGTTCAGAGGTGGCCAAAAAAGAGAGAGACCTGAGAACAATAACAGGAAAGTAGTTGTGGAACTAGAGTAGAGGCCCCCCCGGGTGAGTTGCCCTTCTCCTGCCCCCATCCCTACCACATGCAGCAGACACAGTAGTGTCAATCAGAGATGGGAGCAGCAAGCGTTGACACTAGGGTGCAAGTAGGGCAAGGAAGGGCTGGTAGCTCTCCAGACACAGAAGACCAGGAAATAACCCCTGCAGCTCATCAGCACCTTGTGCTCTCCCCAACCTCCCCCTCAAAATACAAATTTCATGCCTGGAGGCAAGCATCAATAAACTTATACAACATCCACAGACAAGGAAACTGTGACTCACAAATACAAAGATGAGTGCATGTTAAAGACTTCAGAAACAGTAAAGAAAAGAAGCAATGAGTGCAAGCAAAGGGAGGGTATAATGATTGAGGAGGTGCAAAAACAAACAGAAGACACACACACACACACATGAGCCTAAGAAAGGATACTGCAACCATAAAACAAGATCTGGAAATTATGAAAATAAGTACTAATTAAAGACTTTGGAAATAAAAAACGCAATTGGTAAAATATTTCAAAAACTCATAGACCCCACTTTCAATAATAGGCAGAACAAACAAGCATAAGATCAATAAGTAAAATAAGGCCTTGAACAACACTATAAACCAAATAAACCTAACAGATGTATACAGAATACTAGAGCCAAAAGCAGCAGAATATACATTTTTCTCAAATGCACATGGAAGATTTCCCAGGACAGACCACATATTAGGCCACAAAAAGCAAGTCTTAATTAATTTTAAAAGATTGCAATTATACATAATATCTTTTTCTGATCACAACGTAATGAAACTAAAAATCAATACAAGAAAAACTAGAAAATTCAGATAAATGAGAATTATACAACACACTCTTGAAAAAACAATGAAGCAAAGATTAAATCACAAGGAAAATTAGAAAATGACCTTGGGACAAATGAAAATGAGAATACAACATAACAAAACTTATGGGATGCAACAAAAGCAGTGCTAACAGGGAAATTTGTAGCTGTAAACACATACATTTTAAAAAAAGAAGATTTCAAATAACCTAAATTTACAACTTAAGGAATTAGAAAAAGAGGAGTAAACTAAACCCAAAGCTGGCAGAAGGACAAAAGTAATAAAGATTAGAGTACAAATAAAGTACAGAATAGAAAAGCAACAGCTAAAATCAATGAAACAAAAGTTGTTTCTTCAAAAGGACCAACAAAAATGACAAAATTTAATTAGGTTGACTAAAAAAAGATGTCTCAAACTAACAAAATAAAAAATAAATGGGGACATCACTACTGATTTTACAGAAACAAAAAGGATTATAAGAGAGTACCATGAGCAATTGTTCATGTACACCAACAAACTGCATAACCTAGGTGAAATGAACAAATTCCTAGAAACACGCAACCTATTAGGACTGATGCATGAAGCAACAGAAAATCTGATAGGCATATAACTAATGAGGAAACTGAATCAGTAATCAAAATACTACCAACAAAGAAAAGCCCAGGACCAGATGGTTTCACTAGAGAATTCTACCAAACATTTAAAGAAGAATTAACACCACTTCTTCTCTTCAAAAACTCTCCAAAGAATTAAAGAGAAGAGAACACTTCCTAACTCATTTTATGAGGTCAGCATTACTCAGATACCAAAGCCAGACAAAGACACTACAGAAAAGAAAACTACAAATATTTCATATGAATATTGATGCAAAATCCTCAAAAAATACTAGCAGAACAAATTCAAGAATATATTAAAAGGATTATGCACCATGACCAAATGGGATTTATTCCTGGAATGTAAGGATGGCTCAACATATGAAAAGCTATCAGTGTAATACACCACATTAATAGAATGAAAGAAAGAAACCACATGATCATCTTATTGATTCAGAAAAAGTATTTGACAAATTCAACACCCAAAGCACACAATAAACTGGGAATAAAGAGAAACTTCTTTAGCATGATAAAAGCCATATATGAAAAACTCACAGCTAACATCATATTCAATGGTGAAAGACTGAAAACTCTCTAATATCTGGAACAAGACAAGGGTGCCCACTTTCATCACTTCTATTCAGCATAGTATTGAAAGTGTCAGCTAGAGAAATTTTAGGAAAGGAAAAGAAATGAATGGCATCCAATTCAGAAAGGAAGAAGTAAAATTATCTCTGTTCACAGATGACATGATCATATATGTAGAAAATCCTGAAGATTCCACCAAGAAAAAACTTATAACTAATAAAAAAATTCAACAAAGTAGTAGGACACAAAATCAACACACAAACAAATTAGTTGCTTTGTATACATTAGCAATGAACAATTTCCCCCAAATCAAGAAAATAATTCTATTTACAATAACATCAAAAAGAATAAGATACTTAGGAATTAATGTAACCAACAAAGTGAAAGACTTTTACCCTAAAAACTACAGAACATTGCTGAAATAAATTGAATTCATTAACTAATTCATTCATTAAGGCATAAATACATAGATAGACATCCCTTATTCATGGGTTAGAAGACTTAATATTGTGAAGATAATAATACTACCCAAATTAATCTACAGATCAATGCAAGCCTTCTTAAAACCCCAATGACATTTTTTAAAGAAATAGAATAACCTATCCTAAAATTTCTATGGAATTGCAAGAGAGACTAAATAGCCAAAACAATTTTGAAAAAGAATGAAGTGGGGGGACTCACACATCCTCATTCCAAAACTTACCTCACGGCTACATTAATCAAACACTGTGGTACTAGCATAAGAACAGACATGGACTAATAGAAAAGAATATAAATTCAAGAAAGGAATCCCCACTGTATGGTTAATCAATTTTTGACAAGGGAGTCAAGAGCATTCAATGTAAAAGACAGTCTTTTTAATAAACACAGCTGAAAAAACTGTCTATCCCCATGCAAAGAATAAAGTTGAGTCCTTACCTAATACCATATTTAAATATTAACTCAAGTTTGATCAAAGAACTAAATGTAAGAGCTTAAACTACAAAACCTGTAAAAGAAAATATAGGGGGAAAGCTTCATGACATAGGATTTGGCAAAGATTTTTTGGATATGACACCAAAATCATGGGCAACAAAAAAATTCAATAAATTGGATTACAACAAAATTAAAAGTTTCTGTGCTCTAAATGACATTATGAAGAGAATAAAAAAGACAACATGCAGAATGGGAGAAAATATTTGCAAATTATCTATCTGATAAGGGATTAATATCAAGAATACATAAAGAAATCCTACAATAAAACAAAGGAAAACATATAACCCAATTCAAAAAATGGGTAAAATATTTGAACAATTGTTTCACCAAAGAAGATATACATATGGCCAATAAACTTACGAAAAGATGATCAACACCCCATTAGCCACTGGAGACATGCAAATCAAAACCATAATGAGATATCATTTCATACCTGTTACAATGACTATTACTAAAAAAAAAAAAAAAAAAAAAAAAATTTGCACCCAAACTAGCAAGGATTGGTGAAGATGTGGAAAAATTGGAACCCTTGTGTGTTGTTGGTAGGAATGTAAAGTGGTGCAGTCACTGTGGAAAACAGTTTGGTGGTTCCTCAAAAACTTAAACATAGAATTACCATATGACCCAGCAATTTTACTCTTAAGAATAGACCCAAAAGAATTGAAAGCAAGGACTCAGACAGATACTGGTACAGTAATGTTAATAGCAGCATTATTCACAAATACCAAAAGGTTGAAACAACTCAAATGTCAATCAACAAAGGAAAGGGGGTGTAAACTTACAGGATATTATTCAGCCTTAAAATGACTAAGATTCTGATACATGCTGCAAAATGTATTAACCTTAAAAACATTATGCTAGGTGAGTTAATACAGACATGAAAAGGCAAATATTGCATGATTCCACTTATACAAAGTACTAGAATAGGCAAATTTATAGACACAAAGTAGAATAGAGGTTATCAAAGTCTGAGGGCTGGAAACAATGGGAACTTATTGCTTAATGAGTACATAGATCTGTTTGGGATTATGAAAAATGTCTAGAAAAAGATAATGGTGATGATTTTACAATATTGTGGATATACTTAATGCCACTGAAATTACACACTTAAAAATAGTTAATACGGTAAATTTTATATTACATATATTTTACTATAATTTTTAAAACTTAACAAAGTAGACATAGATAGGAATAAGTAGTAGGTTAGAATGTGAAGCCAGGAAATTCTCCAGGAACAGATCATAAAAGACCAAAAGACTGACAGTATGAAATAAAGGTTAAGAGATATTTACAACAGAGCCAGAAATTCCAGCATCCACCTAATAGAAATTCCAGTTCAAAAATGGAGAGGGTGAATAATCAAAAATTAATTTTAAAAAGTTTCCCAGAACCAATTGGGAATTGGATAAACTTACTTATTCAAAAACATAAATTCTCATATGGGACAATAAAATTCAGTTACATGCTATTTATAAGAGATACACTTGGTACAAAATGATAAAAGTAGAATTTTTCAAACTATATATGTATGTATATAAGATACATATGCGATATAATATACAATTAAGCTTGTGTGTATATGATGTTAACACTGAAAAAATATATCAATGTAATTTATGAAAGGAGTAATTTAGAATGTCACATATTGATAAAAGTTGAAATCTAGAATATCTTATAATCATTAATCATGATACACCTAATCATATATCACTAAAATATATAAAACAAAGTTGATATAAATAAAAAGCAAAATTGACAAATCTAAAATCACAAAAACTTTTCAACATTCCTTTCAGATAGCAACAATTTAAAAGGCATCAGAATTATATAAAGCTAAAGCCTATATGAACTAATGATTATATTAAGATACATATAAAATTTTTAATGTAGCAAAGGAGCATGCATTATTTTCAAACACAGAAGTAACGGTCACAAATACTGTAGTTGACAAGAATGTATTACATGGTTTCAAATAGCCAGAAGAAGGATATTGAATGCTCCCAACCCTAAGAAATGATAAAAGTTTGAAATGATGGCTATGCTGATTACACTGATCTGATCACTATACATGTTTATGTATCAAAACATCACTATGTACCCCATAAATATGTAAAATTATTACATGTAAATTAAAAATAGAATAATTTTTAAAAATAAAATTATACAGCCTGAGTAATACAAAGAAAAAAGAATGAAGAAGAATGAAAAGAGACTTAGAGAACTGTGAGACACCATCCGGCATAGCAACATACACATAATGGGAGTAATAAAAAGAGAGGCGAGAGAGAAAAGGACAGAAAGATTTTCTGAAGAAATCATGGACAAAATCTCCCCAAATTTGATGAAAAACATTAATATACACATTCAAGAAGCTCAATGGACTCAGTGGATAAAGGAAAAATTCAAAGAGATCGACACCTAGACAAACTAAATCAAACTGTTGAAAGTCAAATGCAAAGAGAGAATTCTTCTTGAAAGCAGTAAGAGAAAAGCAACTCATCATGCACAAGCATCCTTAAGAAGATTAACAACTGCTTTCTCATTAGAAACCATGGTGGCCAGAGGACAACCAGATGAGGTATTCAAAATGCTAAGGGAAAAATACTGTCAATCAAGAGTTTTATATCTGGCTGAACTATCCTTCAAAAATAAAAGAGAAATCAGGGAGCTCCCAGATAAACAAAAACAGAGAGATTTTATCACTAGTAGACTGCCCTACAAGAAAAGCTAAAGAGAATCCCTTAGGTTGAAAGGAAAAGTCACTACACTATAATTCAAATTCATATGAAAAATTAAAGAATACCAGTAAAGTTACCTATGTAGGTAAATATCAAAAGTTAGTATAAATATATTTTCCTTTGCAACTATTTCTTCCTATCTGATTTAAAATACAACATCATAAAGCAATAGTTACAAATCCATGTTGATGGTCACAAAAATATAAATATGTAATTTGTTATAATAACTGCATAAAGAAGGGAAAATGGATCCATAGAGGAAAAACATTTTTATTGTTGTTCTTAAACATGGAATTATCATATGATTCAGCAATTTCACTCTTGAGTATATACCAAAAGAATTGAAAGCAGGAACTGAAATAGATACCAGTACAATAATGTTGATAGCAGCATTATTCAAAAATTTAAAAGGTGGAGACAGTGAAATGTCTATCAACAAAAGAATAGATAAACAAAATGTGATATAAACTTACTGAAATTAAATTGGCATTAATTTGAAATAGATTGCTATAAATTAATATGTTAATTATAATCATCAGAGCAATCACAATAAAAATAACTAAAAAATGGCAAAAGAACTACAGTGGTACACTACAAATTATCTAGTATACAAGAAAAGGTGGGAATGAAGGAAGAAAAAAGATATAAGAAATATAGAAAACAAATAGCAAAATGTATAATAAAATAAATCCTCCTTCATCAATAATTATATTAAATATAAATTGGCACAACACTCCATTAAAGGAGAGACTGACATCTATAAGAAATTCACCTTAGATTCAAAGACACATATATATTTACAGTAAAAGGATAGGAAAAGATATTCCATGCAAACAGTAACCAAAAGAAAGCTGAAGTGGCTATACTAATATCAGACAAAATAGAAGTTAAGACAAAAAATTGTTACTACAGAAAAAAGGATATTTTATAATGATAAATAGGTAATCTATTAAATAGATGTCACAGCTATGATATATATTCACCTAACAACAGAACCCCAAAACACAAAAACTGACAGAATCAGGGAAATAGACAATTTAACAATATTAATTAGCAATTTCAATACAGATTGGTTATCCCTTATTCAAAATGCTTGGAATCAGAAGTGTTTCATGTTTTGGATTTTTTTTTTAAGATTTTGAAATATTTGCATTATTCTTGCCAGTTGAGCATCCAGTATTTGAAAATCTGAAATCTAAAATACTCCAGTGAGCATTTCTTTTGAGTGTCATGTTGGCACTCAAAAAGTTTCTAATTTTGAAGCATTTCAGATTTTGCATTTTTGCATTTGGGATACTCAACCTATACTGCATTGTCAATAACGGATATAACAACCAGAAAAAGGATAAGAAAGGAAATAGAAGATGTGAACACCACTATAAACCAACTAGGCTTAACAGACATCTATAGAACATTACACTCAGCAACACCAGAGTACACATTCTTCTCAAGTGCATATGGAACATTCTCCAAGATATGTTATATTAGTTCATAAAGCAAGTCCTAATAAGTTTTAAATAACTGAAATCATACAATATGTATTTTCAAGCACAATGGAATGAAATTAGAAATCAATGAGACAGAAATTTGGTAAATCCACCAATATATGGAAATTAAACATTATTCCTAAGCAAACTGTGAGTCAAAGAAATTAAAATATAGCTTGATATGTACAAAAACAAAAACATAATATTAAAAACTTTTGGAATGCCATGAAAGTAGAACTAAGAGAGAAATTCACAACTGTAAACACTAATATTTAAACAGAGAAAAAGATCTCAAACTCAAATCAGTATCCTAGGCTTCTACCATAAACAACTAGAAAAAAATAGAAAAGTAAACCCAAAGCAAACAGAGATACAAAAGAAATAAAGATTAAAACAAAATACATAAAGGGGAGAAGAAAAATGATAGATAAAATCAACAACACCGAAGTTTGGTTCTTTGAAAAGATCAACAAAATTGACAAATCTTTAGCTAGACTGACCAAGGAAAAACAAGACAGAAGCTTCAAATTACTAATATCATGAATGAAAGAGGGGACTGACATTATAGAAATAAAAAAGACTATAAAGGAATATTATGATAATTATATGCCAACAAATTTGATAACCTAGAAGAAATGAAAGAGTTATCAGAAAGACACCAACTATCAAAACTGACTAAAGAAGAAATGGAAAATCTGAATAGACCTATAACAAAGTGATTGAATTATAATCAAATAACTTTCAACAAGGACAGCTGCAGGGCCAGATGGCTTCAGTGGTAAAGTTTATCAAATATTTAAAGAATTAAAACCAATCCTTCATAAACTCTTACAAAATATATAAGAGAAAGGTACACTTCCTAATTCATTCTATGAGGCTTATAATATCCTGATACCAAAACCAGAAAAAACAACATCACAGGAAAAGAAACTACTGATCAATATCTCTTAGAAAATATAGGCAAAAAACACTAAACAAAATGCTAACTGAATCCAAAAGCATTTTAAAAAAATGTTTATACACCATGACCAAGTAGGGTTTATCTCAGGAATCAAGGTCGGTTCAACATAACAAAAAAAATCAATCAGGGTAATATATTACTAGAATAAAGGGGAAAAAAACCACATGATCATCTCGATAAAAACAGTGAAAAAACATTTGACAAAATCCGACATTCTTTCCTGATAAAAACACTCAACAAACTGGAAGTAGAAGGGAACTTCCACAACCTGATAAACAGCACCGACAAAAACCCCACAGCTAACATCATACTTAATGGTGAAAACTTTTCCCCTATGATCAGGAATAAGACAAGGATATCAATGCCCATCATGTCTATTCAATATGATTGTGAAATTCTACCTAATTAATTAGGCAATAAAAAGAAATAAAAGACATTTCAATTGGAAAAGAAGAATTAAAATAATTTCTATTTGCAGGTGACATAATAATATTGGTACAAAACCCTGGAGAATAAAAAAAAAAAGCCCAACTACTAGAGCCAACAAATAATTTCAGCAAATTTTTAAAATACAAGATCAATATATAAAAATCAGTTGAATTTCTACACACTAGCAACAAGCAGAGAATGAAATAAAGAAAATAATACAATTTATAATAATATTTAGGAATAAATTTAACCAAATAAGGGCAAGACATATATACTGAGAATTACAAGACATTGAAAGAAATTAAAGACATAAACAAATGGAAAGACATCAATATTCATGGATTGGAAGACTTAATATTGTTAAGATGATAACATTCCCAAAATTGATATACATATTCATATTCACTACAATTTCTAGGAAAGTTCCATCTTTCTTTTTTTCAGAAATGGAGGAGATAATTCTAAATTTCATGTACAAAATCAAGAATAGCCAAAATCAGTCTTTGAAAATTAATAAAGTTGGAGGACACACCACTTCTTAATTTCAAAACTCACTAAAAAGCTACAATAATCAAAACAATGTGGTACTGGCATAAGGGTATATAGAGAGAGGTCAATGGAATATATAATTAAAATTCCAAAAATAAATCTATATATCATTGACCACTTGATTATCAACAATGGAGTCAAGATAATTCACTGAGGAAAAGAATCACCTTTTCAACGAATAGTTCTGGGATAACTGGATATCCACAGGAAAAATAATAAATTTGAACTCTACCTCACACCATATATAAAAATCAATCCAAAATTGATCAAAGATCTAAATGTAAGAGCCAAATACACAAAATTCTTACAAGGAAACTTAGGTGTAAATCTTTATGATCTTGTATTAGGCAATGATTTCTTAGATTTAACACCAAAAGCACAAGCAACCAAAGAAACAGATAAATTGCATTTCACCAAAATTAAAATTTCTTGTGTGTCAAGGAACATTATCACAAATGTGAAAACACAGCCACATAATGGTATAAAATATTTGCAAATCCTATCTCTGACAAGGGTCTAGTATGCAAAATATCCAGAATTCTTACAACTCATCAATATAAAAAAAACTAATCCAATAAAAAATGGGCAAAGGATTTCAATAGGCAATTCTCCAAAGAAGGCATATAACTGACCAATAGCACATGAAAAGATGCTCAATATTAGTATTTATTATGGAAATCGAAACCACAATGAGATATAACTTTATACCCACTAAGATGTTTATAATTTTTAAAAAAACATAAAATAACAAGTGTTAGGAGGATATGGAGAAATTGGAACTTTTGTACATTGCTAATGGTACTGTAAAATCATTCAGCTCCTTTGGAAAACAATCTGGCAGCTCCTCAAATGATTAAAAATAGAGTTACTGTATGCCCAGCCAATGTCAACATCAGCACAGACCACATGGAAGCCAGAGTGTGGTCCCCCCACTCTTCCTGCCATGGCTTATGCCACACCTACTACCCAGGGGCCAGAGACACTCCCATCTACTCAGCCCACTGCTGCCATTGCCAGCACCTAAGCAAGCCACCTGGAGGCCCAAGAATCAGTCCTCCTGATCCTACTAACACCAGTGCCAACATATGCCACCCTGGGACCCAAGAACAGGCATGCTTGATCTGGCACTGCCACCACTAGCCTCTGAGGACTCACCTACTTGGAACTCTTGTCCCCAGCAGAATTTCACCATAGCCACAAAAACAACTGCACCCTAAGCCACTGAAGCAATCACAGACACCACTGGTGCCGTTTACTACCAAAAATATTATACAGAGACTACACTACTACACACATCCAGAATCAAAGCCAAAGTCCTCTACCCAACACCATAGACACATCTTCAGGAAAAAGTCCTCCTTTATGAAAGCAAATCCAAAAAACTAGAATAAGTGACTATAATATCAGATGTGCAGATATCAAGATAAAGACACAGGAAACATGGAAAAGCAAGCAAATATGACATCTCCAAAGGAACATAATAATTCTCCAGCAACAAATCCCAATCAAAAAGGAATTTGCAAAATCCCAGAAAAATAATTGAAATTATTGATACTAAAGAAGCTCAATGAGATACAAGAGAATTCTAAAAAACAATTAGAAAAACATTTCAAGATATGAATGAGAAATTTACCAGAAATAGATGTTATGCAAAAGAATCAAATAGAAATCTTGGAATTCAAGAATTCAATAAATGAAATAAAAAATACATTCAAGAGCTTCAATAATAGACCAGATCAAGCAGAAGCAAGAATTTCAGAACTCAAAGACAGGTCTCTTGAAATAACCCAGTTAGACAAAAATAAAGAAAAATATTTTAAAAGAATGAAGGAAGCCCATGTGACATGGAACACCATAAAGTGACCAAATACACAAATTTTGCTTGTTCCAGAAAATGAAGAGAAAGCCAAAGGTATACATAACCTATTTAACAAAATAATAACTGAAAACTTCCCCAAGCCTAGCAAGAGATTTGGACATCAAGATAAACCCAGAGATTTCCAAATAGATAAAACCCAAAAAGGTCTTCCCCATGGCACATTATACTCAAACTGTCAAAAGTCAAAGAGAAAGATAAAATTCAACAAACAATAAAAGAAAAGCATCTAGTCACATATAAGGAAACCCTTAACAGACAAACAGTAGATTTTTCTGCAGAAATCTTACAGTCCAGGAGAGAATGGGATGATATATACAAAGCACAGAAAGAAAAACCTGCCAACCAAGGATATTATATCCAGCAAAGTTATCCTTCAGAAGTTAAGGAGAAATAAACTGTTTCCCAGACAAGTAAAAGCTGGGAAAATTTATCACCACTATACTGGCCCTATAAGAAATGCTCAAGGGAGTTCTATACCCAGAAGTGAAATAACAATATCTGCCATCATGAAAACACATGAAAGTATAAAACCCACTGTAGAAGCAAAAACACAAACAAAAAAAAGACTCAAATGTTACCACTACAGAAAACCAACAAACAACAATGATAATCAGTAAGAGAAAAAGAAAGAAACAAAGGATATATAAAACAACCAGAAAACAATAAAATGAAAGGAATAAACTCTCACATATCAGTAACAACCTTGAATGTAAATGGATTAAACTTTCCACTTAAAAGATATAGCCTAGCTGAATAGATTTTTTTTAAAACTCAATTATATGATGCCTACAAGAAATGCACCTCACCTATAAAGAAACATACAGCCTGAGGATGAAGGGATAGAAAAACATATACCATGTAAATGGAAACCAAAAGGCAGCAGGAATAGCTATACTACATAGGGAAATATTTTAGGACATTGGTCTTGGCAAAGATTTTATGGCTAAGACCTCAAAAGCACAGGCAAGAAAAACAAAAATAGATAAATGGGACTATATTAAGTTAAAAAGCTTTTTCACAGCAAAAGAACTAATCAACAGAGTGAACAGTCTCCTGAATAAGAGAAAATATTTGTAAACTATTCATCCAATAAGACAGTAATATGCAGAATATATAAGGAAAACAAACAATTCAACAGGTAAAAAAAAATCCCATTAAAAAATAGACAAAAGACATGAATAGGCTGTCGCGTGTCCCCATCGCCCGCATGTGCAGCGTGCTCGCCTCGCCACGGTCCTCTATGCCCTTGGGGGCCCTCGGGCTCACCCAGGCTCTGCGGATAGTTGGCCCAGCTCATGGCCGGCTTTGGGGAGCGACCTGCGCGCGTCAGTGTAACGTGGCCTCAGAGCCCTCATGCACGCGGATGGACGTGGGACACAGCAGGAAGTGGTGCGCATGCAGCCTCGGCGTCCACCTGCAAGCCAATGGCCTCAAAGACCTCTCCGATGGCATTGTGGGTAGGACAGAGTCTCCTGAAGCAGATCTTCATTAGAAGCCTGCAACTGAAGTGAAAGATTCTGTTCTGGATGATCCAGAAGGAATGAAGGACGTACAAAAATCCCCTTCAGAACAAGAATTAGAAGTGACATCAGAGGGAAAGAAAAAAAGTATTGAAGGAAGTGAAAATAAGCAGCCAAGGAGACCCTGTGGCTGGAGGTGTTTCTCGTCTGCCATCTTGTCTGTGAATACACATCTTGATAGAGAGGCTACATCTAGGTACTCAGGGCTTAATGATATGCAAAAGTATGAGGAAATGTCAATTAAAGATGGAAAAGTAGAGTGGAAAAATAATTTAGAATTCACCACAAAGGAGTTAATGCAGAGTTTTGGTGAAATATGTGAAAATCACAAAATTCCTCCTTCATCGTCTGAGAGAGAACTCTGAGGGAGGAACAAGCCAAAAGGAAATACCATCTAACTTAACAGATCATAGGCTTGATTGTGAGGAAAAGGATACCTCTAAAGTGCCTGTCTCTGCAGAAGTTCACAGATTAGACTGTGAAAATAATAACAAACCTAACACTGAACATGTTCTTTTAACAGAGACGAGGAGAATTTTTATACTGTTACAGAAAATAACAATGCAAGTAACCAAGAAGTTGTTGGAGTTGAAATGAACAAAGACCAAGAGTTGGATATGCAAACAACAAAAAATATGGACCAAAATACCACTAATTGGAAATTATACCTTAAGATTGTCCCCATCAAAGGGCAGGGTGCCGGTAACGAGCACATAAACTACCACCCCCAAATGCACATGTCAGCAGTGGGGCCATGATACTTTTTCCCCTCCAAGATCTCCAGCACTATGTAGAAGGTGGTCCCACAATAGGTCTGCAGTGGAGTGCCCAATGTGAACTGAGCACTTAGGCCGAAATCAGTTATTTTGATGTTATATTCTTGTCTACTAACAGATTTTCCAGCTAGAAGGAAAACACCAAAGCAGAAATAAAATTTAACCAAAATAAAATTAGAACTATGCAAGATTAGGCATTTCATAAGGAAGCTTTTTGTAATAATATAAAGGTAATATCTCCTAATTCATGAAATCATTAATTCATGTAATAATTTAATTAGCAACTGCCCCAAGATAAAGAAAGATTTTGACAGGTTTTTTCATTTGTTTGTTTTGTAGAGACAGGGTCTCATTCTGTCACTGAGGCTAGAGTACAATGGTACAATCACAGCTCACTGCAACCTCAACCTCCTGGGCTCAAACAACCTTCCTGCCTCAGCCTGCTGAGTAGCTGGGACTGCAGGCATGTGCCACCATGCCTGGCTAATTTTTAATTTTTTTTTTACTTATAGACATAGGCTTCACTAGTTTTCCCAGGCTGGTCTTGAACTCCTGGCCTCAAGCAGCCATCTTGCCTGGGCCTCCCCAAGTGCTGGGATTATGGGCCACCATGCCTGGCCCTTTGATAGATTTTTAAATTAAAAATAATCAGGGGCTTTTTTTAAAAAATGGGCACTTGCTTGAAGTGGATAGTCGCATTTTACAAAAATTGCTACACTAAATGGCTATTATTGGGGAAGGTGGAATCCCAAACCCCATTCAAGAGACAAATCATAGTGACTTCCATATATTTAAACAAATATTTACCGTGTAGCTACTACATAACAGATGTTATATTAGTGTCTGGATATATAATAAGCAAAACAGATCGGGCCCAGCCCTCAGGAGCTCACACTTTAGAAGGGGAGTGGCAGAAAGACAAGCAGCTGCCCTGAGACCCACGTGCTGTGTATCCGAGGAGGAACCGGGCTGTGGGCCTGGTGCTGAAAGGGAGGGGCTGCTTCCCAGAGGAAGCGATGTCGAAGCTCAGAAAGGTGCAGCTGGCCACAATGGGTGTGTTGATGAGCACTGTTTCAGGCAAAGAGTCTGAGAACACACAGGTGAGAGAGAGCACGGGTTTCACTCAAGACACTGAAAGTGTGTGGGGGAGAGATTCAGGCAGAGATGGCTGGGGAGGATGGTCAGGGCTGAATCACAAAGGGCTGTACCCAACAAGTTTGGGTTTTCATCCCAAGGGCGATGGGAAACCCCTGAAGAGTTGTTTAAGCAGAGAAATAACAATCTTACTTGTGGCCTTAAAAAAGTCCATTCTGGGCACAATGTGGAAAACACACATGAGAAGAAGAGACAGGGAAAATTGGAAGCAGAGAAGAACAGAGGGGAACAGGCCTGGTGTTTCCATTTTCTCTGTGAAATAGGAAACCTCATCCTATGCCAGAGTGGAGGCTGTGAAAGAGTCTCAAATGGGCGCTGCTGTTAACAGGAGACAATGCTACCTGGAGAAGTTGAAAAGAATGCCAGGTGGCCCTGAGGACACTGTCTAGGTGTGACCACACACTTCCGGAGGAAGAACCGCACACATCTCTTTGGCTGTGTGATGACTGTCCTCCAGAGATCAACCACCAGCACCTTAACTGATGTGTAAAATACTTCTCATAAACTTCACTTTTATTTATTTGTAATGCTCTACTAGAACTTGATTGAAAGGATTCAATTATTATGAGATTTATTTTTGTTTTATTATGTTTAATAACAAAATCTAATCTGTGCCTCACTTGTATAATGAGAGAACTGAACACATACAAATAGAGCACACACTTAGGACGCTTGTATGCACCTTAAGGTCCCCGCACGCCACAGACATCCTGTGGCAGTAATCCACCGCCAAGACCACTTGAGTAAGGAGAGACGGAAGGGTCAGTTCTCACAGGGGCAGATGCGTAATTAAGATGAGAATAACTTCATTAATGTTCACATATGCAAAATACTTAGGGAGCACCTCAATGTGTGGATTTCTAAAAGCAGTTTTCTTATGCTTTGAACTTTTCAATCTGGAGAAATTCCGGGGTGAGGGCAAGAAGAGATGGGTGAGGATGTCATTCTTGTTCTCTCCGGTTTTAACTGCAAGTTTCTTCTTGGACTCTTCCTGCTGACATTCCACTTGTTTTTGAGCGTGACGCCAGAATCCAACCAATCGCCTGCATCTGGAGGACCCTGGCTGCCCCCCAGGCCCAGGGCCAGAGGGCTTCGGTGCAGCCTTCCCGTGACTGTGTAACCTACTCAAAACCAAACTATGGATAGTTAATAGACTGACTTCACTCTCTGAGGGTCAGGTTCCTCTTCCTTAAAATGGAGGAATGAATGATGTAATGTATATGAACTATGAATAGTACTATGTGCACTATTAATAGGGATTCCTCCCACTTTCTGCAAATAGTGTGCTTTAGTCAAGTTGCAATTATTCCTATGGTTAGCATTGTTAATTAAACAGTTGTTTTACTGGAAAAAAAAAAGACATGAATAGACATCTCAAAAGAAGACATACAAATAGCCAACACATAACTGAAAAAAATGCCCAACATCATTAATCATCAGGGAAACTCGAATCAAAACCACAATGAGATACCATCTAATGCCACTCAGAATGGCTACTAAAAAGACAAAAATAACAGATGCTGGTTAGGATGCAGAGAATGGGAATATATTCTGTTGGTGGGAATGTAAATTAGCCACAGCCTCTATGGAAAACAGTATCAAGATTTCTCAAAATAACTAAAAATAGAATTACCATATGATCAAGCAATCCCACTACAAGGAAAAGCAATCAGTAAGACATAAGCCCTCCATGTTTATTGTAGCACTATCCACAATAGCTAAGATATGGAATCAACCTAAGTGTCTATAAATAGATGAATGGATAAAGGAAATGTGGTACATATACACAATGGAATACTATTTGGCCATAAAAAAAGAATGATGAAATCATATCATTTGCAGAAACATAGATGGAACTGAAGGTCATTACGTTAAGTAAAATACACCAAGCACAAAAAGACAAATATCGCATTTTCTCATTCACATGTGGGAGCTAAAAAAGTTGATCTCATGAAGGTAGAGAGTGAAATGATAGATACCAGAGGCTGGGAATGGTGGGGTGGGGATGAAGAGAGGTTGGTTAATGGGTACAAGCATACAGTTAGATAGAAGCAATAAGTTCTGATGTTTGATAGCACAGTAGAGTGACTAGGCTCATCATCATCATTTTGTGCTGTAAAAACAGAGGAAAGAGAACTAGAAATTAAATCATATTTTTTAAAAAGTAACCCCTCTCTTGTCCTAGTTCTTTTGTTCATAAGAATAATAAAGCAGCTTACAAACCTTTTATCCCTTAAAGACTCAGTGGCTTATTCACCACTAACTAGTCAGAGTGCTTTTCTATCCTATATAAAATCTAAATATTTAAATGTATAATTTCTGACAATCATTTCACCATTTGAAATTATATTAAAATATACACACACACAATGCCTTTTCTATCATAACTGAATCTTTTAATGAAAGTAAAGGAGTGACATTCTAAAGTGCAGATGTAATTGGCGTCACAGAATTTTTCTACTGTCACAATCCTGGGTACAATCCTGAGTGTGCTTTGCACAGATTACCAAGTGTAGACAGATAAATGTCTAGGAAAAAGGAAGAGGCTTTCGGCTTCTCCAGTGATTGTTAACACAAAAGTAAAATTTATATCTTGCATTTGGGAAAAGGAATCTATCATAAAAGCAGAAACACCAACGCCACAACACATCAAGCAAAAAGCTAGTCATGCATTCACATTAACCTGCAAAATAAAATTCAAATTTTCAGTAGGAACAATTGAAATATGTGAAAGAGAAAATGCTAGAACACACTCATGCTCTAGTACTTTATTACATAGTAAAGTAGCAAAAGGGGAAGCTTATCGGAAGTCTCCAAGGTAAGCTGTACCTGAAAATTCCCATCTCCTTCCATCTGAGACTAAAATCCAGCATCCTATTTAGATTGTTATGCTCTACAATGCTTGTTTGAAGATTGGCAATCAAAATAGCTTTTAAGAAAAGAAGGAATCTCAGCTCTTCCGTATGGTGATTTCCCTTAGATATGGAGACAAGAAATTTAAAAATAGGTTACTTAAGAAGATAAAGGTTCAAAAATCAGCCCCTCTCCAGGAATCTTGACCTTAACATCTCACAAATTTAATAACAAGAATTGCCATTCCCATTTTATAGATGAATGGATGAAATCAGACATCAAATAAAGAGGTATGATTATTATGCAATTCCTTTACTGTGATAGGAAAGTTGGGAGGGAAGTGGGCACACTTGACCAGCCCAGTCTATGTTGGGGTAGCTCTTGAGTCCAGGAGCTCTCTATGGGGTCCCACCTTAAAGTGCTTACAATGATCTGGCAGTTCTGTGCAATCTAGTCCTCCCTCACTACCTCTCTGATCTCACCTCCTCTCTCCAGGTCTCCTGCAATTATATGCCTTAGGGACTTTGCACTATCTCTCCCATTTCCCTAAGACTCTTTTCTCCATACATATTTTGAGCCACTCACCTCTTTCTATTCTTTGTTCCAATGTCACTTTACTGGTGTGGTCCCTCCTGTCTATTTATAATCACAGCTATCTGGCTGGGTACAATAGCTCATGCCTGTAATCCCAGCACTTTGGAAAGCCCAGGCAGGAAGATCACTTGAGACCAGGAGTTCAAAACCAGCCTGGGCAACATAGTGAGACATCATCTCTACAAAAAAATTAAAAAATTAGCCTAGCGCACTGGCATGTGTCTATATAGTCCCAGCTAAAAAGGAGGCTCAGGCCGGAAAATCACTTGAGGCCAGGAGTTCAAGGCTGCAGTGAGCTCTGATTACACCACTGCACTGCAGCCTGAGTGACAGAGCGAGACCCTGTGTCTTAAAAAATATTTACAACCACCATTTTCCAATTCATTCTCTGCATCCCAGTCTCCTTGCCCTGCTCAACTGTTCCACTTCGCATATAGTTTTTTCTTATATATTATATAATTGTTGTTTTTTGTTGTTGTTTGTCTTAGTTAAGGTTTCCCTCAAAGCAGAGCCTAAGACAGGTCATTTATCTAGGAAGTGATTCCAAGAGTCAAGAAGTGAGACAGAGAAGGAGGAAACACCAGTGGAAAAGGGCATGATCAAGGTCACTGCTGAAGACAACAGGTGTTTGATGACACCAGGATTTCTGTGATCATAGTAGAGTATGCCTCTTAGAGATGTGTCCCTGAAGGAAGAGAGGTTGCAGTATTCACCTCTGGCTCACATACCCCACTAGTTGTTCAGGCCATTGGAGTCATTACCATCCTTTCTCTTCTGATCAGCCTCCCACAGGTAGAGTAGTCCTCAAGGAAGAAAGTGAGAGACATCCTGCAGGTCCTGGCTTCCCGGTGGAGATGAGGCCACACCTGATGGGACTCCTTCCACAGGTGCAGCTGCGATCAAAGGCTGACCAAGGAGGGTACTGGGAACCCGAGACATTTGTTAAATTGCTCGTGATCTGGAATTTCCCATGTGAGAGTAAGGTCCTGGACAGACAGCATTTTTATCTCTTCTAGGATGGTATCTCAAGCACCTAAACCAGTGCTGGACACATAGTAGCTATTTAGTAAATATTTTTGAATGTTGAATGAACTCCAGGACTACTGTAATGCATATAACTAGGGTACTAATATTAGTATCAAATCATAAAGAAAATGTTGAGGGCAAGTCAAGGTACCAGGTCACCAGAGCCAGTTGTCCTTGAACCAGTATAAATCCAGAGCCTAAAAGGCACCAGTTACTAGGGAGTTCATGGCATGGAGATTGAAAATGTCTGGGGCTGATGTTGGCCTGACTTCTGCCTTCACCCAGGCTGAAGGACTTCAGTAGATTTTAATCTTGTGGGATAGGAGGGAAGGGGTCTGTTGGCTATGGGCTGAAAAAAGAGATGTTGCTGGTAGTTATTAGCTCATTCGTAGATCAGTTAGCTTTTAAACTATACTGACTTTTGCCTCTAAACATTTCGAAAACTGCCTTTGAAACTTGTTTTTTCTTTTGCAACAATAAGGCTTCCATAAAGACACAATAAGTTGCAAAAAAGAAATATCACACATTGAACCACCCTTTCCTTTGATCATTGGTATTTTAATCTTCCACTCAATGATATTAACATATGCATTCATTATTTTGCTATTTTGGTTGTCTCCCCATACAACTTTAAATCTTACTTTTACTCAAACACA
This sequence comes from Eulemur rufifrons, assembly GCF_041146395.1. NCBI lineage: Eukaryota > Metazoa > Chordata > Mammalia > Primates > Lemuridae > Eulemur > Eulemur rufifrons. The sequence continues at coordinate 12,921,210 of NC_091002.1, read as the reverse complement.
AGAATGTCCTTTTCAGTGTTTCCAACGTTAGAAAAGAAAAGGAAGAAAAAAACCCTAACGCCTATTTACCGCCAATTCATTAAAAGAGGGATTTGATTCATTTTCGAAGGAGAGGTTTATAGTAGAGAAATGGGACCATCTCAGTTGGCAAATGTTTTCACTGAATTACGGAAATCTTCAAAGAAAGAGAAATTCCCCCACTCTATTTAAAACCTGCATAACGGACCTCCCACAAATAACTTCTTTAAAGTAGAAATTCCCCTAAAGATGTACAAATCTTCAAAAACGAATACCCCTCAAATGATTAGAACCTTACCAAACTCCATCTGGATTTGAGTTCCAATAATAAGGGTCAGAACCTTGTCCATACCTAGTAAAAAAAAAAAAAAAAAAAAAAAAGAAACACTGTAAGAAAGCACATTTTTTAGTATTTCCAGATGTAGATGGAACATTTTTCGTTTTGAAATACAATGAGAAAACTTTTTCATGCTATTTTGGAAACGATATATAGGCCAAAGCAGGCAAAGAAAGTTATTTGAAAGTGGTCAGGCCAAAGAGACTTTAAAACAGGTGAGTTTGAATTCAGGGTTAGAAATCATTGGTGCCTCTTCTGTCCTCTGCCCACATAATCTTTTAAAGCTAATTTTCATTGGTCAGAATGTTAATATCAGGTAAATGTTTTGAAGTTGGGTTCAACTATAACGTGATGAGTAAAGAGTAGCTGAGAGACAATGAAAATGAAAAAGTTGCCGTGAACATAAACAAAAGCACAAAAATATTAAAAAGCTATTATTTGTCCCTTTTGCTTAAGGTTGCTTTGGCTATTTGGGCTCTTTTCTGGTTCCAAATGAAGCGTAGAATTATTTTTTCTAGATCTGCAAAAAATGATGTTGGTATTTTCATAGGGATTTCATGGAGTATGCAACATCACTTTATCAGACTTTAAGCTATACTACAAGGGTATAGTATCCAAAACAGCATGGTATTAGTATGTAAAACAGAGACACAGACCAATGGAACAGAACAGAGAACCCAGATATAAAATCATCCTCATACTACCATCTGATCTTTGACAAAGTAGACAGCAGTATACACTGAGGGAAAAGAATTCCTATTCAATAAATGGTGCTGGGAAAATTGGATAGTCACATGTAGAAGAGTGAAACAGGATTCATATCTCTCACCACTCCCAAAAATTAATTCAAGATGAATCACAGACTTAAATCTAAGACACGATACCATAAGAATTCTAGAAGAAAATGTTGAAAAACTCTTCTAGATATCGGCCTAGGCAAAGAATTTATGAAGAAGACCCCAAGGGCAATCACAGTAACAACAAACATAAATACATGGGACCTTATTAAATTAAAAAGCTTCTGCACAGCCAAAGAAACAATTAACAGAGCAAATAGACAACCTACAGAATGGGAGAAAATATTCACATATTATATATCCAATAAAAGACTAATAACCAGAATCTACAAAGAACTCAAGCAAATCAGCAACAAAAAATCAAATAATCCCATTAAAAAGTGGGCAAAAGACATGAACAGAAGCTTTTCAAAAGAAAATAAACTAATGGCCTATAAACATATGAAAAAAATGCTCAACATCATTAATCATCAGAGAAATGCAAATCAAAACCACAATGAGATATTACCTAACCCTAGTGAGAATGGCTTTGATCAAAATGTCCCAAAACAATAGATGCTGGCATGGATGCAGAGAGATAGGAACACTTATACACTGTTGGTGGGACTGTAAACTAATGCAATCTCTATGGAAATAGTATGGAGATTCCTCAAAGAGCAAAAATTAGACCTATCATTTGACCCAGTAATCACACTACTGGTTATTTACCCAAAGGAAAAAAAGTCATTTTATCAAAAAGACACTTTCACTATAATGTTTATTGCAGCACAATTCACAATCACAAAGAAGTGGAATCAACCCAAGTGCCCACCAATTCGTGAGTAGATTAATAAAATATGGCATATGTATACCATGGAGTACTACCCAGCCATAAAAAATGAACGAATACCTTTTGCAACAATCCAGATGGAGCTGGAGACCATTCTCCTAAGTGAAATATCTAAAGAATAGAAAAACAAACACTACGTGTACTCACTATTAAATTAGAACTAATAGATTAGCATTCATATGCACAGATGGAAGTAAAATTCAATGGAAATTGTGCAGATGGGAAGGGAGGGGGGGTTGGGTAACCTGTTAACACCTAACAGGTACAATGTACACTATCTGGGTGATGGGCACACTTATAACTTTGACTCAAGCAGTACAAAAGCAATCCATGTAACCAAAACATTTGTATCCATATAATATTCTGAAATAAAAATAAAATAAAATAAAGTTCTATCTTTGATAAGGAAAAAAAGCCATTATTTACTCTGAAACACACATGCAAAGCCACAAGCACACACACACCTCCTGATGTTTTGATAAATTGCTCATCTGTGTTTGTTTAGTTTTGCATACATTTTGTAAAGATGAAGACAAAACTTGCTGCCTCTCAGCACATACAAGTCTCTGCTGAGTGGCTCTTTACCATGGGTGAGAAAGTGTGCAGAGGTCTTACTCCCCACTGAATGCCCACTCTTGACAGATGTCCACCAGCACCAAATATGCATTATACGTATCCACTTATCCTGACACCATTTTTCTCCAAAACACTCCTCAGACAGATACAATTGGAAATAAATGGGAGAAAAACGTGCTTGCATACAAACATATGAATTATGTGCCTATAAAAAGAATAGTTTGGTGTCTACATCACTATCATGCTTTTGTATTGTTTTAGAGTGTTTTATTTTTGGAGTTTTAGGATTTTAAGTTTTGTTTTTGTTTTTTTTTAATCAGCATTTGGGTTTTTGTTTTTATTTTTGTTAGCACTACATTCTTATATCTACTTTCCTCAAGATTGTCATATTCTGAGCCATTCTGAAGGCATTGCCATGCCTAGGATTCTCTTCTAAAATCAGTGTCCAGGCACAACTTGCAGGGACTTAAAACCCAACACTCAACAGGTGTCCTTAGTCTCAAACTTACGTCAAGATCTCCCAAAGCAGGGACCATTACTGAAGCAAATTTATAAAATGGGAGCAAAAGTCCTCAGTGTTTCTCCCTGAACAAAACCATTTAGATGGGATTAGAAGTTAGATCTCACAGGGGCCTTTTCTCTGGTCCTTAGCTTACTCCTTCATGAATTCTATTCATTCAACATTGAATATACAATAGTCTAAGGCAGTCAGCAAAGGCTCCCCGAGGAGAAACAGAGCTGAGTCCTGAAACCCAAGTAGGCTTTCTCTGGGCCAGAGGAGTGAGTGGGCAAGGGAGGTGGTACACCTTCATGATACCCCAAATTATTTCCCCCCTTCCTCAACATAAACCCTTTCCTCCTGAATTAGGGATAATAACAGTGACAATTTCATATGGTTGTTTTGGGATCAAATGAATCAATAAAGATATGGTGCTTAGGATTATGCAGGGCATATAGCAAATGCTTGAAAACTGTTAGTTATTTTTACACAACTGTATCTCTGACCCAAAGATCCTGCCTCCCAGTCCTTCCCTTGCCCTTGGTCCCATCCGCTAGCTTGAGTAGCTTCCTTCTTCACAGAGTCTTCTTTCCCGTCACCTCAGGAAGAGGATACTGTTCTCCATTTTGCACGGCATTTAGAAATGAGTTTGAATTGTATTTCTTCTGTTTCGTTCATCTTGGACTTGGCATCCTTCCAATCCCAAGGTTACTGATGCAGTGCTTTCAGCAAGGTCGAGTCCATGTGCACATGGGTGCTGAGCCAGTGGAGATGGCTCCCACCAGCTCCGGAGACCCAATTACTAAATATTCATGAATTTTGTGAGCTGCTGTTCAACTATCAGTACCCAGAAACGGGCCATGGTGCTGTGGTGAGAGTATTTACACCATGGAAATCAGCAAATGCTACCAACCAAGACTTTGTGTTGTTGCTGTTGCTTGGAGCTTTGTGAGAGGCAGTCTACCAGCACACCACCCATCCTGAGCCTGTCTGTTCACCTCGTTCTTCATCTAGTGACATTCTCTCTTTGCCAGCTCTAAATCTTGCCACCACCCCAGCTCCTGGGCTTTGGAAGATCTCTCGGACACTGATTTTTCCAGGCCCTGCTGTGTCACCTGGAAAATTTGAGATGAGGCCTCTTCGAGCCTAGACACAAAACAACAATTCACCTTCAGCCAAGGCCAATCCTGCAAGCAGAACTAGGAAGCCTGGCGGGAAATGGGGGCTAAGGAAGGGAGAGGCAGAGGACGTGCTGTCCACAATAGGAGATCCTGAAAGCATGACTGGGGAAGAGGTTCCATACTAACCTTCAGACGGTCCTGAGAACTAGACCAGCTTCTGCTCCTGGACCCAAAGCTTGATGCAGGAAAGGACCACAAATAAGGGATTGGCTTTCTGATACTGGGCATTTCCCAGTGGTGAGCTCTGTTTCTTAGTCCCCATCTCTGGACAGGGATCCCAGTTCTCAAGAGAACCTATAAAAAGAACCCAGAATAGAGCTGAGAAATATATTGGAACTTGCCTTTGCTGGTCCCTTTACCTCTTTGGGCCCTTTGAGGAGTTACTCATGAACCCTCCACTCCTGAGTCTCACTCTCCCTACCCCTGCCCCTGTGATGCCCCTGAGTAACCCAAGACCTTAAAAAATCAGTGTTTCCTGTCACTTTGTTTCCTACAAGAAACTCAGGGTGTTTACAAAGTCGACTGGCTACCCGGCACCGCAGTGGCTTGAGCTCTCTGAGCATCATACAAAAGTGTCATCGTCAAGACACGCTTATTTTCCTTGTGTGTTTATTATCCATTTTTGTTTATCTCCAGTTTTGCAATTATTTGTGCAGTTCAAAATATTTGATATGTTTTCCCCTGCTCAAAATAGTGGATGAAGAAAATTTTTAGAGTAAAATCTAGACAGGAACACAATCAACTCACCAATTAAGAACTGTCCTCAATTTTCATCTGGGAAATAACAATAGAAAAAAGGTTTTTGAAGGTGAATAGCCAAATGTTAAATTTCACTATGGTTGTTTTATTTTTACCTGGATATTTTAATTCTTTCACTGAATTAGCCAGACCATTGAGTTCAACATCTCTTCCTTTCCCCAATTTCCTATAAGTTAAAAACTTAAGCAGTCCATTGTGCCCAGCCCCTCTCCTGGCTGATTTGTGACGGATGATGTAGTGATGCAGGTTCGATGTTTGTCTCGGCCTCGGGCTGTTTGTCCAGAGCCGCCCCTGCCGGCCACCGCACCGCGTCCCCAGGCTTTGCCAAGCTGTCCTGTTTGCACTGAGGCACTGCACTGTTTTTCCTGGCAAAGCCTCCATGGAGGCAGCAGGCCTGGTTCTCTTTCAGATGTGGGATTTTCAGAAACCATGCGAGCAGGTACATGTTTGGTTCCAGAAGTCTGTATGGCTTGTAGGTTCCTCGGTACGTTTTTGTACCCTCTGCCAGGAGGACCAGAGGAGAACAGGGTCTCCGCCCCTAATCAGCCTCACAAAGACATCTGACCTAATTCTGAAACCTATGTGGGGTTTAACCGCCAAGGGTTCCCTTCTAGAAAGAAAGGACTCTTTGGCTTCTTTGAGGATTTCTTCAGTCTCTTTGTTGGGAGAGATGTCCCTAGTTTCTTCTCATTGTCTCACAGTCTCTGCCCATGCATCTCACAGGTCCCTCCAGCTATCCTCCTCCCTGGCATAGTGGTTCCAGAGTGGCCTTTGCTGATTAAGCCCAGAACTTCCCAATTCCCATGTCCATGCAACAAGCAACACAGATGAACAAGTAATTTTCGGACCCCCTCCTTGACTCTAAGCCCGCACTCCAAAAAGAAGGCACGTGAAAAAATTAGTCCTGGATTTGATTTTTAGAAACCGAATTGTTCCCCCAAAGTAATCCCCAAATGCGGAGTAGACTCTTTGCAGTAATTCAAACAAAATTAGCCTTTGTCACGCATATACTTCTGCTACGCCAGAACCTGCTGTAGGAAACTCCTTTTGAGAGAGAACAACTCAAGCCTCAGATGATTTTGCGGTTTCAAACTGTTACAAATCAGTGATAGAGAAAAGTGTTTATTGGGGATCTTTTGTTGCAAACAACAGGAAGCAACTTTGTCTAATTTATGCCTGAGAGTGGGAAATTAGTGGCAGGATGTCATGGAGCCCACAGCCTGGATGGAAGACCAGGGAACTAAATCGGAACAAAACAGGACCAGACTAAGATATAGAGAAATGCCAGACATCCAGACAGCAGGAGCTAATTGATCACCTCTTGTATGTTCTTGGAATGAATAAAGTCCAGCCATTTTCCTCTCTGTTAGAGACCCTGCATGCCAGAAGCAGGAGTCTGACTCAGGCAGAGCTCTTGGCAGCTCCCTGATTTTTCTGAGGCAATAAGAAGAAAGATCTAGAGGTTGGGACTTTGGAGACCCCACCTGCTTCCGTGGTGGAGGAGGGAGTTGCTTGGATTTGTTTCATTCCAAGAAAGATAATTTCCCAAAAGGAATTCAGTCGGGGTGTTGTTAGGAAGGGGAAACAGATGGTGGGCAATTGTAACCAAAATGACATATGTCCACCAGAACCAAACACTAGGCTTCCCAGACACCCCAGCACAGAAGGTTACATGGAGGGTTAACTCTACCCTATGAAGCATCAGCCTCCCATTGCTGGGGCCTCAGGAGAATAGAAGTTGTGCTCTCCCTGGCCAACACTGTCAGTGAGAGCTTCTTTTGTGTCTGCTGGATGTCAAGCACTGCACTGGCCACTTGAATGGCATGTTGGACGACTTGGTCTGGGGCAGTGCTTATACATGGAACAGAAGAGGCAAGTAGACAAAGTAAACAGAGAAAGCTAGTCCAATGCACATTAAGAGGCAGGGGCAGGGCAGGATGACAGTGTCCGTGAGGAACGGTGGGGCAATCCAAAGGGATGTCTCAGAGGATATGGAATCAGTGCCTCCATTTTTTAGAAAAGAAAGAGATTCATGTCCCTGACTGGCCACAATAAAGAGAAGGTGTACCATGGCTTGGGGCAAAGTGTCCAAGGTAGGAGAATGGAGCCTGGGGTAAGTCAAGGCTACAAGAGTGGGCTGGCAGAATGTAGAACTGGAGTTGACCCAAAGCTGTACTCTCGACAGGCTAATAAGCAAACCAGTCTTGGGGAGAGGAGTTACCAGACATTCAAGCCCCATTGAGTCAAACAGGAGGCTCAAGTTCATTATATCTCATCAACTCAGTCAAATTAGCGAAGCTTTTTTGCTTCACAACTTTATAAGATTCTCAGCCAAGGGAATGTAACGCTTTTTTCTTGCCCTGAAACTGGCCGTTTGGGGCAGCCACAATAAAATCACAGCGTTCGTCATCAGCCCACTCCCAACCTCCCCCAAAAAGAAAAAGAAAAAAAACATAATTGCCGGTATTACTATTTTGTGCATTGGATAAGGGCTTCCAAAAACAATAACAATTAATTTTCTTTGGTGGTGTTAGCCAGAAAACAGTGAGGTGCCAGGTTTCCATGCTCTTCTTAGATCATCTGGCATCTGTGAACAATGGCTGTGAGCAACAAGCCCTTGGAGGCCAGTAAAGCTGTGTTATAACCCCAACTTCAGAGATTTCATATCTTGGCCATTCCACATCACAGCAGGTAGAAAACCCGGGATGGAAAATGTCAGTCTGGATACAAGTTTTCTCCACAGAAATATTGCTTCAACATAGCTGAAATCCTTAGAGATCTTTTCTGTGTAAAGCTTCAAAAACACACGAGCCTTGGCTTTAGATGTCTTTTTGACACCACTCCAGACATATTTAAGAAATGGGTCTAATTTTGAAGAATATATTAGGGCAGCCAACAAAGGCCTAAACGTGGATTAAGCCATCCTGATTTTATGCAAAAAGAATTTTAAAAAAACAAATGCAGCCAAAACCCTGAAATTTCTGAAGGCATTTACACTGATCTTCTGTCAGTTTTTAAAGGTTTAAGGCAGCATGAGATAGATGACTTGCTGAATAACCTGGGCTGTGAACTCCCCTCTCAGTTTTCTCTTGACCATTGCTATAAAGAGGACCCTAAGTGTAATGGACATAATTTATCTTTACTTTCAAGAGTTTTAGAACCGCATGAAAAGTTTCCTTTAAAATGTAGCATTAACACTAAAGTTTGCCAGCACACAGATAGCCTTGCTCTGCTTCCTGAAATGCTAGGCTTTTATTTCATACTTTTCTAGACTTATTTTTTTCCCCAGTTATCTTTTCTAAACAGAATGCTGTCAAGACGAAGTAGTGAATTTGTTGGATGATAGCTGAGTAACAAAAACGGGAAAATGTCTCCATAAAGTTGACTTTAAAAATAACAAGAACAAAAAAGTGAGAAATGATTTTGTCACTCCATTGAGCACCTACTATGGAAAGAAACAATGTTGGGCATTGAAAAGAATTTCAAAGAGCTCAAATATAAGCTGTGAAATAAGGGGTGTGTGTGTGTGTGTGTGTGTACATACATACATACATATATGTAAAACAACATGACTTACAAGTACTAAATGCAAGGTAATGATTGCTGTCATTTCTTGAGCACCTACTAGTAGGCAGGTTCCACTTTATATGCATTGTCTGCTTGTGGCACTTGCTGACTGTCAATGCTCCACCCATGCTCTGTGGCACTGTTGTTCCCATGCGTGCCAACCCACCTTACTCCAACCCCCCTGAAGTTCTCCACTGAGGGTTTTCTACAGGAGCATGCTCAGCTCCTCACTGGGCAGGTAGTTTGTGCAGGGAGTTAACACTTCTAGGAGCAGCCCCCGACCAGCAATCTACCAAAGAGTTGGTAGATAATTATGACACTTTCCTTGCCCATTGATGAGATGACTCTGAGGCAGGTTCTGGATGACCCAGGTGCACGCTACATATCTCCCAGTGGGCCCCAGTGGGACTGAGACCCAGCTGCCCACAGTGGTCATTAGCATACCCTGCATCAGCTGCCTCACTCCCCTCCTCTCCTCCTAGTGTTTCCTGAGATCACCTCCCAAATTAACTTCTTAAACTGAAATCTTGTCTCAGGATCTGTTTTTGAGGCAACCGAAACCAAAACAGCTATTTAATCCTTACAGCAACTCTACAAGTTAGAGTTTTGCAAATGAGAAAACTGAGGCTTAAAAAAGCTAAAACAAAAAACCATTTGCACTTCCTGTCCATCTTAGAGATCAAGCCAGGGTGGGGTGATGCAAGAGGTGGGAGTTATCGAAATAGGCCCCTCCTGGTTACCTGCGGTGCAATCATTTTCTTCCTAGCGCTTACCCAATGCAATTATGTGTTTATACACGAGCTGTTTTTTTGGTTATTTATCATAACCCCGACTCTTTCCCCGACTGGGCTAGAAACTCTATGAGAGCAGAAACCTTTTCTCTATTCTACACTGTCTGGTAAATAGTAGTTCAATAACTATTTGCTAAGTTAGCCAATAAGTGAGTAAATTTTACCTTAGAAAGTTAGACATGTTCCCATAAAGAGGTTCTAAACATAAAAATGATTGAAAACAGAAAATATCAGACATATATGTTCTTTATCATCTTTAATATTTAGGTCACTGAGAAAGGGAACCACTCACTTCTATCCCAAGAATTTAGAAGATGAAGAAGCAAATCTGGGCTTGCTGTGATGCCAATATAATTTCTTACTGCCCAGGCTGGGACGAGGGTGGGACTGGTGTGCCCAAGTTTAAGGTGTGGATATAGGCAGGCACACGTAGGACATGACAGACAGCCCCACTTCTGGGTACTCAACAGTGTCCCTGAAGAACTTTTGTCCTCTGGGATAGAATGATCCAGAGGAGCTAAGTCAAGGACAGTGAGGGTCTCTGGCATAGAATTATGGTGTCACTGGCTGCACTTTCATGCATGGGTGTGTGGGGCCACTTAGACCAAAAAGACCATTGCAATAAAAATATTAAAATCATGGGGCTGGAGCTCATTCCTTGATAGTCTCTTATGTGAACTTTACAAAGCAGAGAGAGCTGTACCCTCTCACTTCAAGACCCCTGGTGCTGGCAAGCCCGGACCCCAATAGTGCCTGTTGTGGTGCAGTACACATCTCTTCTCTACCTGGCCCATGCACCCATCCCCAGTTCTGAGGACTATGGGCTGCTGACAGCCTCCCAGGGGCTGCATTCCACACTAAGATTGCCCCGGGCCATAGAGAACAGCCTTGCCCAAAGTTACGCCTCCCCACAGGGGCCGGCCCACGACAATGACTGGCTGATATGCAGATTCAAATCCCAGGCCCTCTTACTTCAGTTGGCTCAACTCTGAAGGTCACCCAAGATCCAGAGTTCTCCACTCAGGACTGACTTCACAGCCATCAGACCTCGGCAGTCTCCCAGACCCCACGCTCAGAAGAACCTCACGCTTGGTTCCATGCTCTGTTGTCATCTTGAAATTCTTTATAATCTTATTTTTGAATGTGAGTTGTGTAAGTGCAGTCCTCTGAGCCAGTGGAGCATGCGCGTGAGCAGAGGAGACAGCACAGCATGGGTGTTCTCCTCTCTTTGCTGCCCCATTCGCAGTGCCCCATGAGCACAGAATTCCAGTGGACCTACGATGAGTTCAGCAAAGCTCAAAGCAAATTACCACTAAGCATCAGATCTACAGCTGAGTAAATGTGGTGCTGACAGCTGCGAGAGGCCACACTTTTCATTCAAACCAAAACTTGCTCCAAATACAGAAAGAAGGCAATGGCATTCTAAGCAGCATGAACAATCAACGAGCCCTACCATACCCTTTCAACTTCCTGTGTGAGCCAACCATGTTCAGATGGTCACTTTTGCTTTCAGTTCTTCATTATTCGTCAGTGTGACAAAGGTAGAGAATATTGGCAGAATATGCACACATCAAAAAGGGAAATAAAATCAGTTGAGTTAGTTTTGTGCAGTGTTTTCATTTTCGCTGTTCTGGTTAGAATGGGAGACCTGTGCATGCATGGGCAATAAAATACAAAATGTGCATTTTGGTGATTCTCCGTACAAGTTAAATGTTCTTACATTTGTGTTTAAAACTAGCAGTGCATAATACAAAGATGAATGGTAAAATCCATGCTAATAATTTAAATCTTTAATTTTTCTTTATTTAGAAAAACAGTAAATAGAAAACGAACACCACCATGCCAATTTGAGAGACCACAGAGAAAAGGAGAAAGTTGTATATATTTGATACCTCTAATGACACTTTTTTTTCTGCTCTTGGAGCAAGAGGCCCTACATTTTCATTTTGCACTTGGCCCCACAAATGACACTATCTCCTCACTTAACATCATTGATAGGTTGTTGGAAACTGTGATTTTAAGTGAAACAACGTATAACAAAACCAATTTGACGATAGGCTAATGGATACAAACAAGAGTTAAGTTCCTAAGGCATATTTCTGGTCACAAAAACTTCAATGAATTTCTAAATAGAGACCCAAATCACATCTAATATCAAACATTGAAATAAATATGAACTATACATACATTTAAGAAAGATTCATAGAAATGTGGTAATTATTTATCCAGTTATTCCAGCTCAGTGTCACCAGTGACCATAGTCTGTCTTCCCAGTTTGAGGCAGGAGGCAGGAACCCACCCTGGACAGGACGCCATTCTATGGCCAGGCACATGCTCACACTGGGACCATTCAGACAGGCAAGGAACCTCACCTGCTTGTCTTTGGGATGTGGGAGGAGATTGGAGCATCCAGAGAAAACCCACACAGACATGGGAGAACATGCAAACTCTACACAGACAGTGGCCCCAGCCAGGAATCAATTTTTTTTTTCTCATTAACTTTATAATGAAACCACATTGAGTGAGCCCAAGTTATTCAAGGACCTACTGTCCACAGCCAGATCTGCCCCCAGAGATCGGCTTAGGCCTCACTCGCACCTGCACTGTGGTTCAGTTTCTCCCTCTGCCCAGTCCCGCCTTCCTTACATCCTTACAGGTGTAGCTCCTGAGAATACTCCTCTACTCACTAGTCTCCATCTCAGAGTCTATTTCCCGGGAAGCCAAACTAAGACAGCTCATCATAGTTCAGAGCTAAGAAGCTGCTTGTCTTCAGGAAAAATCGGCAGATGGGACTTGATGGGCTGTTGGCAGACACAGCAAACTGGTCCTGGACAGGACAACTGCAGGTGAGGGTAACAGGGTCTGGGTATCAATGGAAATGTCCTTATTCATGACTCCCCAGAACCTGGGAACTGCTTAGGACCAGTTTAAGCATCTTAACCATTCTTCCAAAATGCTAAAAATGGCATCTTTGTTTCTCAAATTGAGCTATTGTTTTTCAAATGGCATAGGCTCTGGGAGCTGTTCCTCTAGAATTCTGCTGGCTGTGGCCATCCCCCAGTGGACCCTCAGGCTGAACTCACTTTAGTCTTGGTGTCTTGCCAGGGGGAGGATGAAGAATTTGGAGGGGGTGAAATGGCGGGACAGCCTATCCCCACCTCCTGCTGGCTGAGCCAACACAGAGCTTCAGATGAAGCTAGGCGCTATTATGCACTCACAGGAGTTATACCACAAAACAGAATTCTTGCTAGAAAATCAAAGGAAAATTCAAGTCTTCTGACCACAAAGGCAAGCAGTAGTGAAGAAAAAATATCAGAAAATGTTAGAAATAATTTTTTTTTCACATTGAAAGACGGAGATTGAGTGAGAAGCTACGAAAATGTGTTTTGCCCAATCGCCCCACAGCAGTTTGGAAATTTTTAAAAATCACCGTCCACAAATATTATTTTGTTAGTTTTTGTTTTTACTTCTTTCCTCTAATGTTTTGAAGAGGGTAAATAAAATTCTTCTGAAAGCCCTTTCCTTACTTGAGGTAATTCACTCCCTGAAATGACGCTTTGCCTGCTCTTCCTTGATGCTCCCACTGCTGGATAAGTCACTGTTAAGCACCTGCTGTATGCTAGTCCACGGACTAAGCAGGCACTGGGAGCACAGTGCTGAGGAAAGCAGACATGATCCTGCTGTTTCGTTAGAAAAATAAAATGAAACCTAAATTGGGAGGGTATGCCCATTCAAACTCTTGTAGAGTGCTGGTTGGTTTTGATGTTTTTAATAAAACACATAAACAGCAATAAGTAAACAACCTTAAGAAAAAGAAAAGCATAATTATAAAGCAGCTGTAGAAGAAACAGAACACTCCCTGGGTCAGAACTGTAGTAACCGTCAATAATATTTGTGTGCCTCCTAAGATTGTTCTGAGTCCAAAAGATGTATTTTAATTAGGGTTTTTCAGAGTTTCATAAGTAATCTAATATTCATTTTCTTCATGAAAGAATCGAGTCATGATTTGCCCCTTCTAAACCCCATACTTAGTCGGTGTTTTAGTTGATAACAAGACTAATAAATCACATCATGGTAGTAGGATCTGTCATTTTTTTCGTTTCAAAATAGGATGAGATCCCTACACTGCTAATTCTTAAAAGTCAGTGTATAAAGTACATCAAATGTATGAAAAATTGTAAAAAGTAACCTCAGGTATGTCGATGTTGGTTCTTTTTCACAGGGGTGTCTGGGAGATTTAATTTTCTTCCCTACACTTGCCTGTGTTCTTCAGTTTTTCTTCAATGAACACATGCTTTTCATGTGTTTCAGAGACAGTTTTAAAAATAACAAAGACAATTGTGCATATACCACATAATCGTAGCCACGTAAAGATACGTGCATAATAAGAAACATCATCTTTTGGGCTTTAAAAAAAAAGGGCAGAAGGATAGTGGATAAATTTTTTCACTTTTAGTCTTCTTTTCCAAATTTCTTAAACATCAACCAGGAATGCTGCAAGTAAGAGAAAACTCAAAGAACTGAGGCTTCAATCCTATGGACATTAAGTTTTTAATTAACAAGAGGTCTGGAGGTAGGCAGAGTTTTTGGCTCAAGGACACCATCAAGACCCCTGACTCTCTTACTTCTGCTCTGACCCTCTCCCTATGTCAGTGTGACCCTCATGCAGCATGTCCTCACGTGACAGCTGCCCAGGCAGGAAGGAGAGACAGAGGAAACAAAGGACTTTCTCTTCCCACACTTCTGTCTCTTCAAGGAAAAAAGTATTTCCCAGAATCTTCCAACAGTCTTTCTCTTACATGCCATTAGCCAGAATTAGATGTCCCGTGGTTCTCCTAGGACAAATTCTACTGACAAAGTAGAGAAAGGCACTGTAATTAGTTTAGACCAGTCTCATGCGATAGAACTTTTTATGATGACTGAATGAGTCCACATCTGCATGCTCCATTCTGGTAGCTGATAACCACATGTGTACAGTAAACACGTGAAAAGTGGCTGGCATGACTAAGAATTAAATTTGTAATTTTATTTACCTTTCGTTAATTGAAATTTCAATGGCTACATGTGGCTATCGGTGGAACAGTATGTTCAGAGAAATCATAATGTATTCCCTGCATCTAGCCACTTTCCTTGCATATTAGAATTATGAATATATTAGCAAAAGGAAGCCGGGGGTATAGCTGTCGGTGAGACAACCAGTTGTGTCTGCCCTAACTTACCATTTCTTTATGGTAAGGTTTACTGGTGTCTGGGATTCAGTACGTTTGACCATACCGCCCACTAAGTCTAAGGAGATACGTCATCCAGTGTGTGTTAGCACCCTAGAGGACAATCAGGTCTGAAGCCGGGTGGTTAATTTGTTTTTGTTTTGTATATTTTTTATTTTTCTTTTCTTGATGTCATTGTTGTCTGCTGTGGTTGTTTGTTTGTTTTTTGGTTGCGTCCATGTTCCAAGTGGTAAATCTTCATCGTTGCATGGACATAGACAAAATGGCATGTTGAATTAACTGCTTTTCTCCATTCCACCTTCGGGAATCTTTTTAAGAAATCTGACCCAGTTTTTGGAGTTCTTTTTATTTCAATTGTTCTTTTCCCTTGGTTGTTTTCATATGCATATACCACGCCCTCTCAGCTGAATGCAACAGTATCTTTGGGAAGATGTATCAATTATATTAATAATAAGCATGTGATGATTTGCCAAATGTGCAGTAAAATAGCAAGTTTTTGAGATTTTTGTTGTGAAAAAAATTGTCAGTATCTAGACTCCAGTGAAGAAACATTTGATCAATAAGATATGCGAGGAATGCTTGGTAAGAAGGAGAAATGTAAGAACCCTATTCCTCACGTTGACTTCTGCTATGAAAAGCTATCATTGTATATTACATTTCATTCCTGCAACAGTACATGAGGTGGGAAGAGGGGGAAAGTGTCCTCATTTTACAGATTAAATGTCTCACTCAGGGCAGCTGAGTGACTTCCCACAGATCCCCCTACCTGAAAATTACAAAGCAGTCCCTCAACTCAAGTGCTAATAAGTCAGAGACTACAGATGGATATTTATAGTGCACATTTATCCACATTAAACTCTGTGCCCGCTGTCCCTAGCCAGTAGATATGTTTGCCAGGAGCTACTGTCATAAAGAAAGGAGAAGAGGCGGAGAATGGGGACAACTAAAGCAGCACTGTCTGCTGAGTGCCCCATGTAGAATGGGTTGGGTCCTCTGTGTGCATCACCTAATTGAATCTTCACCAAGAGAAAGTGAACAAGCGTTGCTACACCCAATTTACAAATGGAGAAATAAGAGCTTAGAAAATTTGAGTATCTTTCTAAGAGCAGTAAGTTCTCATAAATGGCTGAACTAGCAATTCAACTTCCTGGTGTCTGACTTCCAACTTCTGGCATCCTCCCAGTTTGTCCCACTACCTCCCGGGTTCTCTCTCCCTCTCCCTTTCCTGCTGCCTCTTCCTCCCTGCCTGCCACTTCTTTTCCCCTTGGAAGCATTAAAACTATTGTCTCAAAGAGTTCTTAGTATTTTACAACTACCACATTTTTTCCATTTTTCTTTTTGGTTAATAACAAAAGCTATGAGATGAAATTTTTTTAATTGCCTCAGATGCACTTGAATCAAAATTAGCAGCTTTTCAGAAGAAAAGAAAAGCAACTTTCTTCGGTTGTAAACAAAAGTCATCTAGACTTTTGCCTTCAACTGTTGAACTAGTTCAGACCTTTTCACTCTTTCAAAGCCCTCAGGTTTATCATCTGCTCCTTAATTCCCTGGGATGTAGTTGGACCATCTGTAGAAGGATAAGATTGAGGAGCGGCATGGCTAGAATCCCAGGGTAACTTTCACACGTCTGACACTGTTCTCTTTCACATCTACTCCAGCCACCATGTGAAAAGCTCATTGATCTTTATGCACAAGTGCATGTTGCAGATTAGGAAGCCTTTATTGCAGTCACTGTAAGTAGATAATGGACTCATGTTTTAATAAGTGCAGACTCTGTCTGAGGTTTCTTGACGTTAGTCCAGTCATTACAGAAACTCAATTACACTTTGCTCCAAATACAAAAATACAAAAGAGAGAGAGACATCAGCCTTTGGCCTCTTGCAACTTTTATTTTCTAAAGGGAACATTAGTAGTAATAGAAAGGGAAAATTATTTGAATGCCTTCTATGTCCTAGGAACTGTGCTAAACACTTTTAATAACTCCCTTAATCCTCATAATAACCTTGTGTACTAAATGCAATTGATGGCATTTTGCCAACAAGGAACAAAAGCTCCAATTGACATTGGGAAGCTCAGGCTAAGACGGAGGCCAGAAGCATGGACTCTGCAGCCAGACCGGACCATCCCTCTCTCCACCTACCAGCTGTGAGACCACGGACACATTACTTAACATTCTTTACATGCAAATACTATGCCATTTTCTGTTAAGGACTTGAGCATCCACAGATTTTGGTATCTGAGGAAGGTCCTAGAACCAATCCCCCAAGGATAACAAGGGACGACTGTAAACCTTTAGCCCATACCGGATGGAAATCCAGAGCCCTCCTGACATTTTCATACATTCCTGAAGGGCTTATGTTCTCAAGGGAAATTGTCTCCAGGCTCCAGCTCCAACTCCTCCTATCTGTTTCCAAATTGTACCCCAATATGTTGTCACGTCTCCTTCGTCTATGCCCATTTTTATAACCAGCTAACATAAAGCAATTGATAATGAATTGGATTTCAGTGAATACTTGGACATCATGAAGACAAGGCATACTGTGCCCAGAACCAAACAATTTAAAATGCACTGTTAGCCAACCCTGGTCTGGTATCACTGATTCCCACAGCCAGTAAGTCCTATGGTAGCCAGCTTTCTACTGTCTTCTTAGTGTATTTCTTCTTCTCTTGTGTATCATCCTGGAAATCTATCTTCTCATTCTCTTGTACAAATAAATACAATAGGACAGATGCAGTGGCTCACTCCTATAATCCCAGAACTTTGGAAAGCTGAGACAGGAGGAGCACTTGAGGCCAGGAGTTTGAGACCAGTTTAGGCAACATAGCAAGACCGCGTCTCTACAAAAAGTAAAACAAAATAAGTTAACCAGCCACTCTGGCATGCACCTATAGTCCTAGCTACTCAGGAGACTGAAGGGAAGGATAGCTTGAACCCAAGTGTTCGAGGCTGCAGTGAGCTACAATCTCACCATTGCACTCCACTTGGGCAACAGAGTGAGACCTTGTCTCTAAGAAAAAAGATAAAGGTAAAGAAAGAAATCCTATAATTTCCAGCTCTGAATTTGCATACAACGTCAAATTTGGCAGAACAGAACTGGCAGAATTTCCATTTTCATCAATGAATTTAATAGAAGGCTGTTGTAGGTAAATGATGATTTTTCCTATTCTGTGGGTAGAAGATGGAGACAATCACAGTACCTGACTTGAAAGCTGTTCTTGCCCTGAAATATGCCCCCTCCTACACCCCCCCCCAAGCTGAGTTAACCAACATGCAAATTCAGCAGTGGAGGGGTGCCAAAGTTTTTTAAAATAATTTAACATTTGATAGCATTTAAGGCACCATGGATGCTTTCCTTGTCCTGCAGGGTTGAAGTTGGACACTTGGGTCCTATTACACAAGGGACTCTTTGGATTTGCAAACAGCCACTCCTGCTTTCCCGGGGCCAGTGGAGTCCCAGTGGAGTCCATGACCACAGAGTGCATGTGAGCAGGCAGGGGATGAAGTCCAGTGGCTTGTCTCTGCTCGGGTCTGTCCCATTCACCCCCTCTGCTCTCTCATACACAGGACTTCTTCATGCCATGCACCTCTTTCTCTTTACCTCTGAAGTTAGTCTGTCCTTCCTTGGCCTCCTCAACTTTCCCATGCACTCTTAACACACAGCTAAGAGCAATTTCTTCTGCAAATCCATGACACTGATGGCTGTTTCTGGCCCCCATTAAACACTTTATATCAGGGATTTAAGCATCTGTGAATTTTGGTGTCCTGGTGGGGAGGGGAGTCCTGAAACCAATGCCCTGCTCACACCGAGGGACAACTGTACTACTATAGCCATAACTACCATTTGGAGCACTTATCATACACCAGGTGCTTTTGTCAGTATCATACATGTTGAAGACTCACAAACTGGGAATAGAAGTGAAGGAGTTAACACTTCTGATGGCACATGTAAATGTGCCAGGCACTGTGCCAGGTACTTTATCTGGACCCCCTTATTGTGAGAGGCAAGCAACATTGGTTGAAGCCTTAGTCTTACCATTAATTTACTCTTTCATCCTGCACCTGTCACTAGGCACCTCTAGACTGCTATCTATTAAAAAAAATTCTCAGGGATTCCCGATGTACCCTTCTCAATTTCTATTTTTTTTTTTTTTTTTTTTTTTGCAATTTGTAATTTTATCTTTATTTATTTGTTTAAATAACAAATTTAAACCTAATGAGGGTGAAGAATTCTGTCCACCTTGTCCAGGGCTTGCATACTGCCTACCCAGAGATTAAAAATAAATATGGGTGAAATCAATGTGTAAACCTTTCTTAGCCTACACCCTTTCAGTTACTAAGAGAATCTGACTCTCATCACCCTCAGAGATAAAACGTCTAGTTTATTTGTGTTATAAACATGTATATATTTATAAGCACTTAATTATTTAATTTATGATAAAATTATAGTCTCATCATTGTTGCGAGCTTTGTTATAAAATCTCAATAATTTTAAATATTCTGATTTCCACTTTTGACCTCACACACACACAATTGCATACACGCCCACGGTAACATACACAGTCTGTTGAGAAAGACTAAATCAAATGACCCCTGAGTGTGGGGACCACAAATCTCTGTATTCTTGGAGCAGGATCAATTCCCAGTATTCTCTCTAATGTCTCTTTCTGTACAGATACATTCACGAATCATAAACAAAACATTCTTTGGCAGACTGATCTCCAATTCTTGATTCAGCAAATATGGTCACCAGATCCTCAAAACTTCTGGAAGATTTTGTTAGGAATTGTTTAGGGGAACTCTGGGTTTGTGGTGACCAGTTTGCCTGAAAATAAATCTAAGTGTCACGTCACGGTGTCTATTTCCGTGTGCCAAGATCCCATTCTCCGGAAGCGCTGAGGCTACCTGCCAGGTGCCTCCCACCTGACCCTTTCCCGCTTCCCCCCCACTCCCCCTCCCTCCCGCTGCTGTGCACCTACCCTGTGCCCTGCTCTGAGACCTGGGTCTCCCCGCCTTCTCCTCCGTGGCACTGGGGACCGCAAGAGTGTTGTACGACTGCACGTGGTTTGTGACCCTTTCCACAGACCTTGCAGGAGAAAGGTTTCTGCTAGATTTTAAAAGACCGTCTTAGGTTACATTCCCCCAGAAGCAAACCCAGAGACGAGAGGCTTCCTTGAGGGGCTGGAGGGTGATCCCAGGCAGTACCAGCCAGAAGCGGGGGTTGGGGACTGAGACAAGGGAGCAACAGTAGCCAGCGGATGGGGTGGGAAACAAGCAGGTTCCCTGTAGGTGATGGGGGCTCAGGCGCCTCTGGGAGAGGGTGCAAACCACACTTCTGAGCTATCCCACTGAGGGGCCAGGAAGCTGATCTTTTATCCATAAATCTTTTATCCATCTGAGAATGATGGAGAGTCACTCTTGGGGGATTTCGCCACCCCACGATGCCAGCCTGTACCCCACCTTGTGCAAGCAAAATATGCTCCTGAGGTTCAAGAAAGTCCACGGGGAGTGAGCCACGAGTATTTGCAGTAACAGGCCCACAGTGTGGATGAACTGGGCACCAATAGCATCTGCCACAGAGACTCAAGGTATCTAAGAGCTGGGTCTGATAAACCACCTGGGCTAATTCCCTGCCTGAAAAGTCATGTGTTAGAAGTTGCTCCAACTGCATCTTAACTAATTCAACCCCTTGGCCCACCCTCACTGTTCTTCACAGCCCCTTTTCCCTGCTCCAGAAAGCAATGCCCTGTGCTTGGTTCATTAGCAAAGCCCTATGCTAATGAGCAAGCGCTGGGCAAGCAGCACGTAGGCAAAGTGAGTTTCCATGGTGACCGGACCACATTTCATTTGTATGGTAGAGCAGCCTAGAATGTCTCCACAACTGTGTATCATGTGCTAGACAGTTGCTTCTCGACATTTATTGGATGTGACAATGTACTAGGTGTGGTCCTAACTCAGGGGACTTGAAATCTAAATAAACCTCTAACTGTCTTTGATGTATGGTATTTTCCTTTCCTTTCATTCAGTGGTTCTTTGCAGCAGGTGCTGACATTTTTATTATTCACACATACGTCTCCAGGACAGCATCTCACCATAACACTTCAAATTTATGCAGGAACTTTCTTCCGAGGAGGCCAAAGCTCTTCTAAATAAACCATCTCTATCATCACAGGATTTCAGACACAAGGAAATTCTCATGTGGAGGAAAAGGGAAGAAAACATGTTTTCCTCATCCTGTACCTAGAAGAACCAAGGAACACAGTGGGCCATGGCTTTCTTGCAGGCTCATGGCTGCCTGAGAGCAGAAGCCTCAGTTCCACACCTGTCAAATAAGCCCGTAAGTAATAAGGCCAACTGTATACGTCTGGGAGAGGAGTAAATCAGAGGACTTGTGTGCTAACGCATGGTCAGGGTACAGTAAGTATGAGTCAGAATTGTCAGGTTTTTGAGATATAAAAACTTTACCTACAGCTTCTGTATAACATGCAACTGGCCACATAACATCTGAGCAAAGTAGGAAAAACTTGAGTTCAAGGGCTGACCCAAGGCCTACCATACTGGGAGCCATGGAATTTCCCAGAGCCTCCTCCTTCCCATTGGGGAAATTATCCCCAAAGCCGGGGTGACAATGTCTCACCAACATCACTCCTCCCAGGATGCTGTTGTGAGGCTTGGAGAAGACACTACCATTTCTAGCAGGTGGAATTATGGTTTTCAATCCTTCACTCCCTCTCTCTGCCAGGCAACTTAGTGGCCCAAATTTGCCCCCACTCCTGTGGACAGTGGGATTGGCCACATGACTGGATTTGGCAAATCAGATCCTGGCAGAAGTGATGCAAGCCCGGGCTTAGATGTGCAGCGTGGTTGGTTCAGCCTCCAGTGCTCAGGAACCCACTGTATGAAGTTAGCACAGTTCATCTAAGTGAAAAGAAGTCACCAGCTGTTACCATCCCGTCTGGAGCAAATTAGCATCAACAATAAGGTTATAAATAACAGTTCACATTTCTTACTTTGTGCCTAGACACCACCCTCAGCCTTTTCCATGATTTAGTTCACATAATTAACTCCCAACAACTCTATGATAAGGAGATATTATTATCCTAATTTTCCATATGTGGCAACAAAGTACTGTGGAGGACAAGTGACTTGCCCAAGCTCCTTCAAAAGCAATGAACTTGCAGTTTAAAATCACATCATCTGAGTCCAGGGCCTGGCTGTGCACCACGACAGGGTACCTAGAACATGGAAGTTGTGCAAAGTGAAGGACAGAGAACTCTCTAGCACACAGACTCATCCAGATGTGCATGCTCTTGTGATGGGGAACTCCAGCTAGACAGTGAAACCAGCTTTGCGTTCTAATCCGCTTTTCACAAGTTGTATGGTCTTGGCAGATGTACCTCCAAACTTCTCTAGGCCTCAGTTTCCTCAGCTATAAAACGGAGCTATGAACACTAATTCAGTGTTGGAGCTATTACAAAGGTTAAATAAGGCACAGCCTATGCAGGGTGAACATTGGGCACAAAATGATTTTAGTTTCTGTCTCCTCTTCAGCAGCCAGACTAGACGCAGGCGTCCAGCAGGGAATCGCTGCCCTGAGGATCTCTTTTGAAGAGTAAAGGGAGTAAGACAAGTAGCAGAGGCCCTGATGACACACTTTGCCCACTTCTGCACTTAGTCCTCGAGCAGCTCCCACAAGAACAGAGAGACCCTTTGTCTGTTGCTGTAAAAACTGATCCTACTTCAGATGGGAACTTACGAAGCTCGGGTGTTGGATTTTGGTTGATGCTCTTAGATCAGCATCCAAGGGTTTGGGTCCCTGACGTCATTCCTCTCTCATTTACCCATGAGTTTATAAAAACCAAGGATGCCAGGTGGGGGGAGCGGCATAGGGCCAAGGGCACGTGGCCAGCAGCAGAATGGGTGGCCTCGGCTCTGGGGCCAACTACTGCCCAATGACTCCGCGGCTTGCGGGGCTTTCCAAAAAGTAAGAATATCATTCATTTTAGTACCAACTTCCAAAGTGACACATGCATCCTTTCCCAGTCTCCCAGCCATCTCCTTATCTTTGCTGGAGAGAAACATCTCCATTCATCCATTAAGCACACCGTTTATTATTAGAAGGAGTTTGTTGCAGAACTCAGGGCACTTAACATCTTTAAGTCAGAGTGTCTATTCGGACCGAGGCCACGTTCTCTCTGAATGTCGCGTATCTGAAAGTTTTCTGGATGACTTAAAAGGCTAAGGAGTCTCTTTATAATGCACAAAAGGAATATGCAGTGCTGTGTTCTGATTTTAGGCGGCTTGTAAATTAGGCCATAACTGCAGAGCCAGTCTTGAAATATGGTACTTCACCCTGGTGCCCTTCCTGAGGTCGCTAACCAGGGCTGACATATGAAAGCAGGGCAGAGTCTATAAATTATTATTAACTCTTTGATTTTACTGTGAGTTTCTAAGCTGACAAAATGGAATGACTGGTCTCAAAATCTAGAAACAGGGCCTTGGCTTGCTTGCCAGTGTTTTAACCCTTCAGCCTCAGTTCACCAAGAAGCCTATAAAAAACCCGCATGAACACACTTCAACCGCTGCCTTTTACTCCCCTAATGAACACAGAAATGGCCATGGCACAGTATGATTTACGGGAGTTGCAGCAACCATCATTTCGTCTGTACTGTAATAAGGCCTCGTGGCTGACAACTGTATAAAACACTGTTGGTGTACTAGCAACGCAAACCACTTCTGAGGGAAGGTCGCCTCAAGATTGTCCAGTTCCTGCACTGAGCTTTTATTTGCAAAAACAACCTGTAGAAGGCCAGAAGATACATACAACATAATATAGTTCCTGGTTCATAATATGCCATTTTTTAGAATCAATGAAGCAAATTTTATTGAGTGGGGTCTGATGACTCACACGTTTTTTGAATGAGGAGATCTTTTTTAAAAAATGAAAAAGAAAGGGATAAAACCACACAAACTAACTTCAGATGGTGAGTTTGACCTCTACTGATCTGAGACTGAAAAAAAAGGAGCTTAATTTTTTTTCATCAGAAATTTAATAAAAATCATGCTTCCATTATTTCTGTGGCTGTTTCTAAGCAAACTCTCAGTGTTTGTTTCTTAATTTTTGAAGGAAGTCAACACTAAGACAATAAACCAACAGTTATCATTACTATAAAGTATTAAGCATCCTGAACGTTCTTTATATCATGATGAAAATTGCAACATGCTATGAAATTTCATGGTAGAATCAGTCTTTCAGTAAACAGGATCCACTCATGAAGATCAACACATCCCTAATTCTCTAATCCTAAATTCTACAGCTCCAACTTTGGTTTTCATTTTTAGCACTAAAAGGACAAAAGCTGAGGGTGCAGTCTTTCCTCCAACAACTGGGTAAATGGAAATGACATAAAATCTGCACTAAGGTACAATATAAAGATTGTGTGGGAGCCTGATTGATGAACTATAAATCTCACTTTGATCACTGAAATCACTTCAATATTCCTTAGAATAATAAGTTTAGAAAGCTCCCCTTTCTCCCCAGGGATGCTTGCCTTGTCCACTCCCTTCTCATCCAAGGTCACCTACACGTCCAAGGGTCCCACCCTCTCCCTGTATTCCCACCGTCTTCAGAACAGGCAGCACAGCCCTTGGTGGGGCAAGAGATGACCAACTGTACGATAGAAAGAAAATATGGGAACCTCTGTTTATATTTGTTTTCTCTAAATGAGCAAGAAGCCAGGCTTTTGTCCTGGAGTGCATATGCAGGTGGACGCTGCCCCCTTGGCAGGTGGTGTGACTGGCAGCCACATGTCACCTATATGTTCCAGGAAGAATCCAGAGGACAGAGGCAGAAGGCAGTGCCCTCACTCAGGGGTTTGGCTTTATGTGTCTTGTGACATATTGCAGCTCATATGCACCTAATTTAGTGGATTTATGGATGATATTATCTGGTTTTAAGTACACTAACCCTCAAAAAAATGGTTGACTTTAAAAAAACGATTCCTGAAAGGCATCCATGGATGAAGATTAATACTAGCAACAAAGGCAAAGCAAAGAGCAAGATGAAGGCAGAGCTGACATGCCTCCTCTTCCTCCCAAAGCAAGGTAAAGTAGACAACCTCTGTGACCAGTCACAGGCCAAAAGCATCTGGTCATTGAGAGCCAACTCCCACTTAAGACAGTGTCCTCCCTGGCACAGGATCATGTCAATATTGAGCCATCATGACTTGCAAGACTTTCTTAAAATTTATTTACTTTCCTCATCTTTTGTTAATTCCTATTTTTCTGTATATTAAAGTGATATTCATAGTATCTTAGAGTAGAACTTAAATTGTTGATAAATAAAACAAGCTAGAATGCATGCTCAAAATTAGTTTATAGTTAAGAGGGTATGTTAAAAAAATAAAATAAGAACGAAACCAAAAATGTAGTTCTCACGTGTCTGTGTCTGGATTCCCCCAGAAGCAGATGCTGAGACAATTACTCACATGCAAGCCATTATTTGGGAGTGATCTCAGGGTACACTGGCAGCGAGAGGGGAGAGAGACAGGGAAGAAGGCAGGCAAAGTGTGGTGCGTTCATTATCAAGCAAGTTATCCTAAGGATAACAGGTGCTTAATAGCATTGGGAATTCTGAGAGCCACTATAGGACACACCTCAATGTCAACCATTTGAGAAGACAAGAAAGAGAATCCGGGTATTTATACAATGACACCATTAGTCATTGGCTAAGGGCTGCTCTCAGGGAGGACATTGATTTCCTGGTACTCCTGGCCCGTGCAAGAAAACAAAGCAGGCTCTGATGGCCAGCAAGGTAATGGCCAATGGGGGTTAGGCCAGGACACACCCCAGGTGCAAGGCAGGGGATATGGGCGGGGTAGACCACCCTCTGATCTTAACACTGGCAACACATATGTCATTTCTACTTACATAATTTATTTCCAATATGGTACTTTCTCACCCTGCCCTGTAAGCTTACCATGCCCCTTTGGTCTCTCCAAATACAAGGCAAGCTCCTTTTAGGTAGATCCCCTCACATGTCTATTTCTCTCTCTGTACCTGTGGCAGGGCTCAGCACTTTGTAATAAAGCAGTGTCGCTATGGGGGTTCTTCAATATGCCGGGCCATCCCCTAGGCACTGGGAATAAAGCAGTGTCCTTATAGAGGTTACATAGCACTCACAGGTGCCGTGATACCTTGTTCATCTCTCTCGGCCTGTGTATCAGTTAGCATTTGTTGCAAAAAACAAACAAACAAACAAAAAACCCTTAAAATCTCAGGGGCATAAACTAGAAGAACGTGCTTTGCTCCTGAGTTTGTATGTTGTCGGGGGCAGCTCCGCTCCACTGGTCTCTCATCTCCCTCACCTGTACCCCAGCCAGGACATGCTTTCCTCATGAGAAGGCAGATATTCACAAGCAACAACAGATAAATGTGATGCCCCTTAGGCCTAAGGTCAGAACTGGGACACTATCACTGCCACCTCAGTATCATTGGCGAAAGCCAATCACAAGGCCATGCTCAGAGTCAAGGGGAAAGTCAACCTCCTGTAGAGGTTGGGGGACGGCAAGTCACGTGGCAAAGAATACAGATTAAGGGAGGGATAAATAATTGGGAATATTAGTGCTTTTATTTACAGTTTGAAAATAAATACACAGAAACATTTTTTCCATAAATAGTTGTTGTTATTTTTATTATTTCTGTGCTCCTTGCAGAGCTAGTACATTGAACCTCCATTAATTTTCTGCCTCTCCTTCATTTCCTGTGTTTCTGGATGAGCGATTACTTTTCCTCTAGGCCAGCAGGTAGGTCCCTCAGCCCACTCTGAGTACCTCTCTTAGGACACAGCGATCAGTCCAGGCATGGCTGTGTAACCCCAAACAGCTCATCAGAAGCTTTGCTCAGGGTGCTGATTGAGGAAGCCATCTGTCCCTCTGAGATCACAGGGTATGAAGGCCATGTTTACCTGGAGCTGCTGGGGCCATCTTTCCTCCCAAAGCTGGAGAATAGTGCCAGCACTGGAGAAAGCACAGCCAACTTCGAGGTGTGCCCTAACCCCGGTGCCAGCAGAAGTCCCGGACTCTCCAGGCCACAGTCTGTCCGAATTATGACAGTTCTTGGATGACCCAAGAGTGAGGACATTACCAAGGTTGGTTCTTTAGCTGCCTGTGCTAAAAAATAGTAGTGCTAACGTTGGCAATGCTGAGTAGATTAACCCATTCCTCTCCTAAACCCTTATTGCAACGTATCCCCTCCTCTCTTATGCCACACATCACTTTCTCCTGTGTCTAAAATATTTATCTACAGACATGCTTGATCCTTTTAGACCATGGGGTCTTTGACCAACAGAGCTCATATCCATCCTATCTTCATGTCCCTACAGTACTTAGAAGCATACTTTGCATACTAAACAATTTATACATAATTGTGGATAGATGTGTTTGAATGGTTTCCAGGCTTAAGTAAATCTACTCAGTTTCTCTCTGAGATTCTTCTTCCTCAAATAAACTTGCTGACTCCCCTAGCACTCACATACTCTTTGTTCCCTAATGGCTTTGCATTTTTAACATGAAGTAAATAATCGTGTATATTTAGGAGTCACAGAGAGAAAATTCCATCAAGCATGTTCTCTGTTTTATTTGATATGAACTAGAGATGCAACATAAGAAAAGATACGTTTACTTTAAAATATCTTTTTTTCTGCATCTCTTGTAAGGTTCTTAAGAGCAGAGAATATTGTTTCAGTAATACTTCTCTATAAAAGGACTGAGTGGGTAGACCACAATGAGTCTTGTTTAATAATTGTTGACTTAGAAAACTTAAAAGAGTTGGGAGCAATTCTTTCAGAATTGCAAACAATGCCCAATAAAAGAAGACAGTAGAAATAACATTCACTAAGGGTCTATTATTGCTAAACACTTAAAAGATTACTGACATAAAGTATTAATTTACAGTTATAGGACTCATACCACATGATTTCAAGGCATTATAAAGCTACAATAATCAGCAACAGTGTGATATTGGTATAAAGGTGGATTTTAGATCTTTGTAACATAATCTAGAATACAGAAATAGAACCACACTCATATAGACAACTGATTTTCAACAAAGATGAAAAAGTAATTCAGTGGAGGAGAACATCTTTTCAACAAATGCACTGTAAAAAAAAAATGGATATCCATATGTAAAAGAAAACTAGCTTCTTTTTTTACTTTACACCACATAAAAAAGATTAAGGCAAATGGATCGTAGATACAAATGTAAAACCTATATCTGTAAAACTTTTAGAAGAAAACATAAGATAAATTTTAATGGCATTGTATTAGGCAAAGATTTATTAGATATGACCCTGAAAGTGTGATCTATAAAAGAAAAAGTTAATAAATTAGACCTCATTAAAATTTTCTGCTCTTCAAAATACACTGTTAAGAGAATGGAAAAGACACAAACTTGGTAAAATATTTGCAAATCATATAGCTGATAAAGTACTTGTATTCACAACAAGTAAATAAACTACTCAATTTAAAAATGGGCAAAAGATTTGAACAGATACTTTCTCAAGGAAAATATTTGGATGGAAAATAAGGACATGAACAGGTGCTCAACATCATTAGTCATTAAGAAACTGCAAATGAAAACTACAATGAGGCCGGGCGCGGTGGCTCACGCCTGTAATCCTAGCACTCTGGGAGGCCGAGGTGGGCGGATCGTTTGAGCTCAGGAGTTCGAGACCAGCCTGAGCAAGATCGAGACCCCATCTCTACTAAAAATAGAAAGAAATTATATAGACAGCTAAATATATATATAGAAAAAATTAGCCGGGCATGGTGGCACATGCCTGTAGTCCCAGCTACTCGGGAGGCTGAGGCAGGAGGATTGCTTGAGCCCAGGAGTTTGAGGTTGCTGTGAGCTAGGCTGACGCCACGGCACTCACTCTAGCCCGGGCAACAGAGCGAGACTCTGTCTCAAAAAAAAAAAAAAAAAAAAAAAAAAAGAAAACTACAATGAGACATCACTACATACTTGTTAGAATGGCTAAAAAGAGCGACCACACCAAGTATTCAAAGAACTAGAAATTTCATTCACTGGTGTGAGAATGTAAAATCGTATCACCACTTTGGAAAACAATTTGTTGGTTTCTTATAAAGTTAAGAAAATACACTCACCATATGACATAGCTACTTCATTCCTAGGTGTTTATCCAAGAGAATGAAAGCATATATCCACACAAAGTTTTGTACATGAACATTCACAATAGCTTTATTTGTAATAACCCAAAATGAAACAACTCAAATGTCCACCAATAGATGAATGGATAAGCAAGTCAGGGTATATCCAGACCTTGAAGTCCTACTCAGCCAAAAAAAAAAAAAAAAGGAATAAATATTGACATAATTCAATATAAAGAATGAATGTCAAAATAATTATGCTGAATAAAAGAAGCCATATGAAAAAGAAGACAATCTGTATCATTCCACTATCTAAAACTCTAGAAAATGCAAACCAAGCAGATCGGTGATTGCCTAGGGAGGAGGAGAGAGAGGAATAAGAGAGAAAAATTACAGAGGTACGCCAGGAAGCTTTCAGGGAAGATGGATGTTTGATATCTTGATTGTGGTGACAGTTTCATGGGTGTATACATATATCAAAACTTATATTGCACAGTTTAAATATATGCTATTTATTTTATGTCAATTATGCCTTAATAAGGTAGTTTTATATCAATTTGCTTGTGCAGGACAAATCTACAAGAACTATACTGTTATCTCTTTTCTGCAAATGAAAGAAAAACAAAACAGCCACTCAGAAAGTTAAGTCTCCCAGCAGGCAGATGCCGAGGGCAAGAGGGCTCTGAAATGGTCTGATTACTTGGATTATCTTGGATATATCCATTTATTTTTCTGGGCCTCAGTTTCTCCATCCATAAAGTTAGGGACTAGATTATACAATCTGCAATTTGAAGGTGAGTTGAAGATGAATAATTTTCAATGACTAGATGTCAAATGATTTTTTCATTGGAAGATTTTATTTTTACT
The DNA here is from genome assembly GCF_041146395.1 of Eulemur rufifrons. Taxonomy (NCBI): domain Eukaryota; kingdom Metazoa; phylum Chordata; class Mammalia; order Primates; family Lemuridae; genus Eulemur; species Eulemur rufifrons. The sequence goes on along the minus strand of NC_091002.1, from coordinate 12,891,595 downwards.
CTCTCCTGTTTGCAGGGAAAGTTCACCACAAAAGGGTTCTTCTCCTCAGCCAGACGAAGGGGGTGGGGAGCCGATTCTCTCCGCATGATTCATGAAAACACCATAGCAAATGACAGGACCATCCCCAGGAACCCCTTCTGCTGCCCTTTGCCAAATTGCTACAGAGAAGCTTGTAAGCAGGATGAATCACAAGAAAAAGGCGTAGTGTATCCTCACATCATAAATTTTACAGAACTGCTTCATGAAAAATAACTTTGGGTCCAGGGACTCCGCTAGAAAAATGTCCAGCCTGTCTTCAAATTTGGGGACCTCGAAAAGTTTGCATACCAGCAGGTCAAGCTTCAGTTCGTACATCTTAGTGCTTCAGTGTACTATATTTGGCTAGAAAAGTGAGTGCCCGCTCTCTGGCAAACCACACTTTATTCATAGGTGTGAGCTCTTAACTGAGTTTTGTCAAGGTGCCACCCAACATATGGGCCCAGTTCCTCTAGTTCTCTAATAAATAACAAGTAGTTCAACTCATTAGATGAGTGTTAATATTCCACATCCGGAAAACCAAAACTTTAAAGAGCAATAAGCACTTTGGAGGAAACTAACCCAAAAACCATCTGTCTGAAATAGGCCTGGTTGGGTTAAGGAGGTCATATGGCTTTTAGTAGATTTATATTGTATGGTTTCTATTTACATTCAAAAAGTCAGGAGCTCGTGCTTCTATTTGTGTCCCAAGTATATAGTAGATCCTCTGTCTTTGGGTTCCTCTCCAAAGCAGACCCTGGGACAAGGCCTTAGATGGGGGGAGTTAATTTAAGAAGTGACACAGAAAGGTGAGAAAGAAGGAGAAGGGAGCTATGAAGGTGCGATGATGAACAGGAGACCCTCCTGGGCACCCTCGGAGAGACTGTGGGGAGCACAGCTCGGAACTGCCCCCAGCAGAGCAGGGAGCAAGCCGGGTGCATAGCCCCCAGTGTGCACCCCCCACCCGCCTGCTCAGTTTGAGGGCGAGGGATGCTCCTAATTTGGCAGAGGACGCCTCTAGGAAGCGCGATGAGGGAACCCGCTGTGCTCTTCAGGGTGGGCCGAGGGGACACGAGCAGGGCACCCACCACAGCATGGACTTCAGCCTGAAAAACAGGTTTTTACGCTTATGGGTTTGACTTCATCTATATTTTTCAGACCTCCGTTTCTACTAAATGACATGGTCTTTCTTCTTTTTCTCTTTGTGTCACTGACCATACTGAAATTTGATGCCAACTCTCTCCTGAGAATAACAAACATGGTCACAAAGACCTGACTTTCTCCTTCGGTTTCAGGACACCTGCAGAGCCATGCAATCCCACTCCACTGCACCCAGATTAAGACTCTCTGACAGAGAAACACACCATAGATGAAGTGAGGGAGGATAGGAAAGGAGAAACTTCCTCCCTCTGCCCCCAAAACCTTTGCTTCATGCAAGGAACTCTGAATTGAACTAAACTCGGGTGCTCTGAGCTGCGCACCCCTCCCTTAGTCTGAAAGGCACGAGTCAGACTTCAGCTGCCCAGACATTACCCCCATCGAATGGACACGCATGTGTCCATGATCAGAAAACCCCTGGACACCTTGGTCTCAGACCCCGGGGGGACCCAGCCAAGCTGGAGGCTTCAAACAAAACAGAAGGGACCCCTTGAAGGAGTGGCTCAGCCCTCAACCCAAGAAGAGTCCTAAATATCTGCACGTTGATGTAGAAACTCTAGTCCTGGGAGAGTCGGGTACTGGTGTACCCTTCAGGCCCCGAAGTCACCATTCCTCCATCTCAGCTGCCAGGGGTGTAGGGATGAAGGGGACAGGGTGGGCTCTGCTTTGGAAGGTCTCACAGTTTGGTGATGAAACAGATGGGACCATAAACTGCTATGGTGCAGGGATCCGAGGAAATCTCTATGAAGGAAAAAAAGTTAAAGGGAGAAAGCAAAGAGGGGCTGCCCAGGCAGGCCAGGGCTTATGGGCAATTCTGAGCCGTGTGGGGCAGGACAGCTCCAGCTGGAGGGAAGGGGGAAGGGCATTCCAGGCCGTGGTAAATGTGAGCAAAGGTACAGGGACCCGAGAGGGCAGGGCAGTTTTAGGAAAACAGACCTGCCCGGAATAGTGGGAATAGTTGGAACAGATAGACACATCACTATTTTCTGAATTTTATAAGTTATCTATCCATTTCATCACATATTGAATAGTATACAATTCACATCTATTTCTATTATTCACTATATTATGTTACTACATTTTAAGATGACTTTGTTTTCCATGTCATGATTTTATAGTTGAATAATGAAGTTCCAGTCCCTCAGAGACTCTTACTCATGCCCTGAATGTGTTGTCTCCCTCTCCCGTAGGACTCCAGGCTTAGCAGGACATGTGGACATTGCCCAGCCTGGCTCGAAGCCAGGTGTGGACTTAGAGTAAATGCCCGCCCTTGGGTTGGGAGCTGCCGTGGCCTGTGGCTCGCTGTGCCCCTTCTCCTCCCTGGTGGGGAACTCGGGTATCAGAGCCTACGTTCCCACTGAGGGGCTTTTCTCCTGTCTCCCAAATCTCAGGCTCTGCAGGGGAGAAGTTTGCTGCTGGGCTTCATTACCAAGACCCCCAAGGACAACAACCACACTGATAACCGCAGAGTCCAGGACACGCTCTGATATGGAACGACGAGCAGAGAAGGGACTTCTGACCTGGGTGATGGAGAGCAAAAGGCTTACAAAGGAAATGGAGAGAAAGTAGGTTCCAGGTAAGGGGAGGATCTGTGCAAAGGAACAGAGGGATAAAAAAAAGGGCCATGATTTGGTTCAGGAAACAAAGAAATATATGAATTAGCCAGTCAAAAGATGCTCAGGGCAAGAGTGTATTTGGAGGCCCACCTACTAGATGTCTAAACATGCCAAAGATACTCTCAATCAAGGAACAAAGCTGTTAAACAGAAAGTATTCTCTCCTCCTGTCTGCGTCCACACTGGTATAGCCTCCTAAAGGTCTGGGTGACCAAGAAGGACCAGAGAGTTCTTGGACTCCTCAGAGCCTGCATGGAGAAGCACCAGGCAGGCAGAGCCAGGCCCCAGCCCACAGCCGCCCTCTCCACTGTGAGCACACCCTGACTCCATCCTGCACCATGAGGGGCCTCACACTCATACATCTGCATACCCCAGGCCACACTTACCAATCTCCATCCCCACAAACTTGCAAACACCACCCGCAGCCACACCCTAGGTCCATGGTGCCCACCCAACTGGTACAGCACACCCTCAGGAGGAAAAACAAGGCTGGGGGCATGGGGCAGGGAATTCCAGCATCCCGATCCCCTGAGCAGGTCTAGAGGAGGGGCCTGGGCTCTGAGCAGGGGCACTGCATGTGCTTTTGGCCCTGCAGACCCCTCACCCTGAGGAAAGAGGCTCAGCTGGAGGAGGCCCGGGGTGGGGCTTCTAAGCCACAGAGCCCCTCTTGCCTTGGTCTGTCCTGCCATAGAACTCGTTTGTTGCTTTTTACTGTCTCCCTGTTAAAACTGGAACTGTGAGAGCAAGATTATGCTCAACGTTACATTCCAAGTGCCTAGCGGAGGACCAACTTAGCTCGTAGTAAACGGCTGATGGTTGACTCCGTGCCAGGGGTTTGACCTCTCTGTTCATCAGCTCAGCTACCCACACAACAAGACTTGAAGATAGACCTCGTCAGCCACAGCTTGCAATAAAGAGACTGAGGTTCAGAGAAGCCCAGGTTGTCCAAGGTCATGCAAGCAGTAAGTGGCGAGATTCAGATGCAAATCCAGGCTTTCCCATTCCAAAGCCTACTTCCCTCCTTTACTGCCCTCCAGCCTCCCACATTGGGCCATAAAGCATCACACAGAACTGCAGTTAAACAATGATTAGAGGACTTCACTTATAAATGGCTGCACTTGTTTTGTTTGTTTTATAAAAACAAGGGGCTGAGTTCCAATTTCCTCTCATCACTAAAACTTTTTGACTTATTTTTTTTTATGTCCTGAGCTTTTGAAAAATTAGGTTCACTGGTTGCTTGATTCTGGCCTGGGTTGCCAGTGTCCACTCCACTGCCTTTTCTGGCAGCCTGGTCGGAAGGGCTGGCACCCGGCCGCCAAAATCGAGAGTTCCAGAATCAACACATGGATGCTAACATGCAAAGAGGGATGGCAGTCTTTTTTTTTTTTTCTTAGGAAATTTGCAGAATCTTCTTCAGGCAGAAATTGCACATTGGACTTGCCTTGAGTGTGGCAACCTACTGCTTGTTCTTGGTGTGCAGGGATATGATGCTAGGGGCATAGTAAAGGAAAATTATTCGGTTACTTGCTTTTTAGTTAACTATTTGGGGACAACTAACAATTAATGACCATTGATAAATGCTGTGTGATAAATATTTAGCAGATAAAATTAAAAACGCCAAAATATTTCCAAGTTAAGGGTACACGAATATCAGGAGAAAAGAAAGTAAGACGATTAAGATTAGTTTGTTTTGTTTTAGAGTTTTTACCATCTGTGTAAATTCTTTTATTTTCGTTCCTACCTTCAGATGATGCCTGGAATTTCTTTTGACTGTGTGGGTAGTCCTATAATCTCATACTCAGAAATAAAATCATTTAGGCAAAAAGCCTTGAGATCATCTTCCACTTCTCCACTGTCCTTGTTCTGCTCTGTTTAAGTTCAGACTGAGACTGAACACATCGTGTTTCACAGCCTGGCTTATAACCTCGACTGCCGGCATGAGTTGGTTCTCCTCTCTGGCCAACTTGCCTGACACAATGCCACCAGCGTGCTATGCTTTCTAAGCAGTGGTCTCACCATGTCAGCCTGCTGCCCCGAATCTGTGAAGGCTCCCCAGCGCTTGCATTCTGAGGTCATCTTATGGCATCCAAGGCCTCCATGACTCAGCCCAAATTCCCTTTTAGTCCCATCGTCTCACCATTGTCTGCCACGCCACCCACACTCGGGTCCCCACATGATCTCACACTTTAACTTGTGTGTGCTGTTCCCCTGCCAGCAGCACCCACTTCCTCACCCACCCCACTCATGCCTGTTCAAAGTGTCCTTTTCAGAAACTCAACTCAAAACGCCACCTTTTATTCAAGCCTCCTTTTACATGCTGCTCCCTTTGGACTCCAGAGAAGTCCAGATCCATTCTCTGCCTGCTCACACACCGCTCACCAGCATCTGCTGTCCGTTTGCCCCCTCAACTGTCTGTCTTGTTAAATTAGGTTTAACCCAAAGCTGCCTCCTTACCTACTTTAAGTTCCGCCTAAAAGTTTCTCCGTGCATAGTGAACTGTCACCTAACTGGATGTAAACAGACCGTGACCCACTCATGGTGACATGTAGCCAAGTCTCCGTCCGTCCCAGGCGGCCAGCTGTGCAAGCCGTGTTCAAATAAGGCAAACGCCCAGCTGTAGCCAATCCAGCTCTTCTGAACCTCACTTCTGTTTTCTGCACATCACTTTTCTTTTTCTGTCCATAAATGTCATCCAGCCATGTGGCAGCCCAGTAGTGGCTCTCAACCTATTCTGGCTCTGGGGGCTGCCTGATTCTCAAATCGTTCTTTGCTCAGTTAATTCTGTTATACTTAATTTGTCTAAAGTTTTTCCTATGACAGTACTTAAAAGTCAGGGGGCTGTGCCTTACCCATTTTTGTGTCTAGCACGAGGTAGGTGCTCAATAAATATTTATCTGGGTACGTTTATTTAAATAGATACTGACTGAATTTGTCACTAGTGTATAAAAGACTGATAGCCTTCTCTCAGGCACAGTGCTGATTTCACATACAAAACAGCAAAAGTCCTAGAGATTTGGTTGTCTAAACCCAGCTAAAGAGGCTGGGTGAATCCAAAAAGAAGCAGTTTTCCAACTTCAGAAGGCAGCTCACCTATGAAAATGGTAGCATGTGGTCTATCCAAAAAAAAGACTTCAATTTTTCCCAAATCTGTTAACTCAGATGAGAGAACAAAGTTAATTTTTCCTATTGGAGATGCTTGCCAAGGTTGTGATTTTAAGGACTTTCTAAGCCTTTTATTTGCAATTCAATTTAACTGCTTTCTAGGGCCTGAGATTTACCTGCTTGGTTTTCCAGTCCCCAAAGAGTTTTGAAACACAGAGTCAGTAATAAAAATTAATGTGTCACTTTTTAGAGGCAAGGGAGAAGGTCAGTGCAGAGCCGGCTCCGACACGTTAGCTAAGTAATGGAGCTAGTCAGTGATTAATGAGCAGATCTTAGCCGGCCAGACGAGATACAGCGTGGCCTCTGAAGCAGTTTTGTTTTTGCAAACGCGGCACTCATGAAAACAAGACAAGGAGCGACAGCATGTGCCAAGCGTCATGTGGGAGAAGCGTCCTTGCACAGTTCTGCCTGTGCCACCTCATCGCTGGCTTGGAGGCCCCTCCTGGGTCTGTCCCTTACCAGTGCCTGCCAATGTTTTTGAATTGTATGGTGGTTTCGTGTTGTGGATAAATGGCCAATATTTACTTGGATGAAGACACCCAATTCATTTTGCTCTGAATCCCGGTTCAGTTGACAGCCTGCCTCTTCAGAGGCAGAAGGTGTATTAACTCACTTTTCCCACCACCTTGTCTCCACGGCATCGGTTCAGTTTGTGGTTGGAAAAGCCAGTGCGCTCCCAAGTCTGGACACAGGCACTTGTTATGACTAACTACACAACAGAGCTGGAGTTACTAAGGTCCAGCTGGAGGCAGAGGACCGGGCTCACCCTGCTGGACAGGGACTCCAGGAAAGAGAGCCCAGATGGTTTAGGAAGGGCTGAGACCCCCAAAGCCGGGAGTTGCTGGAGCCAGGGATGAGCACCAGGTGCGGAGCAGAAAAAATGGATGCTGTCTTCCATAGTATAACGTTTTTCTAAAGTAATTTACATAATAAAATCTTGAGCTGGGAAGTTATGAAAAGTACCAAGACAAAAGGGAAAATGCCTCAATGATTTGGTTAGTTTTCCTATTTTCTTTGATTATGCAACATAGCCTTGCTGCCATACTTAAAAATAGTTTTAAATTAGCATAAGTATGTAAATTCATAACCTAGTAAAGGACGAAATCTACCCACAAATTTTAGGTTAGTTACTTAAGCCTTCCTTGGATTTTCTGAAGATGGAAAATACCAACCATGAAGGAAGGGCTTATTATGTTTTCAACACTGATAGGAGCTGTACCAAACAGAAGAAATCCATGGCATAGTGCCTTGGGATTTTTATGTGAAACAAAATACATTTTTAAATGATAATAGTATGGTCTTTGCTTGACAATTACCTATTGCTCTAGATATAGGATGTAATTTATTTCATGCTCTGATATATTTTCAAATTATATTTTTATTCTTATTCCATGTAACCTATGCATAAGGATGTGGTCTGCCAATGTTCCCTTCTACCTGAAATTTTCTTACCCTCAGTCCCTTGCTAAAGTTATAACTTGTATAGAGCCATTTATTGATTGGGTTAGAGGTAGTCACATGACCCAAAGGCATCTGTGTATAGGCTGACAAAGACCTGAGTTGATTTAGCTCAAAAGGCTCAGCCCAATAGGGCTGTTGGCAGCAATTATTGCAGCCAATCAGATGAGAATACAAAGACTGGAGAATAGAAAGAAATTGGCAAGGAAGAATATTCAAGTTATCATTGCTGCATAGCAAAGCACCCAGGATGTACTGGCATAAAACAACCATTTTATTATGCTCATAGATTCTGTGGGTCAGGAATTTGCTGGGGCAAGATATAGCAATAAATAGTTTTTCTCTGTTCCATAATATCTAGCAGATTAGCTGAACAAACTTAAAAGCTGGGGATGTCTTGACAGCTGGGAGGGAGAACAACCTGGAGATATCTCAATGTGGTTGATGTTAGCTGTCTGCTGGGACCCCTGCTGGGGCTGCCAGCCAAAGCACTTAACCAGGTGGCCCGTTTGCTCAGGCTAACCTGAGCTTCCTCACAGCATGGCAGGTGGGGTTACCTAATGAGTATTCAAAAAAGAAAAAAACAAGATGAAAGTGTGTGACATTATTATGACTTCATCTCAGCAGTCGCATAGTATCACTTCCACCACGTTCGATTGGTCACTTGACCAGCCCAGCTCACCTGACCCCACAATCTGTGGATCCCTAAGCAAGCCCAGGCAAGACCAACAGAGCCACTAAAAGCCCAGTCTAGAGCAGCCAACCCTCAGTCAACCCACAGACACGACAGCTAAGTATGCTGTGCGTCACTGAGATTCTGCAAGTGTTATACTGCATTTTTCTGGCATACTCAACTAATACAGTGCCTAAGAAGGAATATTAGAGAATAGAAACACCTAATATGGAGTCTTTACATAATTTACATTGATGCATATAATATAAGACATTCCTCTATTTCCCCTACAACATTTCATATAATGTGTACATTCTAGAAATTTATCTTTGGTTTTGTAAGGGGAAAATGTGCTGAGTTTTGCATCTGAGGACACAGATTTAGATGCCGGGGCACAAGAACCAGAGTAAGTTCCCCAGAAATGTTCGGGAGTCTTAGGGAGGCTTATGGAGTCCCTTGATCAGAAAATTAAAGATTTCTCTAATTCTAAACACTAGGGATTCCCCAGGTGACAGCAATTATTTAATAAACATAATGTTCTACTGCAAGTCTTGCCTGAGATAAAAAAGGAAATTAGAGAACACATAGAGCCTGATGGTCAAGATCAAGGCACAATAATGAACCTGCCAGGGTGAAAACCCGGCTCCATCAACTGTTACCTTGAGCCAATTATAATTTTACTGTTATCTCATCTGTAAAATGTGGATGATAATGATACCTTTGTTGCACAACTTTTGGGAGGATCAAGGAAATGTATATGTCAACCACTTACATAGTATAAATATTTATACATTTATAGAAATCCATCATATAAAGATAAATACCCAATGAATATCACTACCTTCTTTATGTTATGATAGAGCATCACTCGCAAAATTTGGGACCGTCTTTACATAACTTCAAACCTGGCAAATCTTCACAAAATATGATAAAATTCCCTCCCACTTCACCTGGATCCCACACATGGACACTCCCTAACACTTTCTGCTTTTCAGCAATTGCAACCATGAGCTCAGGCCCATGGAAATTCTAACTCAATCTGGGTATTTTTTGTCTGCCCCTCTAGATCCACTGTCTAGCCTTCTCCCCTGCTTTGAACTCCAGGATGCCTTAATTACCATAGTAGGAGGCTCCAATGCCCTGCTTCGGCTGGGCGGCCAGGAGCTCAGAGGGCAGGAGGAGGATGAGGTCAGAGAATTTAGTCCTCTGTCTCCCTTCCTAAAAGCTCACCTGGACTGGCTGTGTCTTTGCCCAAAGGTAACAGCTCCTACCAAGTCCCCCTTTCTACATAGCTCTGTTTTGGACATGTGCTTTGGGTCACAAAATCCACACCCTCCCTGCCCATTCAGCCCAGGGTCCCACTCTTAGGATGTCTGCACTATTCCTTGCTGTTTTCCTGTACTGTCCTGAAGTTACCCAATTTAAGTAAGATGTCTGCTTCCTGCCTGGATCCTAACAGATACAGTGATTGGTATCACAGTGGCTTCCGGAAACAGAACTTCAAAACAGAGTTTTGCAATTGTGTTGCCCACAAAGTTGAGAAAGGTACAGATACCTTCCTTGCCAGATGGCCATGGGACACGGATGATCCACAGCACCAGTAGCATCAAGATTACTCACTCTCTGGGGTCTGGGGGTAAAGTGCATGTGGAGATAAAGACATTGATATGTTGAGAAACTGTGGTAATTCATCACTATGGAAGCTATGGTGCATTCAAAGAGTGAGAGCTTACTTCTGATGGCAGTGGAGGGTGTACACAGAGAAATGCAGACATTAAAAGCTGAGAATATGTATGTTTTAAGTTGAATTGTGTCCCCCTCAATTTCATATGTTGAAGTCTTAATCCCTGGCACCTAACAATGTGATTGCATTTGGAGATAGCATCTTTAAAGAGGTGATTAAATTATTAAATGAGGTTATATAGGTGGACCCTAATCCAATATTACTGGTGTCCTTATATGAAGAGGTTAAGACACAGACACACAGAGTGCCAGTCATGTCAAGACGGAGAAGAAACCAACAGTGCTGACTCCTTGATCTCAGACTTCCAGCCTCCAGAACGGTAAGAAAATAAATATCTGTTGTTTAAGACATCTAGTCTGTGACACTGTTACGGCAGCCCTAGCACACAATACAAAGTACTCGAAAGCAAGCATAAAAAATTACAAAACCTTTGTGGCAGCTTTGAAGGAGTGGCTTTGTCTTCTAAGGTTGCAGGGCGGATATGCCTGAGAACATAACCAAGTTATATTGCCAGGAGATGGGAGGCTACGTATGGCAGGTGAGGCTAAGGATATTAGACCAAGGACTAAATGTAAGACTTGATCAGGTTAAATTTATCAACACTATTAGAGATGTCTGCCGTACACCAATTATATTTCTAGGGTTTTAACTCCGAGTTGGATAAACTGTTATTCCCTCTAAACCTGCAACTTAAACAGGTACCATTTACATTCTCAAACTTTCAGAAAAGTGAGAAATATAGCAGGACATGATACTTATATGTTCAGTAACAACTCTGTTTTATAGACAACTAGGGGCTAGATGTCCTATAAACCTGAATTATCCAGAGAACTGAAGTTTAACTCTTTAAACCCTGAAGCAAAAAAAAAAAGAAAAAGAAAGAAAGAAATCAACCATTTAACCATATCATGGCTATCTTTCTAAAATATTACATAATTGTTTGGTTTCGGAAGCAGAGAATATTAAATGCAATTCAACCTTTATCTTTAAACTGAATTTATAGAACTGTGTTTTATAAATTGAAAGTGTGAAATCCAAGGTTTATATGGCTAGATATACTGCACCTTTAAATAGGAGGCAGTTTAGAAAAATACATCAACACTTCCAATATAAAAGGATAAAATAAATAACTGAGATAATCTGCGTAAATGGGAAATAGGGATATGACAAGAATATATCCTGGACAAAAATGAATACAAGCCCCAAGTAATCTTATTGTCAGTGTAAGCATTCAATGAGCATGCCCTGTCATCGAAGGTTGTGGTGCAGTATAGTGAGACACATGGGGGACGTGGCCCTGTCCTTGGTCAACCCTGTCCTACAAGGCTTTGGTAGGGCTCTATCTCTTTTCACTCTCTTTCTTGCTCTCTTTTATATCACCATGTCAAAAGAAATAATAGTGGTTCTTGTATAAAGATTACCCATTTCTCCCTGAAAAGCCCCACTTAATTGGTTGGAAAAAGCTAAAATCCAACCTGTTACCCTCATTATCTTATCAGCTCCCTTTTACTATCTATTGCTCTCATCTTGTATCCCTGTCTTTCTTTTCTTCCTTCTTATCTCTTCTACCTATGTTCCTGCTTCCTTTCCCAAGCTGTTAACTTTTGTCCCAAGTCATTTGATTGTGGCACCAACATTGGCCAACAAGAGTGCTTCTCACCGTCTGATTATTCAAATGACCAACTGCATTGTGCGCTGCGATCTTGGGTATATCATGTTGCTATTCGGGGTCCTCTCTTCCCTATTTGTTTGAAAGGAAAGAACCAGATTTAGAGCATTCTGGAGAGCTGAGATCGCATGAAACAAGCATGCTGTTATAACGAATTTAAGAAACGAGTTCCACATGTACCCACTTCATACTTTGGAAGAATTCATTGAGTCAATCAGATGCTAATACATTAATACCAATTACTGAGAAATACATTTCAAAGATTAGAATATATGAGTGAAAGAGAACTAATCCCCCCTTATTTGTTTCCTTTGCCAATATTTGAGAAAATTTTCAGATGTGAGTGACATGTAAAGAAGAAAAATGTCCCAACCCCAGATCAGTGTTTAGTGACATCAATCTATCACAATTCCTTGGTGAAGACCTGAATTGTGCTTGTTAAGCCCAGTGAGATCCATCAAGCAGCCATGTGTTTGGCTGACAGCTTTCGAGTGAAGTCTCCTCTGCAAGACGGGATGTTCTTCAGTGACTACCTTCCTGGGAAACTTCATATTCACAGGATATTCTGATTCTTCGCAAACCTCAATCAAAGCGTCTACTTCTTTACTTAAGTGTGCTATCATTCTGAGACATTGTGACCATCGTAAGTACAGAGCCATTCTGAATGATCAGTCAATCCCATAACCATCCATTCTGGGTTATAATAAAAACATTCAAAATGGAACTAATAGTCACAGATCACAGAAGCTGACCTTGCCAAAAAGAAAGAATGCTTAGTTCTTGTCCATAGATTGCCCATTTCTCCCTGGCAATTCCTCTTAACTGGCTGGGAGAAGGCAGAACCAAAGAACAGCCACTCTCAACACCTAGCTGGCTACAGGTGACCACATTCACAAAGACCTAACCATGACATAATTTCCCATGAAAAAGGGTTGGTCTCTGATCCCACCCTAGAGGCATGAGTTCCTGACTCATCACCGGCTCCCTGAGCATGAAATTTTAGCTTCAACTTGAGGAAACAGAACCAATCTCATCATCCCCATCATCAACATTAGACATATGGTCCAGACCTCCACTGTCCAATATAGTAGCCATATGTGGCCCTTTAAATTAACTAAAAATCAAATAAAATTAAAAATTAATTTCCTTAGTAGCACTAATCACATTTCAAGTGCTGGGTAGCCACATGTGGCAGGTGGCTATTCTATTGATCATCGCAGAACATAGAACACTTCCAGGATTGCAAAGTTCTGTTGCAAACAGTGTTGGTCTAGATGTCTACCATATGCAGGCACTTCCTGCATGTTTTATCACTTAATTCTCACAAAAAATCAGTGAGGAAAGATTTATTGTATCCATTTTATATGTGCAGAAACTAAAGTTCAGAAAGTGTTCAATAGCTCCTCGAAGTCTCCCAGCGAGATGTACACCCATTTGTCTTTGACGGGGCTGCTCTGATATTGTCTGTCCATGCCAAGGCAACCTTTCCCCTCACACCAGAGGCTGGGAAAGAAATTAAGGTCTGAAGCCCTGTCCTGCTAGGACAGCCAAAGGTAATGGCTGAAGTCCATTTTCAACTTCAATGTTGTTAAACAAAAAGGAAGGGAGGCATTATATCATTTTTTTTAATTAAATAAGCCAACATTTTCCCAACATTCCCTCCAGAACTATCCAATATTTTTTGTTTTGTTTAGTTTTTTTAAATATGTGGGGTTCATCTGCTCAGACTCCAAGCATGCTTTTCCATATGCTTCTCTTTCCCTTTTTTATATTTCCTTTAAGTACAAGTGCTAAATCTGTGCCATATTTTTATTAGTTTTACACTGATGTTGTTGACATTTTTGAGAGGTATTTGATGTCTGAGAAACTCATGAAGCTTTTATTTGCTCTTTTGAAACTTTAGAAAAAAATACTAACACAGTGAGGGAAGGGCTATGTTTTTACCCAGAGAAACCACCTTGTGCCCAAATATATTTCAACTGGATCTGAAGCTTCCTAACCTGCTATTAGTCCACATAGGGTAATTTTTCTATTATATTCTCCCTGACAGCATTCCCAGGCCTCAAAATTTGTTGGGATGAGAGATTCAAGGAAGTGAGAGGATCAAACTTATGCTTAAAGTCAAATGTGTCGCCTCTTTCCTCTCTGGCCTGCCCCAGCTCCTGCCTCACCACCAACCCTCCCAGACATCTGACGCGGCAGCAGAGGGGGAATCACATGAGCCACAGCTGAGTTCGCGGGGATGATTTGTGAGCCTCGGTATTTGCACATGTGTGGTCATGGGGGACCTCTCTGGCCGGGCCAGCCGCCTTCCCCCGACATCTGTTGGTTAATCGGAAATCCAAATGTACAGGACAGCACTGGGGAACAGAGTGGGGATTTGTGACCCACTCTGGAGAAGCTCTCACGCTGGAAACAAAGAGTGTGAGACCCTGATTTTAGCTTTTTTCAGATAAGTTTGCACAAATGAAATTCATCATTTATCCTGTGAATAGAAACCACTGCACTCAGCGCAGTGGAGAGGATGGCGGGAGACTCGGGCAGGGGCTGCTCAGTACTATCTGAAACCATCACCAATGGCGATCCTGCCTCTCTCTTGGTCTGCTTCCCATTCGTCCTTCGGGTTCTGTCCTCTCCTTGCTTTCCTCCACCTCTTCTCCTCTCATTCTTTTCTCCCAACTTGTCTCTAGTCCCCTGGTGGCAGCTGCCTGGCAGTCAAATCCTGGGTGAGCAGATGCCTCTGAGGCCTCTACCGAGGTCCCTGCGTTGATGCTCATCTGATACCTAAAGCCCGCCCCCCCTTCCCTCAGGTCCTCTTAAAATGGCAAAACCCTCTCCTCTAAAGGAAATTAAACTAAGGTTGTTTAAGTTTCCAAAATTTTAGTATGAAGTACATTTCTAGGGAGGCAGAGTGCCTAAGACAAGTAAGGGACAAGAAATGGCAGGAAGTTAGAATGCTAAAACCAAACTTAGCCCCCCTCCAGTGTTGGCCTGGGGCCTGCTGGTGGCAGCGCAAAGACACACTTCCACGTGGCACTGCACCCTGCAACAAGGAACTTCATCACACCTACTCTTGCCAGGATCCTTCGGGTCTCAGGGAACACACAAGGTCCTAACAAGAAGGGGTATTAAACATGGCTTAGTGAATCCCAGCATCTTATTAGAGGAAGCTGGGGAGAGCAGGATACAGTCCATATGCGCACAAGCTGTGCTGTCCTAGGGAGGAGAAAAGAGAAATGAAAACCTGGCGATGATTTCCAATGGTGCTCTGTGGCAGGAGGGGACGGTGGCCACCAGTATTCACCTGAACAGTCACACCAGTCCCTTCAGTTGCTGCCTGGCAATATTCATTGCTAAGAATTTTCAACATTACCCCTGCTTCAGGCATATTTAAAAATATTATTGTCCGGCAAAAACCCAAAACACTGGCTAAACCAAATGCTGGCAAGGAAGTGGAGCAAACAGGAATGCTCACCCATGGCTGGGAGGGACACACAGTGGCATAGCCCACTTTGGGAGACAGTTTGGTGGCTTCTCACAAAGCTAAACGTGCTCTTATCATACAGCCTATCAATGGCACTCTTTGGGAGTTACCCAAATGAGTTGAAAACTTATTTCTACACGAAACCTGCACTTGGATGTTTATAGCTACTTTATTCATAATTGCCAAATTTGGAGACAGCCAAGACATCTTTCAATAGGTGAATGGATAAATAAAATGTGGCACATCCAAACAATGGAATAGTATTCTGCAATAAAAATAAATGAGCTCTCAAGCCACCAAAAAGTCCTTAAACATATATTTCTAAGTCCAAGAAGCCATTTAGAAAAGGCCACATACTATATGACTCCAACTATAGGACATTCTGGAAAAGGCAAAACCATGGAGACAGTAAAATAATCAGTGGTTGCCAGGGGTCCAGGGGATGAGGGAGGGATGAATGGATGGAAAGGAGGGTATTTTAGGGCAATGACACTATTCTGTATGATACTGGAGTGGTGGGTACATGTCATTATACATTTGTCAAAACTCATAGAATGTACAACACTAAAAGTGACCCTTGCTGTAAACTACGGACTTCAGTTAATAAAAACATATCAATAAACATTGGCTCTTCAGTTGTAGCAAACGTACCCCAATGCATGATGTTAATAGGGGAAACTGGGGGGAGGGAAAGGAGGTGAAAATATATATGGGAATTCTACTTTCTGCTCAATTTTTCTATAAACTTAAAACTGTCCCACAAAATAAAATCTGTTTATGACAAAAAATATACATCATTCTGTTTGACCTTAATGGCAACCCTATAAACTGGAATGCCTCAGGTTGCAGAGAACAGCTAACACAAGGGAAGCTGGCACACACTAAAAGGAAACAGACTGGCTCACGTGCCTGGAGGGTTTGCGGCTAATCAGCAATGTTACCAAGACCCGTCTCTCCTCTGCACTTGGCCGTCCAGCATCCACTCCACCCTGAGGCCTGTTCTCACGGTCCAGCCATCAGGACTTCATGCTTTCTTGCTACATCTAATAGGAGAGAAACCTAGGGTTGCTTCTGGAAGCCCTCTCGAAAGAGCAAGGGGGGACCTTCCCAGACATTCACAGCAACGCTTGATTGAAAGCTTATCAGGTTCCTCCTTCTGGACCCTTTGGGGGTTAGGGGCAAGGGATTACCCTTAGGCCATCCAGGCTTGCACAGACCTGGAGGTGGGGCCAGCTCCCGGAGGCAGGGCGGTGTGCCCAGTGCATAGCTGAGTAAGCTGGAGTCTGAGGCTGAAGTCCAGGTTTCCAAATTCCAAATCCAAAGCTGCCTCAATTGTGTCATACATCTACTGAGACGGTAAATATGTCACCTGACCCCAGGGGTCTTTTGCACCTATAACATGGCAAACAACCTAATGTGCAGACAGACTCAAGAAGATCTATAAAAGGGATTCCCATCCCTACTGAGTAGGCGCTTGTGAACCCAAAGGGGTTGACGACTTGGGATGCACCAGGCAGTGCTGCCCAGCCCGGCCCCTGAAAAAGCCCGGATCCTCCAGACCCCCCCCCGCCCCCGCCCCAGGAACTGCAAAGCAAGGGCTGAGTTGAAGGGCTGAGTGGGGGTGGGGGTCCCATTTTCCCATCAGAATGAACCATGGTGCTCCAGAATTCAGAATGAGCCAGGCAGGCCACTTTTAAAAGTCAGCTTTGCATTTGTGAAATGTGTGTGGCTGGGGAAGGGACAAATGTCTTCATCGCTCCAGTGAGAATTATGAAAATGGCCTTTATTGAATTTGAGACAAGACTCTCGCCAAATTTCTCTCAGTAGGACTTGAGAACCAACCACGTCCTGGTGACCTCAGTGCCAGCTCACGAATATACCACGTCCTGCTATTTTAAATATGATGTTAGAAAATCCGATGATGCATTATCTTTGTATTTATAAAGTAAGACTTAAAAATAAATCTCTCAGAGATAAAAGCATCTTGGCACGTCCTGAAGTTGCTCTATATCCCCTGCCCCGGCTCCCACTGCCAGTTCCCAGCCTGGCCTGCTGGTATGTGCAAGCTGAGGGACATGTCACTGCTTTTTATTTTGTCCCCCTTTTAAATGGAAACAGTAATGTCACTGTCCACTTGTGAAACCTTGCTAATTAGTAAAGAAAACTTTTCTTTCTCATCTTTTAAAAGCCATAGAAAGCCTAAATGAATTGGAGGGGAGGGGGTGCAGTAGGAAAATAAAATAGGAATTTCAACACACTCTCTTTACCAAAGCCTCTTTAGACTCTGGGAGTCCTTTAATCTGTTTGCCTTTAAACAGGGAAGGGAAAACAATGCATTTACATGAGTAAACAGCGACTTTCATTTCAAATGGGGGTTTAATCTGTTTACTTAAAGGATTTAAAGCAAATAATTTCAAAAGCCTTCCAAGATGCCAGCTATCCTTCAAAGAAAAGGCTGGCCAACTTTTGGAATAAGCATTACAATTAGTTTACAGATAATTAAAGAGCACAGGATGCAGGATGTGAATATTTCCTCATAGCGCCATGCTGGTCCCCCACCGAGTGGACAGGCCTCGTTGTTCAGGGCATCCCAGGCTCCTTCCCCACCAGAGCAAACACTTCTGCATCCTACCTTGGGTACCACAGCTATGACAGCTGCTGGTGCTTAGCATTTTTTTTTTTTATGTAAACTAGGTGTGTGTGTCCAGAGAAGGATATAGAAAATGCTTTTGGTAACAAGAGTATCTACTATAATTATATTCATGTCCAAGTTACCGGTATGGACCTCATGGAGGAGTATTGCTGTCACCTTGAGTTATTTGGTTAAAAACATATCAACATATCATTATCATCTTCTATCAGTATCATATCAATTACTTTTTTTTACCTTTTCAAAGTATGGTTTTTATAAATAGACTTGGTATTCACTTAAATTGTATAAATCTTTAATATATAGCAAATTTATGAGGGAAGAAAGAAGATTGAGTTTGTGACCTATCAGTAAATAAAGCTACCTTCTCTGGGAGCCCATGTGGCATTGTGTTCAAGCCTGAGGCTGGCATAGAAGAGATGCTGAGCAAAACTGTTTGCTGAGTTGATATAACTGTGTCAGGCCCCAGCCACCATGTTGTGAGGAAGCACAGGCCACATGAGGAGGCCACATGTGGCCACAGCCCTAGCTGAGATTCCAGCCACCAGCTAGCATCAACAGCCAGACTCATGAATGAATGAGCTTTCAGATGGTGCCAGGCCCAGCTTTTAAGCCACCTCACCTGATCGAATGGAGTAGAAATGATCACTGCTCAAATTGCATATTCCTGAGCAAGATAAATGTTGTTGTTTTAAGCCACTAAGTTTTGTATGGTTTGTTACCCAGCAGTAGAAAATTGGAACAGATTTTGGGATTTTGTAACTCTCCCACCTCTTAGCTGTACCTCTGTTTCTCCACTTAGAGTATAACTGTGGGCAACTGTATTTGCTGTAGAATCTACCTTCCATCAAAGGAAAATGTGTCACAAGGCTGCATCACCCTAAGCATGTCATTGAGATTCTCCCTTCATGCATCATGAGGTTCCATGGAATCCTTAGAAAAAGTGTGCTTCCCATAGGCAACGCTTTCTAATAGGGTAGTTGATATTTCCAGTACAGCAAATACATTTCCTCAGCCCTAGTTCATCTCTCCTTGGATAGTACAAACCAGAAAGGTAAGTAGAACAAAAGAGAACAATCCCTCTGCCAGTATTCCTGGTCTATCAGAGGACAACCACTGATAAATCTGCTATTAGGGTCCTTGTCCCTGCTCCCTCCCCATGTTAGGAGGACTGACCCAGGAGATGTGAGGCAGGGGTGTCACCCAGCTTCCACCACCAGGATGCCCCTGACTCCCAAACACACACCCCCAACCTGTACTGCTAGAGCTGCTCAACGAGGACTCGGATGGATGCCCATTCTCTCCATGGCTCCTGTTGCCTGATGCCCAGAGTTTAGGGAACAGAAGAAAAGGATCAAGCTTTGGGAGCCTTATATGGGAAATTGTTTTCTATAGTAAGAACCTAATAGGCTGAAAAGGATCCCGAGTGCCAGTGTAACACTGGAACTCAGAACACACTTTCCTATGAAAACAAGCAAATGGCTCATAATAAACCTCCAGAGCACAAGACAAGCATGAACGGGGGCTTACTGCATTTCCCACCCTCTCCTGGGAAGTGAATGATACCAAGCTTTTGTAATACATCATATTTATCATATGATATCTTATCACATATATAAATGTAAGCACCTTGAGGGGAAGATCCACATGGTAGACACATCTGTGTTCCCTATAGATGCTAATGCAGGGCCTGGAACATAGTAGGTGTTCAATTATTGTTTGAGGAAGGAAGGAAGAGGTGAGGGAGACCCAGTAAAAGCTGTCAAACCATTTCTGTGTAGAAAAACTTACTGTAAAACTTCCAAACAATAAGCAAGTGATGTGTTTGGCACCTTCAAAGCTGGCATCTTTGCATGGTGGTGAACAGGAGAGTCACTATCAGTCTGAAGTTTCCATCATTCTGTCTGCCTTCCTCTGGCCAGCACACATGAATTACTGTGCAGCGAGGCCAGCATTTAGCTTCGTAATAGGTGTGAAAGCCTTTCTATAGGTCCAGCTATTCAACTCATTTATGTTATCCCAAAATTATAAATTCATAATTTCCAGGAAAACAAAATTATTTATAGTGTGTGTGCATGGTGGGACAAGAGGAAGGCAATGAGGAGGATGGGTTTAGAATCCAAAGTTAAATTTAGATAATCTCACAATCCAGATTTCTTATAATCCAGGTGTTTTTCTTCTATATCTGTCTCAGCAGCAGAGGTCTCTGGTGTCTGGTCACATCTCTGCTTGCCAGTGATTGCATCCAGAGCTACGCAGCACAGTTTTATCCCTATCCCAGGCCAACATCCTTTGTGGAATCGAGGGAACTGGGATGCTTCTTGGAGAAGAGACAGGCACCTCCTGAAGGGCAGCCAGCCATGAGATGGACCTCATGGGTTCCACCATCTCAGTGAACAGAGAACAACCCTCTGGTGCCTGGTTTTGATCAACACAAACTAGAATCTAAGCCATTAGCCCCATCATCTGGTCAGACCTTTCTTTTTAACAGATGAGAAAAAACAATAGCCCCTGAATCTAAATTACCGAGCTTACGTCCTGGCTATGCCTGTGATCCTGCCTCTGATTTTTGTTACTTTCTTCTTGGCCTCATCCCTGGCCCAGCATTCTCCGCAGCCTGCACCCAGCAAGTAAGGAGCTTACTCCTGACCTCACCTTCTCCACCTGCCTCCTGGTCAGCCCTGTCACATGGACCCCACCCCTTCACTCTCGGTCCATCCAAGCAGAACCCCCCCCACCCATCGTGTGTCTCAGGGAAACTCGAGAACCTTGGAGAACTCAAGGAACCCATTCCATTGGGCTGGGAAGGGGATGGCTCACAGGCTGCAAAGGAAGATTTTACAGTAGATTTTTCTATTTTCAACTGCAGAGCAGATTGTCCTGGAAGCTTATAAAGGCATCAGTGAATTGACCCAACATCTTTTTGTTTAATAGTATTAATATGCTAACTGCCCAAATTCAAGGAGTCCTACAAAGCTTGGGGGGTAGGACTGGGATGCAGAACACTGAACTTCTAACTCAGCTCAGTCACCCACGCACACTGTGCGGGGAGTGCACAGTAGTGTTTGAGTGCTGGCTCTGCAGTCCATGTGCTCAGGTTTGAAACTTAACTCTGCTGCACCCGATCTATGTCCCTGGACAACTTTTTTTTACCTCTCTATACTTCAATTTTCTTATATGCAAATAGGGATAGCAATGGTATCTTCCAACTAAGATTTCATGAGGATGAAACGAGCTAATGCACGGAAAGTTCTTGAAGAGTTTGGCATGTAGCAAGAAGACATGAAAGCTCATTTTCCTAATTAGGTCATTGAGACCCAGATGACCTCAATGCCCTTTTAGCAATGAGATTCATAGCAGCAGTGCCTTGGGGTCAAGCAATAGCAAGAATCCTATTGCAAGCTCCAGGACAGCACCTTTTTAGAAGACATGGCGGCTGCCTGCCCAGCCTGTAACTTCTCTAGGAACCTCCTCTCTCTCAGCCTCTACAGAGAGCACATGCCTAGGGAGGTATGTTTATATCATGTGCCTTGCTCCACATTCCCCCCAAATGGGACAGAGTGGGTTACGAGAAGTTTGGAATTCATGCACTAATCATCAGCCACCTAGTGATATTTTTTTTTTTTTTTTTTTTTTTTTTTTGCCCTTCCATGCCTTCTGCCATTTGAGGCTGCAGCGGGAAAGTCCTCACCAGACACAACCTGCCCACACCTTGATCTTGGACTTTCCAGTCTCCAGAACTATGAGAAACAAATTTACATCATTTATAAATTACCCAGGCTGTGGTATTTTGTTATAGCATGAAGAGACTAAGACAGAAGTGGATCTGTGGAGAGAAACAGGGAACCAGAGCTGACTCCGAGGGATAAGCGATGCCAAGTGGCTCCAGTAACAGAGAGGCAGAGGAGGAAAACGCAGAGAGCAAGAATAGCTGTTGGAGACTCTGATCATTCCCCAGCTCCTGGAACTAGTTCCCAGCTGTCTCCGCTATTTTCCTTTTCCCTGAACTGTCACTGTGTCCCTTCAATAAACTCTACTTGATATATGAGCACGCTTGAGTAGCACTGTGTTCCTTAAAACCAAAGACCTGTGGTAAGAGCACTGCCTAACGGTCAGTGCTTATCCCAGGGCCAGACATACAGTAGGAGCTGAGCAAGTATTTCTGGACGAGATACATTCTGTGTCTGTGCTTATTGGCCAATCTGCTGCTTTTTCAGGCTTACCAGAAACAAGGGCATTGCTCTCAGCTACTTTCAGTGTTTCTACTTTGTTACTACCACAGTGACAATTTTGGGCGCCAGAATGACAAAATAAAATGTACAGTGCTACAGGAGGAAGCTTTTGATCCTAATTCATAAAGATGCATTTGGTAGGAAACAGACAAATCTAGCTCACTAGTTATATTTAGTGCTCCCTCATCTCGGTTTGAAATGTTCTTTTGAACCAATCTGCCAAATATTTGACTTTCTAGTACTATGTATAAAAATACATTGGCAACACCTTCAAAGCTAAGGAACTATGGCCAGTCTTCAAGAAAATTCACTCTAGTGTGACCGCTGCTTTCTGACAGGTAAGTTCTTCTGACCCTTTCGGAAGCTAGAGAAGTTTCTATAAAGATCCTAAGGAGAGTGGAAATCTGCAGCAGAGCCATCTTTTCAGGAACAGATTTGGGCTATAAAATGCTCTAGAGACA
The DNA here is from genome assembly GCF_041146395.1 of Eulemur rufifrons. Taxonomy (NCBI): domain Eukaryota; kingdom Metazoa; phylum Chordata; class Mammalia; order Primates; family Lemuridae; genus Eulemur; species Eulemur rufifrons. Next base: position 12,869,274 of record NC_091002.1, on the reverse strand, counting down.
ACTACAAGTAAACTCCAGTATGTTCCCAAGATTAGTTTATGTCCAACTGTGGTTCATGAAACAGGCGGAAAATCTCAAGTGACCAGGAATTTGTGAATTTCAGCTGCTTCCTGATTTTAATACATGAAAAGACTCTATTCTCACAACTGAGCCTGGGGATCTCTCCTTTTCTGGACAATGCCACTTCTCTCAGGCTAAAAACCTCTCATAAAGAGAAGGTGCTCAGATCCCACTGGACTGGCTCTTTGGCTGTCTGTTAATTTCAGGAGGAATCTCAACATCGAATGTCTTTTTATCGAATGTCAGTGATGATGATAATAGCAGCGATGATGAAATGGCACATGCAGCACTTTCTGCATGCCAGACACGGACTCCTTCCATCTGATCATCACAAAATCTCTATCAAAAACCCATATGAAACCTCCCTACTTTGTGGTGCAATAAAGGGAGAACTTCTTATTCTAGGAAATGGAAGGAGGAGGTTGAACTGGTTTTAATACCCCAGCTTAATTTGTAGATGGTACAGACATCTCAAAACTGGCAGCTGACACTAGCACCTCAGTTTTTTTAATTAACCAGTTACCTTGCTTCTCCCCGTCTTCCCTCACACTGTCATATAATTCAATTTGACAGTGCCAGCTGGGGAAGGCGTTGCTCTGTGCACAGATAGAGAGGCCATTTGAGAGCTACTCTGTTTTGCCAATGTGTGTTCCCAGGGTCTGCCCTGCCTTTGAGCTGAACTTTTCATGGAGCCAGACATGGACCCTACATGGGAGGTAAAGGTCTCCTTGGGGGCATTCAAGTCAGCCTTGGTTGAATAGCTCCAGGGCCCATGGTGGGCTGTGCATGATGAGCCCTTGAGGGAGGTGGTCCAGCAGATGGTGGGAACAATCCGCAGCCTGATTTGAAATCCACTGGAGGCCACTCCAGCTAAATGGCACCTCAGCATCTGGCTGCATTTGTGAGCTACCACCCACTTCTTATCCTACAGATGACTTAACGTTTGAGGAACCAAAGCAAATGTGGGGGAGGAGGAACTGCCCATTGCATAGAAGCCAGACAGGATAAAGGGGTCTGCCTTGGCTTGCTTGTTTGGGCCATTTGTGTCATCCATCTCACCTGCCCTTGACCTTCCCTTTCAGCCACACTCCTGTCAGGCCTTGGACAAACTTATAAACTTAATAGGAAAAACCCCAGGTGGGTGGTGGAAAACAGCACACACAGGAGAAGGAGGGGCAAATGGCCATGACATGACACCTCGAGTCTGGCAGGAGCCAAGAGGACAGTGCTGGCCCTTAAGTTTCATCCCCCAGCTCACAGCCTCGGGTACCGGGTTCAGAGCAGGGTGATGCACTGAGCCTCCAGGCGGTTAAAGTTTAAAAGGGCCCTATGTCTGGACCTCTTTTCTAGACTAATAAATTCTATGTCCTGGAGGACTAACAAGCGGCGCTCTCTCCCTCCTTCCCTCCTTGCCACACTGCAGCGCACTGCCGGCTCCTGCTGGCGTTGCTTGCACCTATGACGGTTTCTACTTAAAACAGTTGGCTTCAGAAATCCCAGCCAAGGCACTTTTCTCACCATTTAATGTTCCCCCCTGGCCACGTTCCTCTCCTCCCCGCCCCCCCAGCTTGTGCTGCCTGTAACGCATTGAAGGAGGTCACAGGTGGGCCCCAGTGCAGGGCAGGGGACTTCAGCTTCCAGAAGCCCCTGACTTCAGGGTGTATTAAAGTGGGTCGCTGAGAGCACCCAGGGCCTGGTGCTGGGAGCCAGAAGCTCAGCCCTCGCTTTGTCAACCCTTTCAAAACTCCTCCTAGACGCGACCCCCAGACCCCACAGAGGTGCCCAGCCAGCTATGTGACTTCTCCCTTGGCCCTGCAACAAATCTCTTCCAGACCTTCTCGTTTTTTCCTCGACTTCATTGCTGTGGACTTCACTGTGTCCCCACAACATTCACACTGAGGTCCTAACCCCCAGTATCTCAGAATGTCACAGTATTTGGAGATAGGGCCATTAAAGAGGTAATTGAGGTAAAATGAGGTCATCTGAGCAGGCCATCATCCCATATGACTGGCGTCCTCGTAAGACATATGCAGAGAAGACCTTGTGAAGACACAGGGAGAAGACGAGCCACGGGATGAAGCCTTGAAGGAAACCAGCCCTGCCAACACCTTGATCTTGGACTTCTGGCCTCCAGAATTGTGAGAATATACGTTTCTGTTACTTGCTCTGTCCGGTCTGTGGTACTTTGTGGTTGCAGCCCGAGCAGACTAATATACTCACAATTCCAACATCGGAGCAATGAGGAGAAAATAAAGTCTTCCATGTCACTGGCCTGTCACAAGACTGGTCCTCAGTGTCCTTTCCCATCTTAAAACAAGATAGAAACAGAGCTGAAAGCAGTCAGAGGCCTTCGGGGTCAGCTCTGGATTGTGCATTTTTAGGTGTGAAACGCACTGAAAGTGCCGGTCTCTCCCTCCTCTCTTCCTGTGATTTCTTCTGCTCTGGATCAGGTGGGAGGCTGCCCCAGCCTCTAGACTGAAAATCATTTACCCCAGAGAGAGTGACAAGATCAGAATTGTCACTCAGAATCTGACCCTGCTGTGCCCGTCAGCTCCAAATGTACGAGAATATGCAGCAAAGTACCCTTTCCTTGGGAATATTTCACAAACGTAAGAAGACATTTGAAAAATAGGCAAAATTATTTACATGCCTGTCCTTCCCAAAGGCATCTTAACTCTACCTTCCTGCTAGCCTCCTCCCGTCCTCCCTCCCCTGCCATGTCCAGAAATAAACCCGGGAGCCTCTTGAATTCATTTGTGCTCTCTGCCTCAATCACTTTCTCAGTAACTCATTCCACATGTACGTTCCCCTCAGCAAGGGGGAGTGCCGAGTTCTCTGTTTACTCTGAGTTTCCTAATTTTATGAACAATTTCCTAATAATAAGGTCAATTAGACCGTGGGATCCTGTTCCAGGGAGAGTGGCAGATTCCCCATCAGGGATCCTGCCCAGCTTCGCCCCGACAGAGAGCTGGGGAACGCTGGACAGGGGACAGGGGTGCAGCCAGCCCAAGCACGCCGCATGATCTAATGCTGTAGATATTTTTCCAGCACTGAGTTCTATGATGCCGAGGGGATTCTGTGACAATAAAATTACTGCTTTGTCATCTTCAACAAAAGCTAAATAAGCTACTTCTTTTTCCATTGTGAGAACCTCACAAGGGATAAGGCACAGCTGGTTGATAAGACTTGTTTTAACAATTGCTACAGGTCTTTCTTTCATTACTGGAGTCATCTGGCAAGTGCTTGTTTCATGCTTCAAACTGATGGGTTTCAGGAAAAGCCAGCATGAAGAATGAACCAATACAATTTTAATGGATCAAATGCCCTCTAACTAAAAACCACAATTCTCTGATCCACATTTTCATTAAAGCAGACTTTCATTTAGTGCTACAGATTTTACTAAACCCAGTATTTTTCTAAAGCAAGGAAATCTTATGAGGAGCAATAAATTTTCTCCACGAGATCATTTTCCAATCAGTTCCATCACAGCAAACCTATGCCGTTACACGTACCTCCAAAATATACAATTACATGAATGAGCATATGCCGATGAATTTTTAATTTTTTGCCTGTTAGTCCAAACCACATGAAATGTCTCTGCAACCGGATATTTTTACTGGGACCAAACCATACACATTCCCAACAATGCAGTTCTATTTAGATGCTTCTGCCGCCTAATGAAAACAGATTGTATTATCTGTTATCAATATGTTATTATTCAAACCATTCTTTCACTTGATTCTGCTCTCTCACTAATCCATTTGTGCATATCTTTGTCCAATTTCTATAATACCTAGGCTATCTTTCCCACTGAGAGCTCAGAAGACAACAAACAATGTGTTATTGATAATGTCATTATTTTATAGATTATAAAATATGTGAATCTCAGAATTTTGAAGCTGGTGGAGACTTAGGAAGAATTTCACTTTCAAAGACCACAATCATAGAATGACTTTTGTTCTTCTGGGTAGATGCCCAGTAATGGGATTGCTGTATCGAATGGTAGGTCTACTTGAATCTGTTTAAGTTATCTCCACATTGCTTTCCACAGGGGCTGCACTAGTTTACAGTCCCACCAGCAGTGTATGAGAGTACCTGTCTCTCCACACCCACGCCAACATATATAGTTTTGGGACTTTTTGATAAAGGCCGTTCTCACTGGAGTTAAGTGATATCCCATTGTGGTTTTGATTTGCATTTCCGTGATGATTAGAGATGTTGAACACTTTTTCATATGTTTGTTAGCCATTTTTATATCTTCTTTTGAAAAATTTCTATTCATGTCCTTTGCCCACTTTTTGATAGGGTTGTTCGATTTTTTCTTACTGATTTTCCTGAGTTCTAAATAGATTCTTGTTATCAGTCCTTTATCTGATGTGTAGTATGTGAAAATTTTTTCCCATTCTGTAGGTTGTCTGTTTACTCTCGTGACTGTTTCTTTGGCTGTGCAGAAGCTTTTTAATTTGATCAGGTCCCATTTATTTATTTTTGTTGCTGCTGTGATTGCCTTAGGGGTCTTCCTCATAAATTCTTTGCCTAGGCCAATGTCTGTAAGAGTCTTTCCTATGTTTTCTTCTAGAATTCTAATAGTTTCTGACCTGTTTAAGTCTGTTATCCACCGTGATTTGATTTTTGTGAGGGGTGAAAGCTGTGTGTCCTGTTTTAGTCTTCTACATGTTCATTATATAAAAAAGACACCTGCACCCGAATGTTTATAGCAGCACAATTCACAATCGCAAAGATGTGGAAACAACCCAAATGCCCATCGATTCATGAATGGATTAGCAAAATGTGGTATATGTATACCATGGAATATTACTCAGCTATTAGAAATAATGGCGATATGGCATCTCTTTGGTTCTCCTGCAGAGAGCTGGAACCCATTCTATTAAGTGAAGTATCCCAAGAATGGAAAAACAAGCACCGCATGTACTCACCAGCAAACTGGTTTCCCTGAGTGCACATTTGGGATTAACACCAATTGGGTATTGGACAGAGCTCGGGGCTGGGTGGAAGGGATGGGTGTATACCTACTTGATGAGTGCGATGCGCACTGCCTGGGGAATGGACACGATTGAAGTTCTGACTGGGGGGGATGCGGTAGGGGGAGGCGAGGAGTGCACACCTACATGATGAGAGTGATGTGCACTGTCCAGGGAATGGACACAACTAAAGCTCAGACTCGGGGGGATGGGGAGGCATGGGCAATGTATATAGCCTGATCTTTTGTACCCCCTTAATGAAATGAAAAACAAACAAAAAATTAAAAAAAAAGCAAAAAAAAAACAAACAAAAAAAAAAACCAAAGACCACAATCATAGAATTTTCTTTTAATTTTATTTGATGTACTTCTTACATAGCCAACTGTCCTTCCAACAAATGGCAAGCTTTTTAGGGTCAAAAGCAACATAATTACAGTGAGAGGAAATACTAGCATAGACAGAGGTAAATTAGAGATAACCAGATTATTTTCTGAATCAGCCTGACTTGAGCAAGCATTTAGTACTCTCTCTCAGCATTTTTCTGAAACTGCAACTCTTTTTTTAAAATTTCTTAAAACCGGAAATGTTCCAATTTATTTTATTTTTTTTAATTTCAATAGATTTAGGGGTACAAGTGGTTTTTGGTTACATAGGTGAATTGTCTAGAGGTGATAACTGGGTTTTTAGTGTACCCATCACCTGAATAGTGTACTTTGCACCTAACAGGTACTTTTCATTCCCTCACCCCCCATCCCAACCCACTCCCATCCCCAGTCTCCCATATCCATTGTACCACTCTTTCTGCTCCTGCATATCTGTAGCTCAGCTCCCAGTCATAAGTGGGAATATGTGGTATGTGGTTTTCAGTTCCTGCATTACTTCACTTAGGATAATGTCCTCCAGTTCCATCCAAGTTGCTGCAAAAGACATTATTTCATCCTTTGTTATGGCTGAGTAGTATTCCATGGTGTATATATTCCACATTTTCTTTATCCACTCATCAGTTGGTGGACACCTAAGTTGATTCCATATCTTTGCAACTGTGAATTGTGCTGAGAAAAACATATAATGGCTGTTGTCTTTTTTATATAATGACTTATTTTCCTTTAGGTAGATACCCAGTATAGGGATTGTTGGATAGAATGGTAGATCTACTTTTACTTCTTTGAGAAGTCTCCATCCTGTTTTCCATAGAGGTTGTACTAATTTACATTCTCACAAGCAGTGTGAAAGCATTCCTTTTTCAACACATCCGTGCTAACATCTACTATTTTCTGACTTTTTAATAATGGCTATTAAGACAGGGGTAAGATGGTCTCTCATTGTGGTTTTAATTTGCATTTCCCTGATGATTAGTAATGGTGAGCATTTTTTCGTTTTTTTTTTTTTTTTTGCCATTTGTATATCTTCTTTTGAAAAATGTTTATTCATGTCATTTGCCCACTTTTTAATGGCATTATTTGTTTTGCTCTTACCGATTTCAAAACTGAAACTCTTTAAAACTGGTCCTTGGAAGTAACCTCTTTCCTAGTTGCATTTTTCTTCTACTTCCTGGCCAAGACAGAATGCTCTTTCCCAAATTTCCTGGACACAAATAAAGCCAAGTCTTTCCAGGCTGGCTTTTTCCAGGCTGGTTTCCTAGTTATGGTCATCACCATACAAGCACATATGCACACGTGCACACATGCACATGCACACACACACGGGGTCCTGGTTGATACTGTGGTCAGAGTGCTTCTCATTCTTACACATCCTATTGCAACAGCTTTCTTGAACTTGTTACTGTAACTGGCCCATAACTGAAGGCAATACCTAGAAATCTCTGGTTTGAGCTTCCAACTCAATCTCTTCCCTTTCTTCCCTCCGCAGCCCTTGGCTTGAGGCCGAGGTGCAGGTCTCTACATTCCATATAACAACGATCCCATAATCCCAACTCTCCTGCTCCAGTTCCAGTGGGAAGTGAGCCCAGCTGTGAGCCTCTCGCTTCCCAGCCAGATACAATTCCTTCCCAGAATGCACCTGCAGCCTGAGATTGCCTTCCCCCAACCCCAGTTCCCAGTCCCAGCCTTAAACTAAAAGTAGGAAAGAAACATCTAGATCAACTTTTTTTGTTGTTTTTGTTTTTCTGTATATTCCTTTCTTTGAGATTTTTTACAGCTACTTATCCAGATTCTTAAGACCTAAGTGCAGACATATTCTGATTCTGAATGATCTCCTGACCACTAGTCTGCGTCTCTTAAAACTGCAGAACTCTGGGGACCATCTAGTCCACCGTGATTCTGGTTGGTTTGTGCAGGCCCAGACTCAGCTATGACCCCCACACACCTATCCATCCCTTTGGTATCCATACCACGACCACCTACATTCATGCCTAACTGGGAAGCTCTCTGTGGGGCCCCAAAGCATCTGAACTGATATTTTTCTATTTACCCTTCTCAAAGATCATACTTTCATATATTAGATCTCTTCCTCAAGGTCCAAAAGCATGTGGTCCTAGAAAATTCCCTTCAAATGACATGGATGAGGATTTTGAAGGGAAGAATGTTTTCATAGCATGGCAGGTGTGAATCTCCATCCATAAACTCAGATGTGCTAGAAATATCTTTCTTTTATTTCTTTTCAATCAAATTAATTTCTGACCATGAGTCCCCCGCCCCACCTGATTGGCAATGCATTTATTCTCAGGTGTTCCTGGGGCTTCCCTATCAACCTTCAGGTCAATACCAAGGCTTTGGGAAGAGAAGGGGACTGGACAGGAGGTCCTGTCTTCAGTCATCTTCCCCATACAGGGTATGGTTGCTGCCCCTCATCATCCCTGTGCTCATGGTTCCTGAAGGTAGACGTGTTCTCCACTACCACTCTGTGAACACCACAGTCTAGTGTCTGGGCCCCTGTCTGGGTCCCTGCCTTGTTGACAGCTCATTCTGCTTCCCTGCCAAAGGTCTCCCAAGAAGATATGAAAACCACATTCTTTGAGACTCACATATTTCCTCCTCTTCCCCGTCCTTGACTCAAAATCTCTTTTCAGTCAGAGAGAAAATCCTTTCTCCAGCCAATGCTACCCTCTTCAGCACGTTGAGGCTTTTGAAAACAAATGCCAGGAAGCCTATGATTGCCTCTGCTTTCTGCCCCGCCCCACCCCATCCCCACCCCACCCCTAACCTGAAGCAGGAAGACCAGAACCTCTGCTGGTTTGAAAGGTAGAGAACAAAAAGGGTGACAGAATAATGAATTGAATTTATATCTCAAATTATTATCCAACCTCTTTGGCAATGCTGAATTTAACAACATTTCATAATAAATCCAGATAATCCTTGCAGGAACCCAAAAGAAACATAACTAATCATTAAAAATGCAAAACTGGGCTTCTTTGCAGGAATGCAGCACAGAACTAAATACACTCTGTATCTGTTCCTTATCTAGCTGGAAATAAAGAAAAGACACGCAGGCTAAATAAATAAAGCTGTGTAGACCCATAGTGACAAATAGATTTCATTCTACCTTTCAATTGGCATATTTTTTCTCAAAGGACGACATGATGAAAAGCTCTGTGCAAGATTCCTCCACAGTGTTACAAGGGAACTCAATCTTCAGGAAAGTCAAAGATTGCTGAAAAGCTATTGTGGGTCAATTGTAACAGGAAAGTCTGTAGATCTTGTAAAAGACATACATAAATCACCAGGAGGTAGAGGAGAATATTTGTATTTATTATATTTTATAGAGATATAATGTATGTGCAGTCAGGTGCATACATCTGAAGTGTACAGCTTCATGAAGTTTTGCATACGTTCATACCCTTGTTAACCACCACTGGTTCAAGATATAGGCTATTTCCGGCCCTCCAGAAGGTGTTTTGTGCCCCTAGTCCATACCTCCCTGAAAGATAAACACTATTCTGATGTCTATAAAGCTAGATTGGTTTTGCCTGTTCTTGAATTTCATACAAATGGAATCACACAATATGTACTCTTCCTGTCTGTAAAATCTTGTTTTAAAATATTGTACTCAATTCTAAACAATTGCTTGCTACTTCATAATTCTTAATGCTGATTCTCTCAGACACATAGCTTTCATTATCCATTTAGTATCAGAGTCAAAATCTGAATGCATTATTATAAGACTCACATTATTATTTTATTTGCTATAAATGTTATAAACATATCAATAATGTTTTAATCCATTTATCATAATTCTTATCCATGATGAAAATATCCATTTGAAGTATTTTGTGATAGAATAGGTGTGTAACTGACACTAATTGCAGACATTTTCTCTTGAAGTGGAAGAACAAAACTGAAATGATTTCCTTGGTAAAACAACCAAGCACAATTTCCACATCAGGTCAAACTAGATATACTATATAGTAATAAACTTGAAAAAATGCTCATAGTCCTGCCATTCCTTGTAAATGAATATAAATGTTTAAACGTATGAAAAATTTAACTTGCAAGTAAATTACTGCCAAGTTTGGGTACATCGCAGGCTCCACCAGAGCCATTCTCTTGTACAAAAACAGACATTTGTTAACATTTGTTGAAAAGTTCTACTGAAAGAGACAAGGAAATGATACAAAAGTTACAAAGAACATCATTCTGAATAAAATCCAATTAGTGCTGCAGCAGCTGCTCAGTAAAATGTTTTGAGCAAGTTCGGTGAAATGACTTATCACCAATAATGATAATCACAATAATAGTAATAAATTATAATAATCTCATCTTGTCCATAGGTAACCCAGGAGAGGTAATGCCAGGAACTCACTTTACACTGGGTGTCTACCCTTTCTAGCTCAAGGAACTTCATTACATTTGCCACTTCAGATTTTTAAGCAGCAGAAATGAGAATGCTCTTAAATCTGGAGGTATCACCATTTCCGGCATAGCAGATAACTACAGGAAGATGAGGCAGTCAGGGAGGGACAGGGCTTGGAAGCAGACGCAGCCATGAGGTAATGGGGGCGGGGAGGGGGGCAACACAGGTGAGACAGACCCAGGCAGGGCTGGAAGATATCTGTTCCAGCAACAGAACATGATACTGAATGGTTAAGGGGAAGTTTGGAATCTCATCAAAATAAAAAGTTACCAAAATTTAAACTTTTAAAGATTGGTCTATATCATATAATAGTAGCATCCTACATCTGAGGAAATGCAAAATTTACAGATAAATTTATTTTATTTCACCCTGCCCTTTATTTTAAAAGCCTAGTTTAACTGTCCCAGCTAGGGCTTGCAGTGCTATGTAAGTTCATAACTAGGGCAAGATAACCCAGCCAGCATCCCCCCCACCCACCCCGCCCCCGGTACCAGGCCTGCAAGATGGCGGTAGCAGTAAATGATAAGGCTATGATGAACCTTCATTGCTTTTTTCTTCCAAAGAGAACCTCTCTTCCATAAAGAGATTTAAATCCCTACTCCCTCTCTTTGAGCTCACAATCTTAAAACCAAGGTGCCATCTGAGCAGTGGGTTATAACAACCCAATATGGTGGCAATTGGAAGGTCTGAAAATACGAAATATATGAATATAGAGAAATATGCAAATGTCAAATGATGTATTTACTTATCTTGTTTATTTGTCCAGTTTCCCACTGGAATATAAATTTTGTGAAGTCAGTTTATTCATCTGCTATATCCCCATGACTTCAACATAATAGATATTCAATAAATGTTTGTTGAATGAAGATAAAATAAGAGGTCATGAGGGAAAGACTGGACTTCCTTTCAGGAGAACCCTAGACCAGAAAGGGAGATGGCACCAGGAGGATATAAAACACAGTAACGTGACAACCACTTCTGCCTCAGGTCCACCTGAAGGAAAACTGGCAAATCCAAACAGACAAGCAGATAGGTAATTAGCATTAGGAGAATGTTTCCAAGGCTGAATCAGGAACAGACAAACAAGAGAGAAAAGTTAACAAAGCTAAAAGCTGATTCCTTTGAAAAGACTAACAAAATTAACATACCTATACACATTTAGCTAGGGTGATCAAGAAAAGAAAATGAGAACACAAATTATCAATACCTGGAATGAAACATGAATAATCACTACAGACCATACACTCATCAAAATAATTAAAAAATGACCACCTTTATGCTAAGAAATTTGACAACCTAGTTGAAATGGATGAATTTCTTGAAAAATACAACTCACCAGAACTACAAAGACAAATAAGAAAATCTATATAGCCTTATATCTACTGTGAAACTCAAGGACAGGCTAAAAGTCCACAAAACAGGGAAAGGAAGAGGTTATACCCTGGGTGACTAGGAGGCCAGGCAGGTTTCAGGTCTCTGGCATGGAAAGGAAACAGACCTTGGGGTACCATGTAGGCACTGTGCTTCACAGAGCTGGAGTCCCATCTGCAAAAACAAGGAACAAAGGTAGAGCCAGACTCTTGGGCTTGAGCTGTGATCTAAAGAACAAGGCAGGAGCATCTTAAATTCTCAATTTATACATGCTTAACTGTTTTTTTGGTTTTTTTTTAAGAGTGTCTAGGATGAACCTACTAGAGGAGGTGTAGGGAGTGGCAAGCAGTCTTAGTTAAGATAATAGCAGGGCTATCTAGGCTAGGGCAGCTGGGGACTTCTACTTGACTTCTAGTGGAAATAACCTTGAAGATGGAGTAGGGAAGTGAATTTTTATCTATTTTATTATTTTAATTTATCATTTATTTATTTGTTATTAGGAATTTGCATGCTAAACTTTTTATTATTTATTTATCCCTCTAGTTTCTCTGGCCCATGCTCCAGGGTCATCATTGACTCCGCTCTTTCTCTCACATGCCACATGCTCTCTGTCGGGAAATCCTGGAATTGCTCAATCACATTGCATGTCTCTGACAACGTCTTTCCACCTCCACTTTTCAACAGCCTTCATTTAAGCCCTCATCATCTTTTTCCTGGATTACTGCTACAGATTCCTGAGAAATCTCCCTGTTTCACCCTAAATTTTCCAAAATTTTGTTTCAGAGAAACCAGATGGGTCATTTGAAAATGGAATTTAGCTCATGTCACTCCTCTGCTTAAACCTCAATGTCTTCCCTTTCCCCTCCAAAGTAATCTCAAATCCTTACCTCACAAGGCACCATCTGATCTGGCCCCAAAGACCCTACTTACCTCCTCTCCTGCTGCTCTTCCTGCTCACTCTGCTCCAGCCACACAAGCCTTCATGCTACTCCTTGAATATGCCTTGCACATGATCACCTCAGGGCCTTTGCAAGTATTCCAGGAAGTATTCTTGCCACCCAGAAGGACAACAGTTTACCCCCTTCCATTCCTTAAGATTCCTTAAGATCTACACTTCAGTGAAGCTTCTCTTCACCAGTCTATATTCCCAGTGCCTAGAGCCAAAATATAAGGTAGGTGTTCAGTAATATTTTCTAATGAATGGCTAGGATGAATGAATGCCTTGGGACCACAAAAAGAAGGAAACTTGTGATACATGGGTCCCATCACCCAGTATTTAAAAAATTTTAAAGTCATTGACAACTTTTTCTCCAAGTTTTTGTAACAAGGGAAAATACACTTAACATAAAACTTACTATCTTAGCCACTTTTAAGCGTACAGTTCAGTGATATTAAATATTAATACATTCACATTGTTGTGCAACCATCACCACCATCTATCTCCAGAACTCTTTTCATCCTATAAAACTAAAACTCTATACCCATTAAACAATAACTCCACATTCCCTCCACCCACCCAGGTAAATAGATTTTCTTCTAGTAAATAGGTTTTCCTCTAGTATGTAAGACATTTAAGTCTTTAATCCATCTTGAGTTGATTTTTGTACATGTTAAGAGATAGGGGTCCAGTTTTATTCTTCTGCATGTGGCAATCCAATTTTCCCAGCACCATTTATTGAAAAGGGTGTTCTTTCCCCAGTGTATGCTTTTGTGGGATTTGTCAAAGCTCAGTTGGCTGTAAATATGTGGCTTTATTCTGAGTTCTCTATTCTGTTCCATTGATCTATGTTTCTATTTTTATACCAGTATCCCAGTACCATGTTGTTTTGGTTTCTATAGCCTTGTGGGTTTTTTGTTTTTTGTTTTGTTGAGACAGAGTCTTGCTCTGTTGACTTGGCTTGAGTGTCATGGCATCAGCCTAGCTCACAGCAACCTCAAACTCCTGGGCTCAAGCGATCTTCCTGCTTTAGCCTCCTGAGTAGCTGGGACTACAGGTGTGCACCATGACACCTGGCTAATTTTTTCTACTGTTAATAGAGACAGGGTCTCACTCTTGCTCAGGCTGGTCTTGAACTCCTGAGCTCAAGGGATCCTCTCGCCTTGGCCTCCCACAGTGCTAGGATTACAGGCCCATAGCTTTGTAATGTAATTTGAAGTCAGGTAATGTGATGCCTCCAACTTTGTTCTTTTTGCTTAAGATTGCTTTGGCTATTCAGGCTCTTTTTTGATTCCACATGAATTTTAGGATTACTTTTGGTAACCACCATTCCACTTTCTGTGTCAATGGTTTCAACTACTCTAAGCACCTCATATAAGTAGAATCACACAATATTTGCCTTTTTGTGACTGACATTTCACTTTGTATAATGTTCTCAAGGTTAATCTATGTTGTAGCTTATGTCAGACTTTCCTTCTTTCTGAAGGCTGTATAATATTCCATTACATTCATATATGTAACACATTCTGCTTATCCACTCATCCATCAATGTGTACTTTGGTTTCTTCCACATTTGGGCTATTGTGAATAATGCTACTGTGAGCATGAGTGTGCAAATATCTCCACAAGACTCTCATTTCAATTTTTTTGAGTTTATACTCAGAAATAGAATTGCTGGATCATTTGGATATATTCTGCTCTGATCCTTATTTCCTTCTTTCTTCTATCTTTGGGTTTAATTTGCTCTTCTTTTTCTAGTTCCTTAAGTTGTAAAGTTGGCTTGCTAATTTGAGATATTTCTTACATTTTAATGTAAATGTTTAAAGCTGTATATTTTCCCCTTACCACTGCACTCACTGTGTCCTGTACATTTTGGTATGTTGGGTTTTAACTGTCATTCATCTCTAAGTGTCTTCTAATTGCCCTTGTAATTTCTTCTTTGATCCATTGGTTAAGAGTTTGTTGTTTAATTTCCAGAAATTTGTGAATTTTCTAGTTTTCCTCCTGTTGTTGATTTCTAACTTTATCCCATTATGATCAAAGAAGGTACTTTATCTGAGATTTATCTATTAAAATCCATTGAGACTTAACTAGTGGCCTAACATATGGTCTTTTCTGGAAAACTTTCTGTGTGCATTTGAGAAGAATTTGTATTCTGCCATTTGGGGGTAGAATGTTCAGTATATGTCTGTTAGATCTAGTTGGCTTATTGTGTTGTTTGTGTTCCTCATTTTCTTATTTATCTTCTCTCTGGTTGTAATATCTATTATGGAGATTAGGGAATTGAAGTCTCCAACTATTATTGTAGAATTGTCTATTTATCTCTTCAATTATGCCAATTTTTCCTTTATATATTTTTATTGTCTGTTATTACATGCATGAATGATTATAATTGTTATACCTTCTTGCTGTATTGAACTTTTTATTAATACATAATCTTTCTCTTTGTCTCTTATAATCCTTTTTGATTTGAAGACTCTTTCCTTTCATATTAGTATACCACCCCTCCTATCTTTTGGTTACTATTTGCATGGAATACTCTTTTTAATTCTTTCACTTTCAATCTATTTGTGTCTTTGGATCTAAAGTGAATCTCTAGAGGACAGCATATAGTTGAATCATTTTTTTAACCATTCTGTCAATCTCTGTATTTTGCTTGGAGAGTTTAATCCATTTACATTTAAACATTTAAAGTAATTACTAATAAGGAGGCACTTCTGTCATTTGGCTGTTTATTTCCTACATGCCTTATAGCTTTTTTGTTCCTCATTTCCTGCATTATTGTCTTCTTTTGTGTTTACTTGATTTTTTTGGTGAAATGTTTAAATTTGTTTCCTATTTTCTTTAATGTATATCTTCTCTTTATTTTCTTTGTGATTACCATGGGGTTGATATTTAACACCCTTAAGTTATAATGCTCTCATTTGAATTTATATCAACTTAATTTAAATAACAAACAAAAACTCAGCTCCATCCCTAGGTCCATCTCATACCTACTTAGTTGTTATTGTCACAAATTACATCTTCATATATTGTGTGTCTAAAAATATGAACTAATAATTTTTAATGCATTAGTCTCTTAAATTATGTAGAAGACAAAATGTGGAGTTACAAACCAGAGTATCAATAATCTTAGCTTATAGTCTAATAATTATTTTTAATACACCAGTTTCTTAAATCACATAGAAAACAAAAAGTGTCACCAGAAAATTGGTTTCCCTGATCATCACCTAAATACAAATCTGGAAACGACACCAATTGGACATCAGACTGAGGTGAGGGGTGGGGGAGGGGATGGGGGTATGTCTACACAATGAGTGCATTGTGCACCGTTTGGGGAGTGGTAACACTTGAAGGTGCTGACTCGGGAAAGAGGGGGTGGGGAAAAAATATGAAACTATTGTTTTTAACTTGCACTGTTCACTTAATAATTTATCATGAATATTTCCCATATTATTTCATATCATTGTACAATAAATAATGTATACATTATGAGGACATACTGTATCTAACAAGATATACTGTTAGACTCTTTGATTCTGTAAAATTAAATTGAAAAAAAAAAAAAAGAAAACAAAAAGTGAAGTTACACACCATTGCTACATTCATATTAGCTTTTATTATTGCCCATGTATTTACTTTTACTGAGATATTTATTTCTTCACATAGCTTCAAGTTACTCTAGTGTCCTTTCATTTCAACCTGCAGGATTCCCTTGAGCATTTCTTACAGGACAGATCTAGGGCAATGACTTCCCTCAGTTTTTGTTTAGCTATGAATACCTTAATTTCTCCTTTGCTTTTGAGGGACTGTTTTGCCAGATGTAGAATTCTTGGTTGAAGAAGAAGATTTCTGAGCCTTTGCCTGTCCCTGAGCATGCACACTTACTTTCCAATTTCCCTTTATAGGTGGTTGGTTTTGAATGTGCTACTCTTCAATACGTGGCTCCCAAGAGGAGGAAAAAGGAAAATGAAGGGGATAGAAAAAGTGCCAGCTCTTTAAATCCCCTGAAACTCAGTTCAGCCAGAGGTGGAGAGACTTGCAACAATGTGGGAAGTGATTGCTGCCTTGTTGTCTGCACAAGCAGAAATCGGCAGTCGGAGCACAAATCCCTCATGGAGGACAATTTCCTTTTTTTGCCCACTCTGGCTCCCCCAAGCTACAAGCCAACTTCCCCAGAAACACGTGCATACAGCCTGCTGGGGTCGGGGGTAGAGGAGGCCAGAGTCGGTGGGGGCGGGGGGGGGGGGGCGCGGATTAGGTAGCTGCTACTGTTTTAAGAGATGAAACTGACCAAAATTAACCACAATTTACTACTCAAGCTTTCCCCTGGAAATTATAGGTCTTCAATAGACTCCAGAATTCCTAAATCATCACGTCAGACAGATTCCACCAATGCAATTGTTGTCTGGGTGAGGAGATGGATTTTTGGTATTTCCTACTGCACCATCTTCCAGAGTCCTTCTGACTACTTTTAAAACTCAAGATAATTCTGACTTCTCTTTAAAATGAGAAGATTGGCAATACTGAGAATATTGTCACAGACAAGTCAACAACTGTAGTTGAGTATGACTGGCTACAATGAGCCATTGTGCCCACTATTCCACTATATCGTCTTATACTTGGCCCATTTAACTATTTTGTGCCACCTGCTAGGTTTTGTAAGTAATCACTAAAGAAGGCAGCATATCTCATACCGTGGTTATATATTTTCTCTGAAGGAGAAATAGGACTGTCATAGGCAAGATTCTAAGATGGCCCTCAAGTTTAAAGCCTCTGGTGCACACATATTTCCCAGTTATTCAGCAAACAGCAGTCTAGGTGCTGCTGTGAAGGAATTATGCAAATGTAGTTAAGGTCTTAATCAATTCATTTTAAGATAGGGAGATTATCCTCAGTGAACCTGACCTAATCAAATGAGCCCTTAAAAGGGATTGAGCTCTTGCTGGTAAAAGATATTTAAAGTGTGAAAGGTCTACAATGTGAGGGAGATTCTCTGTTGCTGGGATGAACATTCAGGGGTTCATGTGGCAAGGAATGTGTGTGATGCCCCAGCACCAAGAGTGACCTCCTGGCCAACAGCCAGCTAGGCACTAGGGACTTCAGTCCTGCAACCTCAAGGAACTGAATTTAGCCAACACCTGAATGAGCTTGGAAGCTGATAGTTCCCAGAGCCTCCAGAGAAGAATACAGTCTGCCATCATCTTAATTTCAGCCTGTGAGGCCCTAAGTAGAGAATCCCGCCACTGACTAAACAGGGTCTTAATTTTTACCCAAGATACATAGTTAAAATAAAAAGTTAATTTGTGTTCCTCTCTTCTGCATCATTTCTTAAACAAATAAAAGAGCCACTGCTTCTACAAATCCATGTTAATTGAATTTAGCTTTATATACAGACCTCACCATGAACATTTCCTTTTTAACAGAGTCCTTTGGTCTTTGGAAGTACATGTTTTGACCAAAGTAATAGACAAATGAAAGTAGACATTCTGCCATTTTTCATGATTTTCTAGGTTTGTAATATAAAGTGAAGAGTAACATTTGTGTAAAACTGACTGATACCAACCAGAGTAAGGTCAAAAAGATTTTAAATGTCCAGCTGGTAGGAATGGTCCTTCTGTTTCTGCATGATCTTCCCTCACAAGGCATGCCAGTTCAGCAGAAGAATTGCATGGCATTTTACATTTGCAATGCATAAATCGCTGTTGAAATGACTCCACAATCTATCTGGAAAGGGATGCTCAAACCACAGCCTGCATTCCATCTGATGTCCTACCGGATCCTGAATTAGAGAGCTCCATGATTCACTCATTTCAGTGAGGAGCACAGAAAACAGAAGAGAAATGGTCTGGCCTCAAGTGCATGTGCTTTGAAGAATTTTTCACCCAGAAAGGCTGCTGGAGTGGGGATGACAGCTCCCAACAATGTGAGTCAGCTGCCCGTTTCCAGATGATAGCTCTTGGTACACATTTCCACCAGCTGCTGACCGGTAAGTAGTTTTGAGCTACCCCAAAAGGCATCTCCCCCCGATCCTCGTGGCCTAAGAAATATGTACTGGGTTTTCCTAAGAAATATATGCCACCCAGATGGAAAGCAATACTGAAAATATTGAAAATGGCTTGCATACATTCAGAGCCACTTCTAAAGGCTAAGTCTTAGTTCTGAAATAGAAAATTAGTCAGCACAATAAACTAACATGGGTGTAGATTCAATATAATACTGATTGATATTTATGGGAACACAAGGAAATGTCCTAAATAAATGAATGCTTCCTTTCATTTCTGAAAGGAAGAGAAGGGAGGAAGTAGAGAAGGATGGAAGTTCAGGAAGGAGAAGAAAAGGACGTGAGCCACAGTTGCTCCCAGCTCTGCTTCTGAGACATCTCCTGGACTAGGTTAGGCTCCCCTGACAGCTCTGTGCTCTCTGCCAGCCTGTGCTCCCTGACCTCGGCACTCGCCACACTTCATTTTTAATGTTTGTCAAATTGTTCATTCACCCCCATGCACTGCAAGTTGCATGAGAGCAAGAGACTAGGTTTGCTGGGCTGTCTTTGTAGGCCCAGGAGGTAGCTTGGATTTCCCCAAAAGCAGACTTTGGGACAAGGATGTGCATGTAAGGAATTTGTTTGGGAGGTGATCCCTGGAACAAGGGGAGGAGAAAGCAGAAGAGAGCCCAGGGGAAAGGCTGCCAGCCCATCCAGGACGAGTGAGAGACCAGGCTATGGGTGTAGGCAACGGGGACTCAGTCTCCCGGGAACCAGGGCAGAACTTGCCGCAGAGTCCTCCCACTGCACAGTGAAGAAGCAGGGGTACTTATCCTCTAGCTCTTTCCAGTCATCCGGCAAGGCTGTTCCAGCAGAGCACGGCTCCCGGGCATGTCCAGCCTGCCCTGCCACAGCCCGAGAGTAGCATTTTGGGGCAGAGAGTGGGGGGCACTTTTATAGCATGATGCCATTAGCATTCACGGGAGGGATGGAGACTGAGGGCAAATGGATGGACACCAACAGCCTCAGCAGACATTTGCAGAAGATATAAATGACTAAATGAAAAAAATTATTTTACTCCAACTTCCTTTTAATGTTATGGTCTGTTATGTGCATTGCTTTCACTTTTTTCTTCACTTTCTTCACTGAGATATAATATCATAAAGAGCATAAAGTGTCTCAATCTCAGATGTAAGCTCACTGGCTTTTACCCTCATAAACACCTGTGTATCCACACCCGGATCAAAATAGCAAACATTTTCATTACCCAGTCAGGTTCCCATATGGCCTTTCCTAGTCAACGCCAACTTCCTTCCAGAAATAACCACCATTCAGATGTCTATTCCCATCAATTAGTTTTGCCTGTTCTCAAACTTTCTATAGAGGGCTTTATATTAATACAATACTTTCTCATTCATGTCTGAGTTCTTTCACTCAACACAATTCATAGATACATCCATGCGGCTCTATGCCTGTTAGTTTAGTTTAGTTTTGTTTTATTGAGGCACAGTGTTCAGTCAACTCAATTTTGCAGTCAAAACTGAATGAATGACTGAATTTCCGTGTTATATCCAACCCTGCCTTCTGGTAATATAGCGTGCCACATCACGAGCTACTGGAAGTTTCATTGTGGAAAATTCTCGTTTCCTACTACCCAATGGCTTGGTATCCAGGGAATTATACCATCCTCCTGGCCAGAGGCAGCTTCATCCTTTTCACAATCATGAATCAGACAAAGTTTTATGTGACCTACCCAAAGCAGTTTGAGCACTGAGAAAGACGACCTAGATTTTAAACCCAATGCTACCATCAACTCGTCATGAACCTCTCTCTGTAATAGTCTGTTTTGCATTGCTATAAAGGAATTCCCAAGGCTGGGTAATTTACAAAGAAAAGAGGGTTTTTTGGCTCATGGTTCTGCAGGCTGTACAGCATGACACCAGCATCTGCTTCTGGCGAGGGCTTCAGGGAGCTTCCAGCCAAGGCAGAAGGTGAAGGGGAGCAGGTGTGCCACCTGGCAAGAGCAGGAGCGAGGGAGGGAGAAGGTGGGGCCAGGCTCCTTTAAGCAACCAGCTCTTTTGTGAACTCAGGAAGTGAGGACTCACCCATTATCCTGGGGAGGGCACGAGGCCATTCATAAGGGATCCAGCTTTGGCACCTGAACACCTCCCACCAGGCCCCACCTCCAACACTGGGGATCAAATTTCAACGAGATTTGGAGAGGACAAATATCCAAACCATATCAACCTCTAAGCAAGTCACATTTAGCTCTTTAATTTTCGATCTTGTTTTTAAAGGACAGTGTTGGGCTGATGTTTCTGTGGTCTCTGCCCCTGCCTTGCGATTGTAGCCCGACATTGCAGGACATTGTAGCTGTCCTGACACCGTCTCCATGCACTTTCCCAAGCAAATGGCCCACCTCACGTACAGAAACACCAGCTCCCACTTGCAGATTCAATCCAGCAGGTTTGCTTTGGGCAGAGAACATCACTCTCCTCATGCAGCAGAAGTCGGCAAACTGCATCAAGGTGACAGCTTGCGATGGGGTGAAGCTGGGGCATGGGTCCCACCCAGGCAACCTCAACACTTTTGAGGCAGCAAGGAGAGACAGAGGCTCCCATCCACTGGGGAGGTGCTTGTTAACAACAGCGACAAAGGAAGGGGCAGGAGGGGCTTTTTGACATTTTAGATGGAGGAGATAGGGTTTTTAATTATGATTTGGATAAGGATGGATCTGCACTGCTGTCCTGCCTTGGCCATAAGCTTACACGGGTATTTTCACCAGGAAGTGAGCATTTAGAGGGTTTGCTTCTGCAGTCGGTGTTACTAATGACACAGCCCCATCCTACACCCCATCCTTTTCCACTTCAGTGGGCTCAACTCACTTCCAACTGCCCGCGGCTGAGGTTACCCAGATGGACACTCTGCTGGGATAAGTCTGCACCATTTGCCACGGCCTCCCTGAAGAATAAGCTCCAGTCACCCACAAAGTTGGCGGCACACACGGTCATACACCCTGTATTGGCCACCTGCCCTGCCCTCCCTGTGGCCCTGCTCCTGCCAAATCCACTACTGCCCCCCTAACCCTCAGGGTCAGTTTTTAAGGAGACCCAGAAACAGCACTCTCTTCTCCTACTAATGAAATGCTCATCGGAGAAGCCCAGTGGGAGATGAACACTGTAGTGCTTCCAATGGAGATGATTTAATTGTAAGAATAAAGAAGTTGTGAATGAAAGTTTTTATCAAATATCCTCATTCCAAGGAGATCTCAGCTAGGTGAGTGATGAGAAAACGTCCCTCTCATCCCAGGCAGCATTCTGCCCGCTGTTATTCCTGGGCAGAGTCAGCCCGTGGCCTCCTCAGCATCCTCTGCCTGCAAACCCACAGTCGTCCGGTCGGAGAGTCGAACCTCACAGTCCAGGCAGCTCCGCACCCACCGGAGCAAGGAGCACTCCGCTCGGCTGGCTGTGGTGGGCACCGCGGGCGTGAGGGGGCCGTCGTCACAGAAACATCACTCTGAAACTCCGCTTCTACGAAGCCACGTCCGACCTCCTCGCTTCTCCACAGACCCAGGTTAACGTGGAAAATCTGCCTCAATTCATGAAACTGCTGAGAGGGGCTGGGGCCCGGGGTCGGGGCTGAGAAGAGGGAAATGGGCTCGTAAGGAGGGGTGGGGGGAGCACAGCGATCCCCTCCGTCCCTCCTTGCCTTGGTGCCGCACAGGCACTTCAGACCTCAGCTCTCCTGCTGCTTTTATGGGGTAAGAAACGCCATCTTGGGGGTAAGAGGGGCTGGAACAAGTTGGCAACTAGACTCAAAAGCAAAGAGCGGTGGGCAAGTTGGCGATGTAACGTGGACTGTCCTACCCTGCGAGTGTCCTCCTCGGCCTCTGCCAATGAGGCCTAAACCTTGGTGAATTCACTGACGGGACCCTGGTAGGCAGAAAGGTTAAGGGACCAGCGCTGCGCTGTGGGGAAGCAGAAGCCGACGCCCGGCTCCCTGCTCCTCTCTGCACGGGCCACATCTTCCACCATCATGAAGCTTTGCAGCGATCATCTGGTCCGAGTCACTCAACGTTTTATTGTTTCCTTATGATGATTGTTCAATGCATTGTACTTGAAGATATTAATGTTTTCTGTTTTGTATGTATATTTTAATTCTTGGCTTTCATCTCTATATTTGGGTTTGTTTTAAAAGTGCAGTTTAAAAAATTAAATCCACCAAAAATTTGCCAGATCTTTTAAATGTGGTCCCCACTACATTTTTGAAGTTGTGACTTTAAGGCTGAGAAATTTTTTCCAGGGAATGTGAGTTCATCTTGAAAGGGAACAAGGTGAGGCTCCATATGGCAATCTTCCAGGCGGGGGGCGGACGGGGCTGAGCCTGAGTTCAGATGGTGGCACCCCCATCTCCTCTTCAGGAAGAAGCTGTTCCCAGTTAACCCCGTACACCTAGAGAGGGCTTCCCAGCGTGCAAAGTGGGTGTCAGCTCATTTCCATGTAGACAATCACTGCAACCTGGGGATTTGATCGAGACAGCTCATGTTGTCAGCACTTGACTGGGGAGGAGACTAAGGCTAAGAGAGGTTAGGTGAATTCCTTGAGGTCACACGGCAGAAAAAAGGGGGGAGGTGAATAATTGGGTCCTGAATTCAGAGCTTCTAACTTAGAGTTTGGTGATCTCTCCATTACTACCAGCCTCCTTGCTTTGAAGAATATAGTGCCAGGGAGTATTTTTATTAAAGGTCTAAATCACTAAACAGAATGCGTGGACAGAATTCCAAAGCATAAGCTAACGATGCACCTCTTTTCCAGAAGTAATTGACAATTGCAGGACCACTGACACTGCATGTGTGAGCACACATCTGTTGGACAGGCTCCTGCTTCCTCCTTCTCATGAACTTGATCTTCGTTATTGTCTGGTAGTCCTGAAAATTTCTTTAATGTTAAAAGAGTAGCCTTCTCTTATCCGATGGGAAGTCCCGATAGAATCTGTGCCCCTAACACCAGTGTTACTCAAAGTGTGGTCCACAGACTGGCAGCAGCAATTATCTCTCGGGTAGTTGGTAGATATGCAGATTCTTGGGTTCCACCCCAGTTCCACAGAATCAAAATCCCACGCTTGACGTCTAGCCCTCTCTGTTTTATCCAGCTCTCTAGGCGCATCTGATGTTGGCTAAAGTTTGAAATAGTACTTTGCATGTAGGAGATGTTTATACATGTTCAAAGCCACAAACCCTTGGCTGGGTGGGCTGCTAACAGTCTGACTCAAGCTTCCCAGAAAATAAGTGCTAAGATATTTCCACACTGCCATTCCCAAATTGGATTAACACGGATTGAAAAAAAGTATGGAAATGGTATCAGGAATAAATGAAAAGCATAGAGTTTAAAATAACCACTGGGATTCTGGGCTTCTTAACAGAAATTACAGAAGGAAAGAACTTCTGAAAAGCATACAGGAACTTACCAGGAAGAGGACACTGAATTCTGGGGAAACATTCAGAATGACTGAGATTTTAAACAACATGCAAACTACCCTTAATCCATGCTCCACAGAGCCTTCCAGCCCCCTCACCCCAGCACCTGCTGCTCCTTTAAGGCATCTCCACCTGAGCTCCCAGGGGTTTTCTTCCCCCTTTCTTTTTTGTTTTTTTTTTTTGAGACAGAGTCTCACTCTGTTGCCCAGGCTAGAGTGAGTGCCGTGGCATCAGCCTAGCTCACAGCAACCTCAAACTCCTGAGCTCAAGCGATCCTCCTGTCTCAGCCTCCCGAGTAGCTGGGACTACAGGCATGCGCCACTATGCCCGGCTAATTTTTTCTATATATATTTTTAGCTGTCCATATAATTTCTTTCTATTTTTAGTAGAGGTGGGGTCTCGCTCTTGCTCAGGCTGGTCTCGAACTCCTGAGCTCAAACAATCCGCCCACCTCGGCCTCCCAGAGTGCTAGGATTACAGGCGTGAGCCACCGCGCCCGGCTCTTCCCCCTTTCTGATAAAAATCTTTGGATAGATACAAACTATCAGCCACCACAATGTGACAACATGCAATCTGTCCTTTTTTTTTTTTTAATATTCCATGTTTCATTGTAAAATGTCAAGTGTTTAAGATATAACCTCCAGAAAGTGCATGCTTCTCATTTTTGGTTATTGATCTTAATTTTAACACCTCCGTATTTATAATTTTGCCACTTTCTAGGTTAAAGTACATCATTTTTTTGCTTATTTTAGCATTGCGCTGACTTTGGAAACATATGAAAACCAATAAATAAGAGGGAATTTATCTGACTGTTCTAGAATGTGCTATATTCCATTTTCTCTTTTTGTAGCACTACTCAAAACCACCTAGAAATAAAAAGACTGGATTTATCTTAGAATTGGCTGTCCTATTCTTGGCTTGGCTCTATGACCATGAGTGAGAAAAACAATATTTGGGCTGCAACTTGACTCCAAAGTGGGTAGAAAAATTCTAATAGTCTTTTAAGTCTAGAATAGTGATCTTGGACTCAAAAGAACTGGTGACAAGTTCTGACTCTGACATTTATTAGCTAATTCTCTCAGCCTTTATGTCCACATCTGAACAATTGGAAATAATATAGGCTCTAGATATGTTATGGGGCTCTTGTGAAACTCAATTTTTTAATGATATAATGGGTTTTTATTCTGGATTTCAGTACAATTTAATTTAATCATTCCCCTGTAAGTTTGCTCATTTATCTTGATGATGAGTGCATTTGACACTTCTCTTCTGGAATATCTTTTTTTTTTTTTCAATTTCAAAAAATTTAGGGGGATACAAATGTTTTTTGTTATGTGGATGAATTGTATCATGCTGAAGTCAGGGCTTTCAGCATACCCATCACCAAAATAGTGTACATTGTACTAGATAGGTAGGTTTTTATCCCTCACCCCCTCCCACCCTCTCCTTTCTTAGTTTCCATTGTCTATTACTGCTCTTTAAGACCGTATATATTCTTTGTTTAGCTCCGACTTATAAGTGGGAACAGGTGGTATCTGTTTTTCCATCCCTGAGATACTTCCCTTGGGATAATGGTTTCCAGTTCCATCTAAGTTGCTGCAAAAGACATTTATTTCACTCCTTTTTATGACTGAGTAGTATTCCATGGTGTATATATACCACATTTTCTTTATCCGCTCATCAGTTGATGGGTACTTAGGTTGATTCCACATGTTTGCCATTGTGAATTGTGCTTCTTTGGGGTTCAGATGGCTTTTTGATAAAATGACTTATTTTCCTTTGGGTAGATACCCACTAGTGAGATTGCTAAATTGAATGGTAGGTCTACTTTTAGCTCTTAGAGGAATCTCTGTACTATTTTCCATACAGGTTGTACTAATTTGCAGTCTCTCCAGCAGTGTAGAAGCGTTCCTTTTCCTCAATATCCCTGCCAATATCTGTTGTTTTTAGACTTTTTAATAAAAGCCATTCTAACAGGGGCAAGGTGATATCTCATTGTGGTTTTAATTTGCATTTCCCTGATGGTTAGTGACGTTGAGCATTTTTTCACATGTTTATTGGCCATTAGTCTATCTTCTTTTGAAAAGCTTCTGTTCATGTCTTTTCCTCACTTTTTAATGTGGTCGGTTGTTTTTCTCTTGCTTATTTGCTTGAGTTCTTTATAGATTCTGGATATTAGCCCTTAACCAGATGTATAGCTTGCAAATATTTTCTCCCATTCTGTAGATTGTCTACTTGCTCTGTTGATTATTTCCTTAGCTGTGCAGAAGCTTTTTAGTTTAATCAAATCCATTAATTTATTTTTTCTTGTTGCTGTGATTGCCATTGGGGTCCTAGCCATAATTTGTTTGCCTAGGCCAATATCTGGAAGTTTTTTTCCTAAAATTTCCTCTAGAATTCTTATAGTCTTATGTCTTATATTTAAATCTTTTATCCATCTTGAATTAATTTTTGTGAGTGGTGAGAGGTAGGGGTCCTGTTTCATTCTTCTGCATGTGGCTATCCAATTTTCCCAGCACCATTTATTAAACAGGGCTGCTTTTCCCCAGTGTGCATTGTTGTCTGCTTTGTCAAACATCAGATAGCAAGATGTGGATGGTTTTATATCGGTTCTCTCTTCTGTTCCATTGGTCTATGTCTCTATTTTTGTACCAATACCATGCTGTTTGGGTTACTATAGCCTTGTAGTATAGTTTGAAGTCCGGTAATGTGGTGCCTCCAGTTTTGTTCCTTCTGCTTAGGATTCCTTTGGCTACTCAGGCTCTTTTCTGCTTTCCCAAAGCATAGAATTAATTTTTCTAGATCTGGGAAATATGATGTTGGTATTTCATGGGATTGCATTGAATCTGTAAATTACTTTGGGTAGTATGGACATTTCAACAAAGTTGATTCTACTGATCCATGAGCAAGATATGTTTTTTCTATTTGTTTGTGTCCTCTGCAATTTCTTTCCTCAGTGTTTCATAGTTCTCTTTGCAGAGATAGTTCACTTCCTTGGTTTAGTATATTCCTATTGTAATTTTATCCAGCCAACCCATTTCTAGAAATGTAGTCACAAGACACTGGATTCACATTTAACATTTGCAAAAGGAACTATATGGTCTTTGTAAGTACGAGAAAAAGAGAGATAGAGTGAGAACTTTAAATTTCCTGGGAGGTTCTGTCACCCATTCCAGCCCCTTTACACAATAGGCATGTGCCAGGACTGGGCAGGGACCTGCTTCTCCCTTCTCTGGCCACTTGTCACCTAGAAAGACCTCAAATAAATAAGAGCATCTCACTGTGCTAGGCTGAGTCCCTGTGTTCAAACATA
The DNA here is from genome assembly GCF_041146395.1 of Eulemur rufifrons. Lineage (NCBI taxonomy): Eukaryota > Metazoa > Chordata > Mammalia > Primates > Lemuridae > Eulemur > Eulemur rufifrons. The sequence goes on along the minus strand of NC_091002.1, from coordinate 12,842,343 downwards.
AATGTATTGTTCAACTTTTACACAACATATGGCCCCAACCAAAATGCAAGCCAGCTATTTCAACAGGTGCTCATTTGAGGAAATAACTTGTCTGAGAAAGCCAGGAGAAAAAACTGGCTATGCTGGACTGACTTGAGAGGCCACATCTTTCTGCAAAATGGCACCAACCTAATTTTTCAAGATGATTTTCAAGCCTCAAAAAGTTCATTGGACACATTGCCTTTCCCGAAATGCCCAGGAGATGTGACATCACTGAGCAAGGATGTCAATCATTGTGTGGGTTCATAGTAGTGAAAATTTGGAAATAGCATCTAGATCCATCAGCAGACACTTGAAAAACAAGTGGACACATCCATTCAGTGGAATACTCTGTATCCATTGAAATAGATGGTGTGGAGCATTATATATTGATATGAAGTATCTAATACATTGAGAGACAAAAGAGTTTATTTATATATGAGCAGGTATAATGTGCTTCACTTACGTAAAGTTTAATACCTTTTGAAAATAAGTGAATACATGAAGCTGAGCATGCTTTTATGTTTATATGTGTATACATAGGCATAGAGGTATATCTAGAAGGACGTATACCAAGTGATAACTGTGTTACCTGCCTGGTGAGATTTAGGGTAAATTTTGCTTTTAGGTTTTTGTTTTGTTTTGCCTTTTACTTTCCTTGGTCATTTGAATTTTTTATAACCAACATGTATATATTTTAAATCAAATACAAAATAAAATAATAAAGCTATCTCCATTTTAAAAAAAAAGAAAGCAAAGTGATACAAGGTAACCTCCACAGGGAGCTTCCCAGGGCTGGGCTGCCAGTGATAAGGCACTACATCTGCCAACAAACTTAGGGATCCCTGCAAAAGACCCAGGAGAGAAGTCACCAAAGAAAAAATCTCTTTCTGTTTCAAGATGCCCTAACATTGAGTTTATTTTATTTTGTTCTCTTTCCCCAAGTTTCTGCATGAGAAATACTGATAATCTTATATATTTGACTTCAGTAAACACATACTGATTGCCACGTGCATTACTAGGAACTGAAGCTACGGAGATGAGCAAAATGTTTCCTTGAAATCCTCAAGAAGCTTTTTGGGAAGATAAATACCCGAACAAATAATATCACTGATCATCTGCTCTAAAGGGAAAGGCAGTATTTCCTGGAAGACGGAGGGGAGATTTGCCAGGCAAGACAGCACCTGAGCTGGGACTTCGACAAACAAGAGTTGAGGTACATGAAGCAGAAAAGACGGGATGCAGGATGTATATTTTCTATTTGATGACCAGAAGAACAGAAAACAGAGGGTGAGGAGAGATCAAGCAGGTTGGAAGGGCAGGTGGGAACCAGCACCCTGCTGAGTGGTTTGGATTTTATGTAGCATATCGAGGTCTAGGAGAGGAGGTTGACGTCAACGGGTTTGTTCAGCTGGAGAGAAGGACAGGAAGTCCCATAGCGGGATCACCTCGGGCTTGCAGCGCCGCGGGCACATCTCCCTGTCTGTTCTCCAGGATTCCAGGGTTGACCCTGTGAGTGGTCAGTAAACCCACATTGGCTGAATGTCAATATGCAACCTGGATTTGTGGAAGTTTCCACTGGCTTGAATATATGGATGAAGGCAAGACCCTAGTCTAAGTGGTAGAGCTAATGTCCCCAGAGCAGAGGGATGTAGGCATGATTTACCCCCAGGAAAGATTTCAGCTGCTGGTTTGGCTCGGCCATCCTTGCTCTCAAGGCTGATGGACACTGCAGAACTTGAGCATACCTTTCTGCTCGCTCCCATCTGCTCTTCCGTGTCACCTTTCTCATCACAGCCCTGCTGTAATCTAAGTTCTTTTAAAAAGAAAATAAAATTCTTCAGCGTCTGTCACCACACTTCCTTGCAGCGAGAAAGGAAAGGTGTGGCTTCTTTGAAAGAAAAATGTCAAGACAGATAGAATATTGGGTCACCGCAAGGTGTTGGCATGTGGGAGTCGAATTTATTCAAGAGAGACAGAAAACCCTGTCTGCCCTCTCAGCTCTTTTTATGATAAGTTTTAATCACTGTTCATGCTTTCAGGATGTGGTCTTGGCATGAAAACCAGTCCCCTTGCAGCCCACGGTTAGGTGGAGGGGCTGGGCGGCCGGGAGTAAACACCATGACAATGGAATTCCACCAGGTTCGAGTTAAGTCTTTCATCTGCTCAGGGGAGTGACAAGCAGGGCTGGCTTCCTTCGGCCTGGAATGGAAGCACGTGACAAAGCTAAGGATCTGTGGGCTTGTTTGCAGAACTTACCTGGGAAACTGATACCCTCTGAAAGTGCCCCTTCATTCCAGTGTCACTTCAGATAGGGCAGGTAAAAGGATTACCCTGGTGTCCCGGGCCTCCACCCATTGTCTGCACAAGCCAACACTGAATGGGGTAACTTAACCCCCAAAGAGATAACCAACTGCTGTGTGTGTACTCACATTTAAAACTGGCAATTCCCATGAAGAGGCCAGGTTGTTTTCCGGGGCCTTTTGCTTCATTAACACATTGATAGCAGACTCTGAGATAGTTCTGCACCAAAGGGGTTAGGTCGTCTAAGAAAAAGTCCAGGGTCCTGTCCCCAGTGCCCTTGCACCACACAAATCCACTAGGGATGCAACATGGAGAGACAATACTCACATCTCTCCAATTTTTTTTAATTGTGAACTTGACTTTAAAATCTCAATATATTTTCTTTAAAGAGAAATGTGTTTTTTACCCCAAAGAAGAGACAAAAGCCATTTTGAGGCTGTCATAAATTTGGGGGTTTCTGTTTTGATCAGGCAGGTGGGAAAAAAAGTCTGATACATGTTCTTGCTCTGTGTAGGACTTTGAGGACCTCGGGAATCTACCCCACCACCACCAGCCAGCCCGAAAGCCCAAAAGATTCAAACTCTCCTACTTGTAGCCTAGACATTCTCTGGTTCCCCTTTATGGATAGAAATCTCCTGCATTTATTATTTTTCTGAAACAGGGACACATAAGACAGCAAAGATCATTCATAATCTGACCATCCAGATAAGCCTTGTTGAGAATTTTTTAAAAAATTTTAAGTAACATACCATAAACATGGTGAAAACAACTCAAATATTATGGAAGATAAAAATAATTTTAAATAAAATAAACCTTTACCCCAAGGGTAACTATTGCTAACACTGTCTTGGGTTTCCTTCCAAACTAGAAAAAGAAATGCGTATACCAGCAAAATATCCATATCCCTTTGCATTATTAACACAAAGAAAAGAGCCAAACACTATTTTATATCTTGCTTTTTCACTTAATTATGCGCCTTGGAGAGTTTGTCACATCTGCTGAATATGGATCTACCTCACTCTTTTTAATGAGTCAGCCTACAGATGCTTCATAACTAATCTGTCTAGTCTCCCATGGGAAGCTTAGAAGAACTGTGCGAACTGTAGGCAAGAGATACAGCCTGTCCATTCCTCGGTTTCCTCATCTGAAACATGGGAGTAACAATAGTAAATGAGTGGATACCTGGCAAGCACTTACGTGAGTATCCAATACATAGGAAGCCATTAGTATTAGCCATTAGTGTGGTTTCTTATTAGAAATTTTTTATTAAATAGGTAAATATTAGCTGTTATTTTAGGTAAGTCTCAAAGATGTCCTGCTAAAAGTAGACCAACATGAAAGCCTGTCCTGTATTTTTGAGCAAAACCCTTTAGAACACCTAGAAAGACTGAAATGTCTAGAGCCCCTTGTAGGCACACAGAGTTACATTTTCTAGAACACACAGAAATGCCCCCCAAAAAAGCAACAGCTGGAGTTCTGCTCTATAAAACAGCAGACAACAATAACAAGAAACACGTTAGTGAGGAGAAATTGAGAAGAATACCGTAGCCAATTGACAATGCAAGGAAAATCATGGTGGGCAGAAGGTAATTACCTGAACTGGAGCTCGGCCAGGATGTCTATCCGCCCAGCAAGAGGAAATTAGACCAGATGTGTGGGGAAAAGGTTTAGTTTGGGCCAACATTTCCCAAGATAATCTTTTCATCAGTAGTAAGGTCATTATATCCAAGCATTAAGGAGAACCACAGAAGATTAGGACTTAAAGGAGCAACCCCTAAGAGATCAGCTAGCTCGGCCCCCTCATTCTACAAATGAGAGATTAACTGAATTTCTTGAGTAACAAAACCAGCTATTAGAAGAGCCGGGGTTTAGCTGAACAGTCCCTTAACATCAAAACCAGTGTTTAGTCCATAACATTACACTGGCTTATTTGTATAGAGTCCTAGCATACCCACTAGTACTCAAAAATAAGTCGACATATGTGAATTGGGGAATAATTAAAAGTTTTTAAATTAGCTCCTATAAATAATATCATACAAGTATTTAAGAACATTAGATATTAGGACATTTTGTTATTGGAGGGGAGAAGTTTAACCTGCTTTATGTTCTAGGGGTCTTTCCCTAAGGGAAAGATAAAGCAATGGGGTTCAGGGCCTCTACCCTTCCCTGCCCCCCACAAACTTCGACCTCAATAATATTGTTTCTGCAATCCAAGATAAGTTAGGTGCTTTTACTTAAAATATATTGATATAAGGTTCCACTGCTAAAACAAAAAAGTATTTAATGTCATTGTTTCCAGCACAAGAGCCCAGTGCTATGTAATTTTTGAAATTTCACTGGGGAGAAACTTTGGGGATTTGAATGATGCAAAAAAAAAAACACAAGTGTCTAAGAAAGTTCAACTTTGAGAAAGTGACTTTCCTCCACCACCATTTTTTTATTACAATAATGACCCAGCATTTCTCAAAAGCCATTTGTTGGGAATCCACATAATTTATTTAGAACCTGCCAAAAAGGAGAAAGAAGCCCAAAATTTGAAGAGCTTTTCACGTAAATATACCAGTCTTATCCCCATATGTTATTGGTACATGCAGCCATTAAAACTATGCCTCAGTACATTTTTTTAGTAATAATTTTTTAGAGATTTCTAAGGGAGATGAGAGAAAAGTTCTGGAGATACATTGTGCAATGATGTGGCAATACTTAACACTACTGAACCATGCATTTAAAAATGATTAAAAATGGTAACTTTTATATTATATGTGAGGTTTTTCTTACCACAATTCAAAATTTTTTTAAAATGTAAAATGGAATGGGTGTCCTTCTTTAGTCCTTCCTTCCTCCTGCTGGCTGGAATACAGATGTGACGACTGGTGCTACAGCAGCCACCTTACACCATGAAGTGGAAGCCACATGCTGAAGACGGTGGGATAACAAGATACTGGCTAAGGAACAACAAGATTCCATGTAAAGGAATCTGGTCCCTGACATTAAGGGCACCATGCCAACCTTGCATGGCCTACCTCTAGTTATATTATGTAAGAGAAAAATAAATTTCTATTATATCTCATTTTTTAAAAGACTGCAAAAGGAGGTATTTGTATCACATGTATCAAATATTTCAAGAGAAGGAGATTATAGCCTCAACTCATTTTGGTCCTAGTTATTTTCCTCATATGTTCAAATACGGCCATAACACAAAGCAGTATCTCTCAAAGTGTTGTCCCTGAACCAGAAACATAAGCATCACTTGGAATTTGCTGGAAATGCCCCTAGATCTTTTGACTTAGACATGGTGAGTGCTGGGGCCTGGCAACCTGTATTTTAGTCATCCTTCCAGGGCATTCTGATGTACAGAAAAGAGAACCATTAATATAGAGATCGTACAAAGCACTCCTGTTTGTACAGGGTCAGTGCTAAGAGCTGGGAGTCTATAGTCAAAGGTCCTGGATTTAAATCCCTTCCCTACCACTTAATATATACATAGCACTCGAAAAGTGACTTTACCTCTTCAGGCCTCAATTTCCCCCAGCAGTAAGATGGAGAAGGATTAACGTTATCCACATCCTAAGTCCACATCCTAAGGTTGTTGAAAAGATTTAATAGGATGACTTTTGTAAAGCTCTTAACTGGCAAATGCTTACTATTAAGTGCAAGATCAATAATAGAATCTTAATGATAGAAAACAAGCATGATGAGCAGATGGGAGAAAAATGGAGGAATGCTGGAGAAGTTCCTTGGAGAAAAAGAATTAATAGAACTGAAATAGACCTGAAATTACTTGCCAACAAAAAACAACAAAGGAGACAACAACACTATTAATAATATAATAATAGGTAACATTTATTAAATGCTTACTCTGCACCAGACACTGTTCTAACCACTTTGCTTGTTTAAGTCTTTAAGTCCTCATAATGATTGTCTGTGGTGTGTACTCTATAGTTCTGCCTGTTTTACAGATGAGGAAACTGAGGCAGGGGAGCTGAAAAGATGAGCCCAAAGTCACACAGTCGGTGAGAAGCAAAGCCAGTTTCCATCACAAGAATTTGGCTCTGAAGCCCATGCTCTTAACCTTGGCCCCTGCAGTCCTAGGTATATTTCTGCTAAGTTCAGGAGCATCACAAATGGAATGATGGTCTCTTGCTCGGATTAGAATGAAGGGGAGGTCAGGTTCATTGGTTTCTGTCGAACACTTAGAATGTGTGAGTGTCTTAGGCCTCCGAGAAGCATCACTGAGGCAAGGATGTGAGTGTGGTTTATTTGGGGGTGCATGGAACACCTACAGGGAACAGAGGGAAGGAGCGCAACCTACAAAAGCTGAGCTATTGAGGCAGCTGTCAAGTGGGGCGATTGGAGATCAATCCTGCAGGGGAAGCTCTGCAAACCCACTCTTAGAATTATCCCACCCAAAGGGAGAGGGAGCTGGGATTTCTAAATATTGAAAGAGGGCTGCTCATGGGGGTGTTAATTTCCTAGCACTTGTGGCTCGCCGTGCTGCCCAAGGGCAGAGCCACCTCCCACAATTCCCAAAAAAGTTCTAAACTAAAATTACTTCTTTGTAATGTAATATTATCAAGGTCAATAGTTTTCACACTTACATGTGCCTCAGAATCCTGGACACTGTTAAAACACAGATTGCCAGAGTTTCAGATTGAATAGGTCTGGGTGGGGCCTGACAAGACGCATTTCTAACAGATTTCCAGCAGATGCTGATGCTGCTTGTTTGAGAAACAGTGTGGGAGGCCATCTGGTGTCCCAACCAAGAGGGATTGCCACAGGCTCCTGCAGAAGCCACTGTACAAAAGTGTGTGTGTGTGTGTGTGTGCGTGTGTGTGTGTATAACAGGAATACTTGAAAAAGAAATGATAAATATTTCTTTGATAAATGATAAAGTGATCAAAGGCTCACTTTGATCCTGAAACTTCTAACTAAGCAAAGGAAACAGGCATCTCACTTGGCTGAGATTGTCTGCCTTGGCCAGGTACACAGTCTTTTCCTGGGGCCCCAAAGAATAGAATAATTCCCTGAGCCCTAATAGATATCTCTTACAGAACATGAAATCATACAAGCCTAAGTAAAAAAATATGTTTGCTTTTCAAAACTACATTCTCGTTTTTCTTTGTTACAAGAGAAACCATAAACCACTTGTTCACTCGCATAGAGCCATCAAGAGCTCATTCTTCTGTTAGGTGATCCTGAATGCCCCACATTTCTGAGAAACCGGCCCCTGGAGCCACGGCTTCTGCAGGCGCTCTGCTAGGATTACAACGGATGCACGCATCCAGGATAATAATCTGTATTTTGATGACACTGAAAATTATCAAAAAGCCGTCTTATGATTTGATGAATAGTATGTGGAGAAATTGTCTTAAATTACAAATTTCCAGAATCAACAGTGTATCGCTTTACTAATCCAAAAAAGCAAGTCGCATTTTAGTAACTTGATAAGGCATTGAGCAATGATGCTGGTGAGTTTACTCTCCTGGCACATGGATGAGGCATGATTAATTACTAATCAACTCTCAAATGTCTCTACCACTTGGCTTTGGGTATTGGCCAAAGACCCAGAATGAAGAAGCTCTCATTCCTTTAAAAAAAAAAAAAATTGCAATACAAAGCATTTTATATCATCATATGAACATTTTGAAACAATTGCTGAAGATTTGAAACCAATTAGAAGATTCCTATTGCCTCTATATTATTTTTCTTTTACTACTAAAAATTAAATTTCACAAATTACCAGTTATTAAAAATGTAATAGCAGCAATAAAATATACTGAAGAAGGTAGAGAAATTTTTCATCTCAGTCCTCAGACTTTCTTGAAGGCCACTTAAGACCAGTCCACAGTTAATAGTGCTTCATAATGTTCTTTTGAGTAGACTGGCTTAGGTTAGCAATTATGACAACTTTTATTATTTTGCTTCACATTGCTATATGGTATGTTTTGGCACATTATTTTTATGCCCTAAATGCTAATTATTTTTAATTTGAACAAAATTATGTCATTCTTAACCAAAAGCTGTGCTGTTTTTAAATCACTGAATCCTTATTGGAATAGGTATAAAAATCACAATGGATTGCTAATTTGATGAATTTGACTTGAATCACTGTTCTTTAAATACAAATATAAAGTTTTTTCCAAATGAAAGCTTTTGATCTATATTAAACCAATACTATAACTTTATGAAACTATTCATACAGGCAAGAGATTTCCTTTTTGTCAGATGAACTCCACATTCCTGTATATTATGCGATATCTGATTTTTCTAAGATGCCTTAAAAAATTAAAAACACTCCTTCTCTGAGAATAGTCAGTTGCTCCAATGTCCTTGCTTATTTTAGAGAGAAGTAGATTTTGTTTCAAAACAATAAATCTACATAGTTATGTGAGCAGAAGAAACTCATGGCCCTCTCATTCGATGATCTGATGCTAACTGATGGAACTAATAATGTGATATCAGAAAAAAATAATGTTTACTCTCACCAATGTTGCGTGCATAATGTTGCCACATTAACTCTGTTTATTTAGTGGCTCATGGTGCAAGTTTTTTTTAATTGACAATTTTACATACTCATGGGGTACATAGTGATGTTTTGACACATACACTGTATAGTGATCAGATCAGGGCAATTAGCATATCCATCATCTCAAACATTTATTATTTCTTTTTGCTGGGAACATTCAATAACCATTTACCTATTTGAAACTATATATTACTGTTAACTATACTCATCCTAAAGTGGTATAGAACACAAGAACTTGTTTCTCCTGTCTAGCTATCATTTTGTATCCTTTAACAAATCTCTCCCCAACCATCCTTTCCCCCAACAATTCCCAGCCTCTAGTATTCTCTGTTCTATTTCTGACTTCTATGAGATCAGCCTTTTTTTAGCTTCCACATTTAAGTGAGAACATGTGGTGTTTAACTTTCTGTGCCTGACTTGTTTCTCTTAACATAATGTCCTCCAGTTCCATCCATGTTGCTACGAATGACAGGATTTCATTTTTCATGGCTGAATAGTATTTCATGGTGTATACATACCACATTTTCTTTATCCATTCATCTGTTGCTGGACACCTAGGTTGACCCCACATCTTGGGATTGTGAGTAGTGCTGCAGCAAACATTGGGGTGCAGATGTCTCTTCAATGTACTGACTTCCTTTCCTTTGGATAAATGCCCAGTAGTCAGCCTGCCGGATCATATGGTAGTTTTATTTGAAGTCTTTTTTAGAAACCTTCATACTGCTTTCCAAAGTAGCTATACTAGTTTACATTTCCACCAACAGTATATAAGAGTTCCCTTTTCTCCACATCCTCACCAGCATTTATTTTTTGTCTTTTTGATAATGGCCATCCTAACTCAGGTGAGATGATACCTCATTGTGGTTTTTATTTGCATTTACCTGATGATTAGTGATACTGAGCATTTTTTCATATACCTGTGTGCTGTTTATATGCCTTCTTTTGAGAAATATCTGTTCAGATCATTTGCCCATTTTTTAATCAGATTGTTTGATATTTTGCTGTTAAGATATTTGAGCTCCTTGTATATTCTGCAAATTTTCTGTCACTGGCAGAAGCCTCCACTGCAATGGACTGGTTCTGTTTAAACCATGGCACTTGCTGTGCATCAAGTTACTCCTGGACTATTCCCTGTAGGATGAAGGGAAGTTAAACATAAGAGAACAAGAAAATCTTTCTTAGGTGAAAGTTTTGTAATTGACCTGCATGTTTCATGGCAGCTTTTTAAGAGGTAAATTTGCTTTCTTGTTATTTTTCTGCATAAATATTACCTAGACACTTGCTACTCATCTTTACGGGGCAATTTTGTCTTTCAAAACCTCAAAGAACTCTGTGATGTTCACAATCTCCTCACCAACTGCTACGGGAGAGAAAGGTGAATACGTATACATAAAAAAAATTATACCTAGACCCTACTTCTGATCCAAAATCGCAGAGCAAGCAGGAATGAAAATGTGGTGCTTTTAAAATATGATTATCTTTTCAAGTTAAACACAGGCGTACCATGCAGCCCACTCCTGAGTGTTTATCTTAGTGAAATGAAAACATATTCACATACAAACCTGTAAGCAAATGTTTATAGTATCTTTATTGATAATTGTTAAAAATTGGCAAGAACCCACATGTCCTTCAATGGATAAGTGGGTAAACAATCCATGTGGTGTTCTATACCATAGGGTACTACTCAGCAACAGAAGAAAATGACCTACTCACACGTGCAGCCACATGGCCAAGTATCTTAGGCTGGATGAACCACAAATATATTGTAGAATTCCATTTATTTTTTCATTTTCCATTTTGGAAATAGTTAAAATAAAGGGACAAGAGAACACATCAGTGGTTGGCAGGAGTTGGAATGGAAAAAGAGATTGTCTGCAAAGAGAAGCAAGAGAATTTTAGGGGCTGATGAAACTAATCTAGATGTTGATTGTGGTAATGATTATATGATTATTTTATTTGTCAAAACTCACAGAGCTATACACTTAAAAAGTAAATGTTACTGTATGTAAATTATACCTACTTTAAAGAAAATTATTCTCCTACAATGAAAAATATTCTTGCTTGCTCTGGGAAGTAGCCATCTGCCTTTATTCTCCTCCTTAACCTTGGAGAACATTAACAAACACAGAATTTCTAAGTCTTTCCATTCAATTGTTTGCCTACCACTCTAGAACCATTCCAGAACCCACTGTAGATGTTCATTAGAATGGGAGATATTGTTCCTCTACAGTATGTCCAAAAACATGTGCAGCCTTGCTCTGCACCTTCTGCAAGAGGGAGCTGACCTCTCCTCAAAAACTCACAGTATGATGCAGGACTTTCCTTGTCTTGGACAGCACACCCTTTAAAGTGAGATCATTTAGAAAACTGATCCCACTGTTGCTGTACCCGGAACTCCCAAGTTATTTCCATGCACACTGCTGTTAAGCCTCACCCCTTCCAAACTTGTCCTGTTGATCTTTGGAACCTATTTGTGAGACTTTGTGCTGAGCCCCACTAAATGCCATTTTGTTACATTCTGCATCAGCCAACATGCCGAGTCTTTGGTCCAGCTTCCCAGACTGCTGTTGGCAAACCCGACCAGATGTCACCTGTGTCTTCACCAACCTTGGTGATGAAAATGTTAATCCATCAAATCAAAGTGATGGTGAGATATTATTTCCTGTCCACCAGATAGGAAAAAAATAGATTCATAATGTCAGAAAGGATTCAGATAATGTGTACTCCCTTACTGTCTTGGTAGAATTACAAATAGTTAAAGACTTTTGGAAGTCAATTTAGTTGTAGCTACCAAAGATTAAGGCTTTTGCTCCAGAAATGTCACTTCTAAGAATTTGTCCTAGAAAAATACTCACACATGTACAAAATTATACACACCAAGGTGTCCCTTGCATCATTATTCAAAATAGCAAGTAACAGGAAACAATTTAAGGGAGTTGTGAAATAAATGTTTATTCACTCATAGTAAGAAGACCTTGGATAGAACTTACTATGTGCCAGGCATTGTTCTAGTGCTTTCCTTGCATTGTTTTATTTGAGGTAGGTATTTTTGTTTTCCCCATTTCACAGATGAGGCACCTGAGGCGTGGGGAGGATAAATTACTTTTCCAAGGTCACAGGACTAGTTCATTGGAAAACTGGGACTCAAAGTCAAGCTCCAATGTATATACTCTTCACCTCTGCAGTCCTCTGCCTCACTGAGGATTGGAATATATATAGCAGTCCTTGAAAAGAATAAGACAGACCCACGTGAACTGGCATAGGAGGAGTTCCAAGACTCATGGCTGGGAACAAGGGGCCTCAAAACACATTGCTATATTTTTAAAAGGAGGTCACCAAACAATACATATAGTTTGATTCAATTTGCATTGGGAAAATATATACAGAGAGTTGGAAGAGAAGTAAAGAGGGATGTTAAAGTTTTCTCTGTTGTTTACTGGTTGTCTTACAATTAAAATATATTTCTGTTTTACGAATGTCAAAGGCAACATAGAGAAAAAAAGGATGTTAAATTAGACATAATCCAGTGTGTCCTTGTGGCATTTCCATAGAGGTCTTCACCACAGCAATGAGTTAAGCCTAGGGTATGAGCATTAGTTCTATGCATGAGCCACTTTAAAATTTGTTTATTAATCCAGTCTTTCATCCACATGATCATGTGGTCATAATTTCTCCATATTCCTTATTTTTCAAAGATCTTGAAATGTCTTCAAATTCCTTTTTGATCTACTGGTGAAATGTAGGTTCAAATCCTGGCTTCACTCCTAATGGAGTGATTTAGGCAAGAAACTTAACCTTCCTGTACCTCACTTTAATCATTACAAGAGTAAGAATAAAAATAGTGCCCATTTTATAAAGATGTCATGAGGTGTAAATGAGAAAATCCATGAACATTTCCATCACCACAGAAAGTTCTTAAGCACAGCCCTGGTCAAGAAACATGGTCCATCAGTCATGTGCATTTGCCAAGCCTTCAGCATCGCTCAGTATGTATTTCACAGGAGGAGATGGTCAGTTAATGCAGTGAATCTATAAAGGGTATCAGTGATGAAAGTTTCCCTAATGATTAAGTATTTGCGTATTTAAGAATTAAGTAATTAAGAAGGCACTCCAGTGTGAATTTTTTATTAGCTGTGTCAAGAGGACCCAGGAGCCAATTTGAAGAGGTTTTTGCTGGCCTGTGACAGGACCATTTGGAGACAAAAGAGAATAATGAATGCACTAAATGGAAACATATCCAATATATGAAAATCAATGAGTACATAATCTTGAAAACAAAAGCAAACAAACAAAAAGTTCATTGATTACTATTGGTAGTTGCTAAGGCAATGACTCATTACTCTGAAAATTGATACAGACAAAGAAACAAAAATTACACTGTTTTTCTTGTATTTCAAGGTAATCACATAGTTAATGAGAGAAAATTTTCTTCATAGAAGAATTCTAGCTAATGAATGCAGACAAATTTTTTTTCAATCACTACTTTGTAGCCCTTACTTAAATAATGTATCTAAGAAATCAGCGTTGTGTTTATAAATGTCTAACACTGGCTGGGATTGAGGAAGTGTCTGATTTGTAGCACTGACCAATTTTTGTGGTGTAAATACTGCATTGTAGCTGATTGCAAACTACCAACATGATGTCATTCAATGCAGAATTGGAAAGACATGCCAATTATCAGCTCTTGTATACTGGTACAACCCAGTACACAGGTAGGGGCTGACTCCAAAATACCACGAGATCTAAGTAAGATCTAAATCAGTAAGTGCTGTTTAGTGGAATTTTGACATGGAACTTTCTATTAATATATCAGGCTGACAACACCTGAACAAAACTTATAAGCAGGGTCCCATACAAGATATATCCTTGTGAGGAAAAAATACAACCCTTAATCTAATCGAGTTTATAGGAAATATCAAAAATAGAGAAATGAATTAAACACCACCACAAGGAAGCAAATAGCCAAACCCAGGAAGTAAGACATTCTCTAGTTCAAATGACCCAGTGTATCCAACAAATCCATAAGAAAGAAAAAAAGAGAAAAACAGAGAAAGAAAATGCTAAAGAAAATGATACTTAAGAGATATTACCAGATATAATACAATTTGTGATTCAAACAAAACAACTAGGTAGCAATTTAGTAAATTCAAATATGACTAGATATAGATGATATTAAGAAAGTTTATATTTTTTAATTTAATAATGGTGTAATAGTTAGGTTTTTAGAAGGCCCTTATTAGTTAAAGATGCATCTTTAGTATTTATGGGTGAAATTATACGATGCCTGACATTTGCTATTTTAAAGCAAATACAACAAAATATCCAACAAAAATAAAAGATAAAGTGAAACAGAAAGATGAAACAGATTTTCAAAATGGTGATAATTTTTAAAGCTGGTTTATGGGTACATGCAGGTTCAGTCAAAAGTATGAGCTGATTGTGTGTATATTTTTAAGACTTCATTAAAAAATATTTAAGTAAACTTTCTATTAAACATTCTAAAGACAAAATAAAAGATATTTTCAGGGGAAAAAAGAAGATAATTTGGCTTTCTCTAAAGGTGAAATAGATTATAGTGCATTATAACCTTCTTTGTATTTTTTTGTATTTTTCAAAATTTCTATAATAAGCATTTCTTACTCTTAAATCAGTTATTTCTGCATATGTTTAGGTTTTTAAATCCAAGGAAAAAAATCAGTTCAATAGATGAGATTTCTATGGCAAATGTCTCATTAGACTAAAAATGAATTAATGATGTAAATATTATAAACAAAAAATTATTTGAATCCTCCCAAATTTTCTTCAAAAATATTTCATCATTTGATGAGGAAATCCATGGCTTTCTAGCTTCTAATTTTCTAAAACACTCTGGGGAAAATCCAGTAAGAGCCAAAAGCCACTGTTTATTAATAGTTTCTTAATGTTTCCAAGATCCGTTTATCCCCATGGGAGAGTAGTGGGCAAAGTCCCCAGGTATGAAAGACTAGGACCCTTTAGTTTGTCCTCTGACAGATTTGTATCCCTGCCACAATTTCTCTGTCTTCCTTCTCCATTTTCCTCTTTTCCCTCTAGTGTTTCTTCTTCCATTCTCAACTTGAGTTTGTAGAACCACTGGATCGAATTAGGAGACAGGACATGAATCCCAGTTTGGCTACTCCTGAAACCTGGACTGCTACAAAATGAGGAAGTTGGACTCAGATGCATTCCTCCATTGCTAACATTCGCTAAGGTACAGAAATTCTGGTAGTGCGTAATTTGCATTCTGATGGGAATGGAGACAGGCCTTCCCAGACACGAAGCTATGATTTTGAAATGTTGAGGAATTAGGTAAGATTATCCTATGAATGTATACATAAATATATGTACACCAGGGAACCATTTAGTGATTTACAAATCATGTAAATTATGTCACACTTGAATTATAAATGATGAAGTGGTTTCCTGTTAACTAAAGATTTAACATTGCTCCCAGAAAAGCTTACCTTCATCCCTGGGAATGATTTCTTCCCCACAGACAGTGGCTGATGACTTCTCACTTGCGACCCCACCTGCACATCGCCAGGCATTTATTTGTGAGTTCACTCATGACTAAGAGCGTCGCTAATGCCCAGGAACAAATATGGAATGAATTAAATAAACGTGGCTGGTTTTGTGGTGTAGCTAAGAGAAATTAAAACTTTAAATATATGCCGAGGCAAAGTTGCTTTCATAAATGAATGCAGAACACTGTTATCTTTGTAGTGGTTAAAATAGCACAGAATAAATTCAAACAATACTCATAAATCCAGTGAGCTGTGAGCTGTTTTAAGATTTGATGATGGTGTTTAGTAAGCAGAAATTGCACTTGATTTAACTTATCTACCTATCACGATGAAGTATGGGTGGTGGATATGAATCTTCACCTACAAACTCAGGTGTACAAAAAATATGCACTTTGTGCCCAAGGGACTAGTAAAAGTCTGGCTTCCTCTGTGAATCAGGAAAAATAAAAACACAAATTAATATTTCAGCAAGTTATCTTTTTACATTTGCCCTCCCAAGTCCAAAGTGCTTTGTCAGCACCTTTTGCAGTGTGGATTTTACCTACAGGATTTTAAGAGAGGAAGAGCCTGGGGCAGCTGTGGTCATACCCACATGTTACATAAAACCCAGTGATTTTTCAGCAAACGCTTATGAGCACCTACTGTATGCTGCACCTGGAGGTACTAGGTAACACTGGTGAGCAAGATGGGCCTGTTCCCTGCCCTAAGAGAGCCAGTGGGCTTGTGGAGGAGAAAGACAACAGACCAGCAGACAGAAAAATATCTAACTTCAAACTGTGCTACGTGCCAGAGGTGGGAGAAACTCACCAGAGCTCAGTGACAGAGAAGAAAATAGGGGCTGGGGAGGGTGCAAAGGTCACTTTGGAGGAAGTATTCGGAGAAGTCCATCCCAAGGTGGAGACGCTAAGGGGAGATGTGAAGAATGGGGAGGAGCCAGTCCAGGGAGAATGTAAGGAACAGCATTCAAGACCAGGGACCAGGACATGAGTCGGTGAAGTGCTGGGTGCGATTGAGCAACCAAAAGAAGACTGTGCCATTGAGGAGAGTGAAGAAAGCAGGCGAGGGAGTGAGATGAGATGGGAGCAGGTGGGTGGGTCGCTGGGCCTCAGAGGCAAGATGGTGGGATCTTACTTGAAGGGCACTGGCAGCCATGGGTATCTTTCAACACAGTGCCATGTGATCTATTTCATGCTTGGAGGAGCTCACCCTGGTTGCCAGGGGCGGGGGGCGGTGGAGGGGGGACAGCGGATTAAAGAGGGGCAGGAAGCTCTCAGGGAGACCCATGCAGAGGCAGTGGAGTAGTCCAGAGATGATCTGGGCCTGGCCTGGAGAGCCGGAGTGATGACAGAGGAGGTGATCTAAGAGAAAATAACAAAAGAAGGCAGGACTTGCCAATCGATTGGAAGCAGAAAATGAGGGGGCAGGGAGATGAGTCAAGGTCCTTTTTTTACAATATGCTTTACAAATGGCCATGCTCTCCACAGCCAAGACCTGGGAACAACTCAAGTGACCATGGGTCAGAGAACAGATGGACTATGGTGTGTTTATGCAGTAGGATACTACTCAGCAATGAAAAGGGTGCCTTATTGCCCGCTCAACAGCATCAGTGATCTCAAACCCATTACACTGAACACAACAGAGCACACATGTGTGCTTCCATGTTTACAGAGTTCTAGAACAGGCAAAACTAACATATGGTGTAGGTGTCAGAAGAGTGGCTGTGTCTTGGGCAGGGAGGGATGAGAAAGGGCACACAGAACTTTCTGGAAGTATGGGACTGTTCCGTATCTGGATAGGGGCGTGGGCTAGACAGTTTCCTGCATTTGTCAATTTGACGGAAGTAAACACATAATGTATGTGCATAGCATGGTAAATTATACCTCCATACAAAGATATTATTGTACAAACGAAAAAAGACAACTGCTTATTAGGTTCTAGCTATGCAAAAGCTAAAAACATTCAAAATAAGAAAGTAAAACTCAAACTGCTATAGCTATTGTCATTTCTTCCACTTAGCAACTTCACCCAAGTAATTAAACATTAGCAATTAAACTAATAAATGTGAGAAAACCTGTTCTTTTATATAATACCCTCCATTTCACTTGTTTCTATATAGCACGCAAGGCTGGTCTTGTCCCCTAAATTCTACAAGGTTCAGAGACGGTGACCAAGTTAGTCATGACTCTAGGATCTGCCTATACCTGACCCATATATATTAACCTACAGCCATTAGATGTGCCAGGTCTTGGGGTGGCTGGGGGCCGGTAGGAGCCCAGTGCACATATAGTCAGTGAGCCTGGGTTAAAGAAGGTGGTGGATCTGCAGAGGTGTTTATGTAAGTTGTTCCTGGCTGTTCTCTCTCCCTCTGGGGGAGCAGGGGCTCAGACATGCTCCTGGGGGTCAGGCTGGGACTTCTGTCCTCAGAGCAAGTTGGGCAGGATGTGGATGGGCGCCTCTGCTGCTGGCAGCTTCCTCACCTGAGGCCGGTGAGCCTAGGGGGCTGGGGCCACCAAGGAAATGACTGGACCTCCCACTAACCTGGCACTAATGAGAGCCACTATGACCTACTGTGTGAAAACAGTGGAGGCTGTGACTCGGCATTTGCATGTAAATACAATGATGTCAAAGGAGTTCAAGTTCTTTTAATCTGCATTACAAACACTATGTTCCGGTGCTCAGAGAAGGTGAGATCAAAAAGCACTAGGCAAATGAGGGCATTTGTACCTCTGCTCTTCCAGAAGACCCTTGCAGTCCATGGCTATTGGCGCATGTTCGTATACCCTTAGTTCTCACTTTCCTGTATGGGCTGCCACTTCCTATTGCAAACATGTGCAGCTTTGGGCTTGATGGCCTTCTTTGGCCACAATAGCACATGTGGCCCACACCCAGGGCAATTAACACACCCAAGAGCAGGCCTCAGCCAGTGAATAAGGGGAGCTGGTGGATAAACACCCGCAATTCCCTGCTCTGAGGAATGTTCTGCCCACTCTCCCAGAGGTACCCCAGGACTGAGCCCCAGGGGCCCACAGGCATAAGCTGGTCACCAACACAACTGCCTTGTGTCCCCACTCCCCTGCCCAGGCTCCCTGGGGCCACTTCCCAAACAAATGACGGCATTCAGATCCTTGTCCTCAGAATCTACCCCTTGGGAACCCAAGCTTACGCAACCTTAAAATGCCAAAGTTGGCTACAGTTCCAAAGACAACCTTTTATTTTTTTAAACATGATGATGTGCAATGTACATAAATAAATCAATAAAACTATTAAAGAAGGAAAGCAAAGGAAAGGAAAAATGAAGGTAGGATAACTCAATGAAGTCCAGGGTAACATCAGTTCCCACAAATTTGTGCACAAAGGCTAAGGTTGGGTGGACCACAAACCTGGAGCGAAGCTTTATATAGGCAGACAAATACTGTTATAAGACTCTTGATAACCACAAAAAAAACTATTTTTTTTTAAATCCAGTAGCTTAGAAGAAAAACATTTTTTTCTGCCAGAGACTTTTACAAGGAGTTTCTCTTGTAGTGTCCCATCAAAGAGTCTCTGTGTGAACAGTACACAGTGTCTTCACCAACACACAGGAGCACAGCACACAACAGCACACTGTGTGGCTGTGTCCACCAGTGGTCCTCAACAAACCACATCAAAACGCAAGGCAGTGCGCACAGTTCTCCAGCGGCCAAAGCAAGGGTGTCCCAAAACACGGTTGTCTGATGGATGGCCCGACTTGGGGTACAGTTAGTCTATCAGGATTGGCGGTTTTCAAACAGGGTTCCATTTGGCCACTTGGGGAGATGGTGGATGGTGAGTCTAACATTCAGAATCCTTTCTCCCAGCAGCTCTGCCTAAATCTGTTCGTATATGAGGTTGGATATAATGTCCTATTGGAAGAAAGGACTGTGTCAATTTAAAAAAATGTGAAAATGAGAAAATGTGAAGCATGTCTCCTCATCCATCCCAGCCTAGCTTTGGGCAAAAGTCATGCAGCACATATGAGGCTATGTTCTCTGGCAGGAAGCTGGAGAAACAGCCTCAGAACACAGAGATCTTGCTCTCGCCATTCCCCTGGGGCATGTTGGCCAGTGGCCTTAAACCAGAGCTTCATCCCAAGGATTCACAAAAGTCTAGACATAGCCAAGGCCTTCCAGAGAGAACAACCCCCTCCAGCCACCTAGGCACTGCATTTCCAACAGGCGGTAAGATTCCTAAACCAATCCTTGGAGTTAATCAAACACACTCTCCCATCTGGGAGGCCCCCAGTGCTCCTGAGGATGCTGGGCCAATTTGAGAGAATCCAGGAAGCCACAGAAGCTACACCATGTCACCTCCCCGTACTGCTGGGTCATAGCCCAGCTGGGAGCCTCTGCAGGCACCTGCATTCCCATGTTGCTCTGAGCTTCTCCTCCCATCTCAACACACCACTTCTCCTCATCTGCCCAGCCTCCTTTCTGGGAGCCCTCTGGAAGCTCCTTTCTAAGGCCAACGCTCTCCTCTTCACCCACAGCCCTTCCCTGGTTCCTGCCCTCTCAAGGGTCTGCTTCTGGGTCACCATGTGCCTCACCTAATCTCTAAGTGAGGAGGTGAGAGCAGCCACCTTGTTATCCACAGCATCACATCAGGTCCTGACTCCTCCTCCTTGACACAAACTACTCCTTCCAGACCCATTCAGACCCTGGGTGCTGTGGTCGGAATGTTTGTGGTCCCCTGAAATTCATGTATGGAAACCTATGCACCACTTTGATGATATTAAGAGGTGGGGTCTGTCTTAGTTCCTTTGAATTGCTATAAAGGAATACCTGAGGTTAGGTAATTTATAAAGAAAAAAAAGTTCATTTGGCTCATGGTTCTGTAGGCTGTGCAAAAAGCATAGTGCTGGCATCTGCTTCTAGTGGTGAGGGCTTCACAGAGCTTCCACTCATGGAGGAAGTGGAGTCGGCATCACATTATGAGGGGAAGGAAAAAAGAGAGAGAGGAACTCTCTCAGGAACTCAAAGAGCGAGAACTGACTCATTACTGTGAAGACGACGCCAAACTGTTCATGAAGGATCCACCCGCATAACCCAAACACCTCCCACTAGGCCTCACCTCCAACATTGGGGATCAAATGCCAACATGAGATTTGGAGGGGACAAATATCCAAGCCACAGCAGGGTCTTTGGGACATAATTATGTCACGAAGTCAGAACCCTCATAAACGGGATTAGTGCTTTTATAAAAGAAGCCCCAGAGAGCTCCTTAACCCCTTCCACCATGTGAGGACACAGCAAGAAGGTGCCTTCTATGAACCAGGAAGCAGGCTCTCACCAGACACTGAATCTGCCGGCACCTTCAGCAGATAGCAATCCCTACTACCACACAGGGAAAATTGGCCTTCAGAGACAGACGCGTCAGCTCCCTATCCCACCCAGCTTACAAGCATTTCTCAAATATTTATTGAGCACGTGCTAGGAGCCAGGCACCGTGCCAGTCATGTGGCTCCTGGAGCTCCACCTGCCTCCTGGCTGCCACGTCAACCACCTCCTGGACAGTTCCACCCAGGTGGCCCACAGGCACCCCCAACTTAATAGACTCAAAGTGAACTGATTAGCTGCCCACCCAAACTTGTCTCCATCTACCCCAGGGCCAAAACCAGAAATTCAGGAGTCATCTTTGGACTTGCTGGCATCATTTTGCCAACCCACACAACCGCCCCAAGTCCTGCCGATTACACTTCCTGAATAGTCTTGAATCCACTCCCATCTCCATCATATCCTACCCATAACACACATTCAGTCTCCCAAATAGATCCCCTCCAATGCATCCCTTGGAACACTCGAAACTATTTTTCTTAAAAAAGGAATCTGTTAATGAGAAGGGTTTGAAGTGTCTCCTCCAAAATCCCCTGAGTGTAAAGAGGGGTGTGCTGAAGCAGGCAAGAGAGAGAAGGAAGAAAGAATTGCCTTCTGGTCATTATTCAGGGTCAGTTTTGTCCCCAAGTTCTAAGCTGTAAAATATAATTTTGCCTGGAAGACTTTCAAAGCAGTCTCTGGACATGGTCCTAAAACCTCATGAATCGTTTGTTACTGAGTGTTCAGAAAGTGTTCATTGGGCGTCCAGAGATGGGGCTATGGTGTGGGAAGGTAGAAACACAAGCATTTAGATTAAGGTAAACTTTAGTTCCAATCCTTTTTGTGCATGTCATTTGCTAAGCCTCACATTCTCCAGTTTAAGGAAAATGCTCCTTAGGATGATGGTGGGCCTCAATCTGGATGGAACTGGAGACCATTCTCCTAAGTGAAGTATTGCAAGAATAGAAAAACAAACACCACGTGTACTCACTATTAAATTGGAACTAACTGATAAGCACACATGTGCACAAATGGAAGTAAAAGTAAATGGAAATCATACAGGAGGGAGGGGGAGAAGAGGATGGGTGAAATCATACCCAACAGGTACAATGTACACTATCTGGATCATGGGCACACTTATAACTTTGACCCAAGCAGTACAAAAGCTATCCATGTAACCAAAACATTTGTACCCCCGTAATATTCTGAAATAAAAATAAAATAAAATAAAATAAGAAGTGAGCAGAGAGAGAACAGGCATACTCCAGGGCCGACAATGGGCGACCATCTGCAGCTGAACGGACTTCCTGCCCCACGTCCACTGCACTCCCTGCCTTGGCACTGGTTATACTTGCACCTGCCAAAATTCATTTTATAGATTAGATTGCTCACTTTTTTAAAGGATGTTTTTATAGGCAATTGTGTTGTTTCTGCTTCCCTGCAGCATGTCTCTTGATAAACAGAGTGTCCAACAGTCATTAAACCTTGCTGTTGCATTCACTTCCAGTCCTGGGGTACAGCCAAAAGCCACTGAATAGCTGAAGAACATTCTCTTTTTTTCTAGACTCAAAAGCCAATTACAAAAAATATGCCAAAATATTGTCCAAGACTTTTGTTTGAGCCAATCCAATAGAACCATGGCTCTGCTTACCAGGACCTTGTTATCCCTTTTGAAGGGACCACTTCCTCATGTATATGTGTAGACTCTACCTTCAGCTCTTACCCTAGACTATTCCTAAAAGTGGCACCAACGTTATTCCTGGAGAACTGAGTCATGATGAAGGAGATGGGGAGAAACCCAAAAGGTGAGCCTCAGTATTGTTGAGTCTACGTTTGTGTTTGGATCTTTGACCTGCACTTACATTTAGCACCAAGATTCCTGCCAGACTTGCTTGGAATGTTGGGGAAGAGAATCTCCAGTTCCAGGTGGCCCTCCCCCTAAGAATACACACACATTCATACAAGCACATACACACATGCACACATGAATGCATGTGGGAACACTTATACACATGCATGTGTGCACATATGCATACACACATATACATATACATAAATGTACATACATTCACACACATATTTAACCCATTCATCCCAGTTTCTACTCATTCTTTCAGTGAATGCCCAAAGGCATCATTTTGTGTCTGTCCTCAGGACCATGGGGTGGTTTTCTTGTAATAAAAGTAATTACTTCTGTAGTTCACTCTCAAGGCACTACATTACCTGATATAGTACTCCATTCATTATCAGTAATATCTTGGAGTCTTCAAGTAGAGTCATGATCTTAGGGGGAGTTCATATCCTTTTATTAGAGGACCTCCCTGTTCCCATGATGGCCAGCAGTTCAAGAGTCTCCTCCTGGACTTATTTTCACTTCTTTCTCCCTGTCTCCAGGGATGTATTAGCCAGGCTTCTGCTGCAATAATGCTGAGTAACAAACAACTCCAAAATCCCATTTGCTTATGAAAGCACACATTTACGCCACATACACAGGTCTGCAGGTCAGCCACACTTCATTGGATCTCAGCTGCAGTCCAGGCTTTGTTTTTGGTTCCAGACTGCTCCATGCATCTTCATTCTGGGACACAGGCTGAAGGAGCAACAGCTACATACAGCATGCTTTTCTCATGGTGAACGCTGAAGCTAAAAAAGCCAAGTCAAATCATGCAAGCACATTTAAAGCCTCTGGTTAGACACAACATATGTCAACTCTGCTCTCATTTCATTGGCCAAAGGAAATCCCATGAGGGCGCAGATGTCAGAGAGCAGTGGGATGCACCTTCTGCCTACTCTGGTGGAAGATCTTGCTGAGTCTCCAAGAAAGAGGTGTGAAAGGAGAAGCCTATTGCAAGGAGGAAACAGGGACTTGGGACAGTAATCCAATCTACCACAAGGATATATCATTACTGAAACTTATTGTTGAGTTTACCCTGGGCTTGATTTCGAGGACATTATTTACTGTATCCTTGCTATGAGGACCCATGGGAGAAATTTCTCTCAGATCTCAGGATCCAAATGGTTATGCTTCTGGCAAAGGATTGTTTTCTCTTTAAAGACACTCTGAATCATGTCAGTAACCTCCTTTCACTATTTCCTTGGCTGCAAGGAACTTCAGCCCACCTCTAGCAACTACACATGATGATGCAATCTTCCTCTCTGACTTCATCCTAGTGCTTCTATTCTTATTCTCCCCTTACATAAATTTATCATTTTCTTATCATTGAGTCTTATTTAGATCAATTTTGTAGATCATTTCCTCTTTTTGGTGAATTTATAGTCATTTATGCATCCAACAAATATATTTTTAAAATATCTTTCTTTGACTAAGTCATATAGGCACATGTTTAGGAAATCTAAACAATACAAATGGCATACAGAGGTTAAATGAGTTTCTCTCCAACCTCTGCCTCCTTCCGTCCAATTCCCCACCTTAGAGGTAACTACTGTATCATATTCAAATTCTGTGCACATGAGGAAGTCTTTCTTATCTACTGGAAGAATTCCAGTGAAATTCCTGAGACAAGGAAATCTATGCATTTTAAATTTGAAAGATACTGCCCCACTGTTTTCCAAGAAGCTTGTACTAGTTTACATTCCAATTAGCAGTGTCTAAGAGTACCTATTTTCCCACAACCTTACCAGCAGTATGCATTATCACAGTTTACCCTTGGTGTATTTGCAAGTTTTGATCTTTGCCCAATTGGTAATCAAAAATCTTTTAAAATCATTTATATTTCTCTTTCAGTTCATATGCTTTGGAGACTTTTTATTGATTTATAAGAACTCTTTGTATATTAAGGAAATTAGTTTCAAAAACAGCATATTGTTGTACCTTCAAAGCCTTTCTGAAAAGAGATCAATAGATGGATAAATGCACAGGTAAGAGAAATAAATAGAAAATGGATATTTAAAATACATGCTGGGGAAACTATGGGCTGGTTCTTCGGTTCTAGCAAGAAATCTTGATTTTCTCATGCTTCTACCTTCTTCTTCACTCCTTACTTTGAAATTGTACCTTTTGGTATCCCGGTCCCTCTCAGACAAGACAGAGCTCCTTACTCAGCAAATAGAAATGAGGTTAATGAACTCTCCAGGGGAGAAGACTTGGACAGCTGTCTGGCATAATACACATTTGTGAGCATTTGTCAAATCTCCTGGTTAAATATTGCATTTTCAAAAAATCAGAGCGTAAGTACACAGGCCCATGTTGAGCCAACGGCATGTTTCCAGGTAATGCGTGTCTGTAAGCAGTTTGTGCCGCTCCAGCAAGGCCAGCCTCAATGTGCTGGTAGGAAAAAGGAGACAAGTTTTTGAATGTGGGCATGCAAATGCCAAACTCACATCTGCCTGCAATCTCGGCTCTGTCAGATCCAAATGCTGCTGTGGTCATGGCCAATTCACTTGAAAGCCAATATGTTCCCAACCTACATTAGTAAGAAAACAATGTTTCTAGTCCTTTCCCAGTTTCAGTTTGGAGGCGTTTTGTTTTTATTATTGTTGTTCAAAAAAGAAAAGCTTTTGCACTGATTTGGCTTATAGATCACAGCTGTCCCTGTGGCGGGTTTGTATTTGTGTGAGTTCAGAAATCTTCATGCTGTCTCTGTTTTTCCAAAAATCTAAATCACCCTTGATGCTTTAAAATAAAGCAATATCTTCTGAATTAAAAAAAAAATTCTTGCAATGTTTCTGGTATTTTTAACCATTTGAACATAAATTGTGTTTGTGTAAAAGAGAATGAAAGCATCTACAACTTCAAATATTTGAGCAAATGATTTATAGACTGTTAACAGCATTAAACCACATGCAAATTAATTTCAGTGAACTGAGTTTTTTTTTGGGGGGGGTTGCAGTATAAATATTGTTTCTGAAAAACTATGATACTACCAAATAACTATCTCCTGAAGTTCCCACTTTCCAGCCATTCCATTTGCTTGGTATTATACATTTATTTACTTATTTATACACATCTTGCTCAGGAAAACACCTAAGACTAGCACTGTACAATGATCATAACCAGAATTAAAGGTTCTTGCCAGTACATCACTTAATGAGGCTGTCTAATCACTTTTTAATTAATGTCATAACTCACTTTTTTGTCTATAGAACAATAAGAAATTGTTTTATAAATTAAAAGCTTAACAAATATCCACTGATATTTCACAGTATCTAAATAGAGTTCAACCAGTACGATGAAAGGAAACACACTGCATCATCTAGTACATCCTTAAGTTGACTGCAAATAATTTCCTCTGTTGGATGCAACATCTACCTGGTCCTATTTATTCTCCCTTTCCCTCTCCCTTTTGTTTTAGTTTCAAAGCCCCTTAGTCATGTTGCACTGTGGAATTTGGGTTAGAAAACTAATGTGTCATACCCTTCATTTCATTTTTTTATCCAATAGAAAAAAAGGAAATCATAGATATCACCTTCTCAGTTCAAAGGGATATCAGGAAAATAACGTAGAAAGTGTCTAAATTGTTTTAGATAGTAGACTATAAAAAGCAAAATTACTTTCTCCTCTTTATGAGTCTTAAACATTAGTTAAATCATTTTTTGCAATATCCTCAGTACTTTAAAAATAAAATATAGTCATTAAATATAAACAAAATAATATATTCAAAGCCAAACTCTCCTCTACATTAATATATCAATAATGTACTGGCAGCAGAATAACAACATTTTTTCTCTTAACCGAGATTTAAAATCAGACTTTATCTGCCAAAAATTCAATGGCACCTACAATAAGTTCACAGAAAGCCATTAAGGGTGATTGGTTTTGGGACAAATTCATCAACATTAAGTTAAGCCAGAAAATATTAGTAGATCATATGGTTAAGAAATATATATCTGACATTGCTAATGCTCTGAGCACCCAATGATTGGGATTTTAGAGATGGAAGGGGCTTCAGGAATCATCTGGAACAACCCGCTCTATGGTGTTCCCTCAGCATCAGACCAAATGACATTGCACAGTTATCAGTAAGACTCAGGTTTGGGTTCTGCTATGGACTCTCTCTTTGATGAGACAGACTGTCTATAAGGCACAAATCACGTGCAAATTTGGAGGGCAAATGTGTGGCAGGTGCAGTTGGTGTTCCACCCATATCATCTCCAGCTCCCCTTCCACCATGGCAGTGAGTACTGCCCGCCCTCCCACCATCAGCACTTGTGCCTTTTCCTGCATGCGGTGGGCCACAGGAGCCGTTTAGGAACAGTCATTAACCAATACTGATGGGGGCTGGTGTGTAAGCTCCCTCCCTCCAAGGCACATGCCACACAGGCTTCCAGGATTCCCAGTTGGATTAGGCTCCGGAGGCCCACAGAAATAAATGCATGAATGAGACATCCACTGTGGGCGCCTTGTCTTCCCCAACTCACCTCCCTACTTCCCTAACAGTGTTTCCTCCCAGATTAACTTTTCCTCTCTGCTTCTGGGGGAATCTCAAACAAGACAGAATAATAGAAATATTAGAAGTTGTAGGAAATGGAAAGGTCACCTGGTCCCACCTTATTCGACAAGTAGGGAAATTGAGATTCAGGAAATAACTGATTCCCCATGAATGCAATGTATCTCTGTGGTTAGAATCCAGACTTTCAGATCCTCTCTCCAGATCCAACCTGGATAAGTAAGATAATCAAGTATCTTCTTAGTATCTCTTCTTAGCATTCCTTCTTAGTATTCTTCTTAGTATTTCACATCCTGGAATCTGTCACTCTCTGATTAGAGTGTCATAACAAGTAAATCTTTTATATTAATAGAAATGTACTTTATTTCAAATAATTTCTATGCACTGACATACAAGAAACTCAAAAGGAAGGTGATTTCATCTTTATGAAAACTGGCAATGTCATACTTTTCAATGAACTCAACATATTTTTTTTTAAGATTTAGGGGTAAAACCTGAACTGAAATACACAAAACAAAATAAAAAGAGTTTTTAAAGTATAAATGTGTACCTAGGATAGCCCTCCCTCAGCCCCCTTCCCTGGGAAGTGGCGTTAGAGAATATTTGAATTAAAGCAAGAAGTAGTGGCTGTGGCTAGGATAGACAAGTAGAAAATGGCACAGAGGAACCTCCCTTGTGGGATCATGGTCAGACTTTGGAAGGAGAGTTAGAAAAACCCGTGTTAAGCCTGGGTAAGCTACAGCAAGTCGTCCTCTCTAGATTTCCAAGTATCTCCACCTATTAAAATGAAGATGTTAAGGATAATGCATTGACACATTTCAAAGTGTTTCCTACATTAACTCAGCTCAATTTCACAACTCATGGGATAGGTATTAGTATTACCGTCACTTTACAGATGAGTAAACTGAGGCACAGAGAGGTTAAGTAGCTTGTCAAAGGTCACACAGCTAGAACGTGGCAGAGCTGATCTCTAAAACTGGGCCCAGAGTTTGTGCACTTAGTCACTGCTCTTTACTGCTCCTCATCAGTGCTTTGTAAACTCTAAAGACACCCCAGAGGCATTACTACAGCTTCTTATAGCAGAAATTCATTTACTTATTTCAGTGGCAGTTCAGGTGCACAGGACTGGAAAACATCACCATGTGGATCTCCACCCATAGGCCTGGCTGGGTCACCTCCCCAAATTCAGGTCTCTCCTCCCACCAGCCTGACAGCACCCGGCTTCTCAGCATTCTGGCCAGGGGGCCCCAAGGCTGACTTCACCCCATGAAGCCAGCTGCTTCCCCTCTCTGAGTGTCTCTGGCCACAGTCTTCTCAAGTGAAAGATGAGGGGTTGGTAGGTAGTTCGCAGGCTTTTGGGCAAGTACTTTTCAATTAGTCTCAGCCATGGGGTGTTTTCTTACAATGAAGGAAGGCCCAACAGGTAAGACAGGACAAGTGTCTTTCCTGTTCCAATTCCTTTCCTGAGCCACCCTCACTGCAGCAGAGCTGTGCCCACTGGGGTCACCACATGGCTCAATCCAGCGGCCAAGCCTCAGGCTCAGCCTACCCCACAGAGCAGCGCTGGACTCAGCTGGCAACGCCCTCCTCCTCCCCTGGGCTTCCAGGACACTGCCCTCACCTGGTCTTCCTGCTACCTCAGTGACCTCCCTCTCCATCCCACCCCTCCCTCAGGCTCCTTTTCTGGTCCCTTCTCCTCTTGACCCCATAATAAGGGGGTGCTCCAGGCTCTGTCCTTGGTCCCCTTCACCCCTCTATGTTCATGCACCCCGCTGATCATCACATCAGCTCCAAGGCTCCAAACACCAGCCATGTCTGCGCTTCATCCTGGACCTCGCTCTGAGCTCCTGCTGTCCCCCTGCCTGCGTCACTTCTCCACCGGAACGTCTCACTGCCAGCCCAACCACGGCCCATCCAAAACTGACGTCCTCACAATCCCCCCAAACACCAGCTTTACCCAGCACCCCACCTCAGCTGAAGGCCACTCCATCTTTCATATTTCTCAGCCCCAAAACGTGGAGATATCCTTGACCCCTCTCCCTTTCTCACACCCCACATTCAATCTGTCAACAAATCCTGAGTTTTTTCTGCAAACCACGTCCAGGTTCTGACAACTTCTCGCCATCTCTGCTGAACCCCTCCCAGGGAAGCCCTCCCGTGGCTGGACGGCTGCAGCAGTCGCCTCACCAGGTCCCAGTCCCTGCTCTGGGTGCACAGCCAGTCCCAGCAACGCAGCCAGAGGGAGTCTTTTCAAGCTTAGACCACATTCCAAATTTGCTAAAAGAGTAGATTTTAAATGGTCTCATCACCAAAAACATTATACATGGGTGAGGTGATAGATATGTTAATTAGCTTGATTTAATCATCCACAATGCATACATATATCAAAACATCTCATTGTACCCCATAAATGCATACAGTCATTTGTCAATTAAAAATACATACTTTTTAAAAAAAAACTTAGATTGGAGCACCCCACTCCTCACAGCCCTGATGTCCACGTCATCTGAGGAAAAGCCAGAGTTTTTAGGGGACCCTCAAACCCTGCTTGGCCAACTTCTCTCCCCCATTCGTGCTGTGGTCACACCAGGCACCTCCCTCCTCATGACCGAGCTCTGGCTGTCCCTCTGCAGGGCAGGGAGCAGATGTCTGCCTGGCTCGCTTCCGCCCTCCTCCACATCTTTGCCCAAATGTCACCTCCCCAGTGGTCACGCCTGGACCATCTTGTTTATGATTGTACCTGCCCTACTCCCACCCCTGCAGTCCCCACCCCTCTCTTTCCCTTTTCCCCCAGACTTGTCACCTTCTAACAAGCTCCACAGTTTGCTTGTTTGTTATATTTATTTCGTTGTCTGTCTCCCCATTGCAGAGAAGCCTCACAAGCCCTGTGTTTTTATGTTTTCTTCACTGCTGTATTCACAGTGTGGAGAACAGTGCCTGGCACACAGTAGGCACTCAATAAAGGTTATGTGAATGGATGAATGAAGGGTACTGCTCTGGTTCAAGCTGCAGCGAGTGTCCCAGAGAACCACCCTGACACCAGCAGTTCACTGGCTTCCTCCAGAGACTCAGGCTACTCTCCAAGAATTCTTGAAGCCACTGGCTGGCTGTTTCCCTGGCCCCTCCTTTTCTGACCTTGTGAAGCTCCTGACCCCAGGAAGAAAGGCACTAAGGGGCCGCACCTAAGCCAGGTCCCCACCCGTCCCCAGGCTGGGGGAGTCTGTAAAGCTCTGATTCCAGAATCCCAGTCTTTGACAGCGTGTGCACTGCAAAAATCATTTCAGGAGTCCAAACAGTAATATTGCTCAGAAACGAGCTGCCTAGAGAGAATTCTTTAGTGGCCTGTCATCGGTGGAAAGGCACTGCCAGCAGCCAGCCTGAGCGACCTCGCTGAGGCCGAAAATGCTTCCTTAGCATTCTAATTTATGGTAGGCTATATAGCATGGAACTGCCCCCTGCTAATGGCTTCCTTCTGTGCGTGGCCTGCTCAGTGACTTCAAAGGGTGATCCCTGGGTGAAGGAGAAGGTTAGGGACTCAGGACCACTATCTTGACTGGCACAAAGATTAAATGGAAATTGGGACTTTGGAAAAGGTCAATGAAGTCTTTCAATAGTGGAGAGAAAGGAAATGAATGTATTTTTTGTGGGCGGTGAAATGATTGGATACTTGCCTTCCTTCTAATGTGAACTTGACACTAGTTTTCCCATTTGATCCATCACCTCGATGTTCATTGCTCAAGAAGAGTGTGATAATAATGATCCGAAGCCCTTCCAGAAGTAAAGCAGCAAATCGTCTCAGGCATAAATAATTCTACTGTGCTTTGCTGTGCAGGGTGTGCTTATTGTTGCTGTATTAGCATTTCTGTTTTTAAGATATTAATGGGGTTTTTTCTTAGTACCTGTTATTATCCAGTACCACGCGAATTGCTTCAGGGGATTACAGTTCTTACGAGACACAGTTTCTTCTCAAATGGAGGTAGCAAAGAACACATGAAATTTGAAAGATTTTAAGTGAGGGGACGGACACTGCTGAAGATTTTGGAGACATCACGTTCCCCTGAAACGAGATGCTCTATTTTCCATAAGTCATGTGGTCGGAAGAGCAAAGACTTTGGCGTCCAACTGGTCTCGGTTGGAATACTGATTTATCTGTCACCTTGCTGTGAGCCTTGGTCAGGTTACTAAAACTCAGTTTTTTCATCTGAAAATGGGATCACCACCTACCTTTAAGAGTTGCTTGAAAGAGTCAATTAAATGACTTAAACGTAAAAAGTGACTATGGAGCCCTTTTCACATTGTTTTGAAATTATTTGTTTATATCTTATTATAGATGTAAAGAAATATTAATAATTCACTAGACTGAGGCTTCACAAGAACAAAAATTGTCTGTTTCTCTGTGTCCCAATGCCTGGCAGAGTAAGTACTCAAGAAATGGGCATGTCCTTACTGAGCTCTCACTTCCAAGCTCACGAGGACACTTGCTCCTTGGAGAAGCCAAAGCAGTGGCTTGCTAACGCCCAAAGCCACATGGATAACCTGGGACAACTACACTCTGGACGCCAGCCCACGTGCCTCGTGCTCAGGTGCTGTGTTCATGGCTTCTTCATCAAGTCCACAGTTGATTAATGACTGTCAGCTGCAGGGTTTGTCAATAACTGTCACCCATTTCTCTTTATCGGAGTATTGGTGGAGGAAATTGCTATAAACAAAGTTTGTGACGAAAAACCAAATAGCTTATATCAAAATCTACATATTTACATCTAAACTCAAAATATCATTACGTTATTGTTACATCAGGGAGAAGAGGGAGAGGGAAGAACAAGCCTTGATATGGAGTGAGAAAGCCTGACTTCCAGTCCGTGCCATCTGGAATTTCTCTAGGCGCCCACCTGCTCTCTGATACAGGATGGGGCGTGAGGTTTGCAGACTGGCTTTTAAATTCGCAAGC
The DNA here is from genome assembly GCF_041146395.1 of Eulemur rufifrons. NCBI lineage: Eukaryota > Metazoa > Chordata > Mammalia > Primates > Lemuridae > Eulemur > Eulemur rufifrons. The sequence continues at coordinate 12,810,271 of NC_091002.1, read as the reverse complement.
GCTACTCAAATGCAAGTCATTATCATTTCCCTGTAACTCTAAGGACTCCAATTGTAACGCCCTCTCGCTAACAGGCTCTATTTGTTAGGTACATTCCAATTCCCAAATTGTCACCTTGGAAAATTCTCAATGTGCCCTATTATCATGTAGTCAACAAAATATAGTGGATTTGCCTGTCATAAAAACACTCAGCTGGTGCATTAGTTATACCTCGGGATGGGGGATGACACACAGCAAGGCAATTTCCTGAATCGGAATTACTAATACACAACCTCAGGCCCAGGCCACCCAGCTGGAGTGTGTAAGGCTACCCAAGCTGCCAAGAAAGTTAAGGTTGACCTTGGCCCTCCTGTGCTGACACTGCCGAGTTACCCTGCAGGGTGAACTCGCTCTCTGCTCACAACCTGTTCACCTGTCCCACCCTGCCGTGAATGGACTTCATTCCCCCACTTGGTGGGTATTGGGCTTGTCCACACACTGTGCTCTGGCCAATAAAATGTGGGCAAAAGTGACAGTGTGCCAGTTCAGAGCCCAGGTCTTCAGAGCCCATTTCTGCTCACCCTTCTTGGACTGCTGCCCCAACTATAAGAAGACCGTGCCCTGGGTCATCCATGGTCCCAGCATGAGCGACAGAGGGAGGAAGCCTGAACCCACCAGGAGTGTGGAGCCAAGATACTGTCACTGACCTGCAGTCCCATGAGTAAGAAAAAAACAGTAATGGTTTTACGTTGTTGAGATTTTAAGAATGTTTATTACACAGCATTATTGGAGCTGGTGTCTGACTAAAACACCCTGCCAGGTCTAAGAGTTATGTGAATCTGCTTGGTCTCTGATTAGCGAGCTCTGTTGCACCTTGAGCTCTGTCACCAGCCTTACTATTTATCTGACTTGGTGCTAACTAAGAACAGGCAGATTTCACAGGACACTGTCAGGGTAGAAAGGGAGATAACTCTCATGTCTAAGAACCTACTGGTGGGTAGATGATCTTTTGACCAACTTATAAAAGAACGTGAAAAAGGGAGAATTGTCCTTGGTTACTGTCTAGTCTTGGTCAGGAGACCTGGGTATTTCTCCATTCTGACCCCTACAACTCCAAGATTTGGGACTAAAATATGCTTCATTTGCCCCCACCGGACTTCCTGGGAAATAAAGACATCAGGCTTATACTGTGTTTTTATACCTCTGTGTGAAACCCAAATCGTCCTAACAGCTTTTGAATACACTGTCGCAGAGACTGGATGAAAATCTAGATAGACCATCTGAGCCAGAGAGAGATCGGGAAACGGGCCTGATGCCTCCTGCCTCTTTCACTGTGTTGTGGACTCAAGTGTGGTTTCTGGAAAGCATATGCCAGGCACGCCTCTTTGGTCAGAGCGGAAAGCACAAGGGAAGCTTTCGAAAGTCGGATGGACAGACGGATAGCTCGGTGTGTTGTTCTTTGGGGTTACCCTTAGTGATCTGATTGAGGAAACTGCTCGCAGGCAGTTTGGGGGCAGAACATGGCCTGCGGCAATAAAGATTTTGAAAAGACCATTTTTGAGGCTTGAGGCCCTTTGGCAAGACCACGTCTCAGTGGGATCCCCGCTGCTTCTGCGAAATACTTGGAGAGCACACAATATTGTTGGCGCTCGCAGATGTTTATATAGTGCTCACTTAAGATATAAATACCTCCCCGATTTTCTAAATGGCCCTATGTCCTTTTACGAGACACTAGTTGCCATTTTCAATCTTCTTCCAGCGTTTAATAGTGGGGAGAAAAGAAGATTAAGACTTTGCCGGCAGGAAACATGAGAATAGATTATATTTGCCGAGCATTTGCTAAGTACCAAACACTGCCTTGTGATTTTGAATCTCATTTAATCCACACAAAAACCCTAACAGGTAGGTACTATTATAAATTCCATTTCTCTAGTTAGAACACTGACTTTAGAGACATTAAACAACTTGGCTGAGTCTATGAGGCTGGAAAGGGCCTTGGTACATTCAGGTCCCTGTCAACATAGCTCCAAGGCTGGTGCACGTGACAGCCGCTTTGTATTATTACAAACGTGTCTGTGAATTGAGGAGTGCTGGCCTTTAAACCCATCCAGCATGAAATGAGCTCCTCAAAGTTACCCAGGAGTAAGAAGAAATCAGCACAAGAGAGAGCTGCCCTCTGCAAGTGTCAGTGATAACCAGAGAGCCAATGATCCACACATCATTTAATTGATTAATCAATCAGTTACTAGGGAGCTGAGCAAAATTCTAGTCAAAAGTCTAGCAACCGTAGGCCTCTTAGTGATGAGACTGTCACAGCCCTATCTGACAACAAATTTATGATCTAATATTAAAAATTTATTAATATATTTAAGTAACAAATAGAATTGTGTGGTTTTTATTTATTTTTTTTTTTTCATTTTCTTATCTGTTAGACGAACCTGCCAAAACATTATATAATCCAGGGGAGGAGCAACAAAGCTGGCTGGGTGATATGGATATGGGTGTCCACTAGACTATTCTCTCTATTTTTATGCATGTTTGAATATTTCCATCATGAAAAGTTATTTTTAAAAATAACCTTATCACCTAAGGAGTAGGCTTAATGGTTCTTTAGAAATAAGTTGAATTGAGGAAATCAAGTTCATATTTAGAAGATAGAACCAATTTACAAGGACAATTAAAAAAAAAGATCAGTTCAGAACCAATGGTGTGCATATAATAAACTCAAAATAGTGTCTAGTTCTTCATGCAATTTTGATTTGATTTATAGAATCATAAGATGGTTTGCCCAAAATTCTAAGAAATCTAAATGGCATTGGGGTCTATACCAAGGGAGATCTGCTCAGACACCAAGGATAGTGACCTAAGGCTCCAGACATTCCCCCTGTTAGGGCACCAGGGTAATTCTAGAAGGGGAGGGAGGACATATGAGCTTAAATGGGGCCCAGAAATAGGCAACTGTGGGGCCACCCATTGGATGGCACAGATCTCCCAGAGAGACCTTCTGGGTGGCATTAAAAGCAGAAACAAAGAAAGAAAGGGTTTAGAGTTTTCTTATAAACATGTAAATCCAAGGTTGAAAACACTGAGGCACTGGGCCCTGTGGACAGCCCAGGTCTGATGGAAGGCAGGTGTCTGTTTTGCCTGCTCTACTGGCACAGTTCGTAGACACCCTATAAGGAGGAAGCCAGAGATGCAAAGAAGGCAGAGGCTCGTTCTCCAGGTGTCCTGGGACAGGAACAGAACCAGGCTGGGGGAGTAAGATCAATCACGTAAAACTTCAGCAGACGGCACAAGGCCAGATCAGACACGTTAAAAAGCAGCATAAAGGGAACAAGAAGGGGACATCAAGGAACTGCACCCATGACCTCAGGAAGACGGCCCACAAAAGGAAGCAGTAAAAAAGGGTTTTGACAAATGCAAAGTCTTGTGATTGGTGGAGAAAGGGAAGGAAAGAACTGTCTGGGCTCTGGGAACTGCATGTACAAAGGTCCAGAGGCATCGAAGTGCAGAGACCCCTCAGGAAATAAAGATTAAAATCAGTTCAGTCGGTTATAAGGGTGTGTGGTGGAAGCTGGCCGGACATTCAGAAGTTGCCACTCTGTTCTGTAGGCAACAGGGAGCCACCGCAATGACCCGTAGCTCAGGAAGGTAATGCCAGTGGCTGTGTGAGCTTAATGGGAGAGGAGAGATCTTGGAAATAAGTGGGTGAGAAGTGACATTCTGAGCCAGACACAATGGAGGTGACAAGGGGGAGGGGACTGAAAGGCATTGTGGGTGCATCTGAGATTCTGCAATGACAGGCTGGCTAAGAGAGGGTCCAACAGGGAAGGACTGATGACCTGGGTCCAACCACGAGGCCACCTTCAGCTGTCTCCTGTGTGCCTCGCCAGGGAAGCAGGCAGCCTTCCGGTGGAAGGAGCTCTGCAGAACCTCCTGGCTCTGTCCAACTAGTGCACCTAGCCGGTGCCTTATGGCCAGGACAGGCATGTTTGAGGAGAGTCCAGGACCAACCTTCAAAACAGCCCTCACCATCCACCAGAAGTTGATTATGTTCCAGACCCTCTTGAATTTGGTGCATTCTTGGTCACCTCTTTTTCCTGATGAACAGTGGTCCTGCCTGGTAGGGAACCTGTCCTGCCATGTGAGCGGGATGAGGGGACTCTGGGGGGAATGGTGAGACTCCCTCAGGAAACCCAACCTGAAACCAATCACGGGAAAGCTCAGCAGAATGATTTCTGAAGCACTTGATGAATCCTCAGAGCACGGAGCCGTGGTTATGTGTGCTGGACATTTGGACGTCCAACTGCAGCCGTGGAGATCAACAGAGCTTGGACAGGACAGGACAGCGCAGGGGTGACATCACATCCCACCCAAGGAGGAGCTGACCAGGGAAATATTGTGCTCAAATTCTCTCAAGCCCAGAACAGGCAGCTGGTACCCCATGGGAGCGTGCGGCTGACTCTAGTGTGGGTGTCAGGATGAGGATTCGAAACCGGATCTCAGGGTGAACTTTGGCCCCTGGTAGCAGCTATTTGGAGTTTATGCAGCAGCAAATAGGAACCAGCAGGAGTTGTGAAGCCCAGGACTGGCAGGAGGAAAGGGGGCGGGGGCGGGAAAGGTGCGAGGTTAAAACCTGCTGAAAGGAGCCTCGTGAATTCCCGGGCAGCAAGGGCTGCAGGGTGGGGTGAGACCACAGGCGGCCACCGCCTCCGCAGTCTGCCGTCACAGCAAAGCCTGCGTGAGAAAACTCAGTATTCCAAAGGGACTTCAAACGATTTGATTTTCAAAAAAATAATTGCCATTTTCTAAACAAGAACTAGGCTGTTTAAATAAAGCACACCTACAGCCTTCGTTTCAAATTTTTTGCTTCTTTGCATTTGTGCTGTTTCCTCTAACTTACTGCACAATCGTCTCCATACCTGTTCTGGGCTATCAGTAGCGTTGGGTTAAGACTTACAGACGGTATAATAGTATCTTTTTAAGTCCCTTCATTCTTCACATGATACCGGGAGAATGAGTATCATTTCCTCACTCCTCAATTATACACCCTATCAAGGGGGTTTCGCAGGCATAAGGCGTGCACCGGCCCTCCTCTCACCCACCAAAACATAGACTGCGCCGGGAGACAGACAAGGAAGAAAGCCCATGTCACACGGAAAGGCTGCATTTCACTTTGAGTTGGAAGCGAATGTGCTGGGATTTTAGTGCCATCAGCAACAAAAGATACCATCTATTAATAGAATAAAAATACATAAATATTTTTTTAAATAACATTAATTAAATCTGTTTTGTGCGTCAGTTCTCGAGACGACTTCATACCCTGAGTGTGGAAGGGGTAAACTAGACAAGGGACTATGTTATTTACCATATCTGTTTCTCATAAGCCGACATGTCACCAGTACTCTCGTCACCGAAGGAGAAAATATCCTAGCTGAATTCTCCTTTTCTACACCATGTCATTATTGACTTCTAGAAATCTGCGTATAATTTCATCAAGGTACACAGACTTCTAGAGATCTGTGTATAATTTAATCAGGGTATGGATTACATTGAGATGAGACCTGAAACTTCTTTAGTAACCATTGTCAACAAATTGATTTCTGCCCTGATAGCTAGATTATAAAACAGAGGACCGATAACATAGGATAAAAGTCTCAGGAATAACGTCATTTGGGCGTTCATCGTGAAAGAGGAGATATATTTGAACTACACCAGTCTGGCCTGCCTAGATCATTATTCCTGTCAGTCCGCACCCTCTGATCCAAGTAAAGGCAATTTCTCCTGATCCACTTGTCTTCTGGAAAGGAATCCACAATTCCAAGTCTCCTTTAACCTTTCCTTCCCCTCTGAGGCAGGGAACAGCTCAGCCCCCTCACTGCCTCCTATGCTCTTACACTTGGCTGTCTTTTTGGTACTTTGTACAGTGAAAATGAAGCTTTGTTTACTGTCACATGTATTTTCCTGCTTTCTTCCAACTCTTTATCTCTCCCTGTCCTCAGTGCTCAGAGTGACACAAGCAGACACACACAGGCACGCACATACAACATATTCATGTATGTACACATGTGCACCCACACTCAGGCACATGCACACTAGCAAATCCGTAAACAGTCCTTATTTATGCCTCTGAGACCCTGTGCTCTCCTGGGCTTTCCAGATTGTTCCTTTGGCCAGTCTTGCCTATTTTCCATTTGTCCTCCTCCTCCTCAACAAAACCCTGTGAAAACACCAGCACTTCCCTGCGGTTCGGACTATAGTCAGAAGTTTCTGTAAACCATAGACACCCGGGGTTCTCTTCCATCCACCCACTTGCCAGTATCCCCAAAAAATGTTTATACACTATTACATTCTATTCATATGGCTAAATATCATTGGGGATCCATTAAAATAACAGAAATAAAATATATAATATAAAACAAATAAAATATGTAAATTATATAAATACATAATATCTAAACCTGCAGAGAAAGGGAAAGGTCTAATAAAAATATATCATGAAACTTTGGTTCAATCTAAATAGCAATGAAGGAGAAAATGGAAGTGTAGACAAAGAGTCAAATAAAAATCAAAAGCAGGATGAGAACAGGCAAGTTCACATGTATCAATAAGCACAATACACAAGAATGGATTAAAGGCATTAATGAAAGGGGGTGGTTGTCAGACTAAAATACAATAAAAAAATATAATTCATCTCTACACTGTTTTCAAGCCACATAACTTCAGCTAAAGACATCAAAACATTGAACAAAAGATAGAAAATTAAATGCTAAGTAAATATTAATCAAAAATAGTCTGGGAAATTATGTTAAAATCAGACAAAATAGATTTGAAGACAAAAAGCATGAAGAGGGATAGAGAGGGCCAATACATCATGATAAAACATCCAGGTCTTCAAAAAGCTGTAACAATTCTAAATTTGAATGCATCTACTAAAGTAACCTCAAAACTTATAAAGCAAAAATTGACGAAACCAAAATGGGACATTAACAAACTTATTATCACAGAAGGAAATTTTGAATTACAGCTCTCAATTATTGATCTGTCCAACCAAACAAAAAAAAATCAGTAAAGATTTAGCAATATCAACAAATTTGAAGAAGTCATGCAGTCAATATGGTGACCATATTTGTATAAAATTAGGATAAGAGGAGAAACAGAAGATAAAGAGAGAAAATAAGATGAAAATTTAACACTGGTCCAAAGAGCCACTGAAAATCAAACTATAAATTATACACTCTATGTTAATAAGCTATATAATATTTTATATCAAAATGTGTCAGAGGAAGGCTAAGCTGTACTCAGAGGAAAATTTGCAGCACTAATGCATTTATTTAAAAATGAGAAAGACTAAAAACAAATTGTCTAAACTTTTAACTCAAGAACCTAGAAAAAGGTCAAAATAAGCCTACAGGAAGTAGTTGAAAGGAATGTATAAAAGAAGCCACTAAAATATGAAACCAAACAATTAGAATTAATCTATTAAGCCAAAAACTGCTTTAAAGACCAATAAAATAGACAAAGTCTTAGAAAATCTGAATAAGAAATTGGTAGAGAATGAACAAATAAATTTAAGAATAAGAAAACAAATAAAGTATTGTAGAGGAGGCTTTTTAATTATTAAAATTGACTTTAAGAAAAAGGCCAGGCATGGTGGCTGACACCTACAATCCCAGCACTTTGGGAGGCTGAGGCAGGGGAATTGCTTGAGGCCAGGAGTTCGAGACCAGCCTGGGCAACATAGTGAGATCCCATCTCTACAAAAATTTTTTAAAATAGCTGGGTGTGGTGGCACGCACCAGTGGTCCTAGTTACTCAGGAGGCTGAGGCAAGAAGATCACTTGGACCCAGCAGTTCCAGGCTGCAGTGAGCTATGATCGTACCACTACACTCCAACCTGGGTGACAGAGTGAGACCCTGTCTCTAAAAAAATAAAAATAAATTAGTTAATCAATTAATTAAATAAACTAAAATTGACTTTAAGAAAAAGTAGAAAAGCTGAGTAGATGATAACCTTGGAAGAAACTGCAAAGGCAATCAAAGCTTTATTCCTTTAAAAAAATAATACACCAAGTCCACACAGATTTAGTGGTTCGGTACTATTAAACATTAAAGAAACAAACCCTCTACTACAGGAATTGTTCAGGAGAACAGAAAAAGATGAAAAGCTACTGGATTGATTTCACTGGTTAAAATAAATGATGAAATCCAAATCAGGGAATGGCAACTCTGGAAAATAAAATAATAGACTCTTCTCTCTTGTGAGTATACAAAATCTTAATATAATATTATCAAATCCAATTCAACAATATGTATTAAAAAATAACATGTCCAAATAAGGATTATATTAATACAAGATCTATTCAAAATTATAAAAAGCTATTTATGTTAACTACTTCACCAATATGTTAAATTCGAAAAACTGTATGATAATCTCAAAGAGTTCAAAAATAGCTGATAAAATTCAAAACCAATTCCTGATATTAAAAAAGTTTAGCAAATTGGACATCAAAGAGACTGTGCTGACTTCAATTTGCTAGAAATGCCAGCAAGCAGCATGCTTAACGGTGAGACATTAAAAGGTCAGTTCTGACTACTCTCAGCCTAACCATTCAACATCCTACTGGAAGTGTTTATCAGCACAATAAAATAAGAAAAAGAAATAAGATATTGGCAAAGAAAAGGAAAACTGCTATTTACTGCACATGATATGATTATCTAAAAAAGATTAACTGTCAAATTTTTTATTTATATGAGAATTTAGCAAAATTCCTGAATACAAAGATCACATACACAAATAATCTAAATTTCTTGCTAGCCATATATACATGGAATATATACAGAAAATATATATATGGAATATATAGAAAATACAGGATCCAATCTACAAAGACAACACCAACTATCAAATGTCTAGAAATAAAATAAATAATATTCAAAACCTACAAGAAGAAAATTACAAAATTTTACTAAAGGCTAGAAAAGGAAGACCTGAATAAACAGAGAGCTTTCCTGGGCTCTAACAAAGGCAGATTTACCATGGAGCTCATGGAGATTAAGCCTTGGGACTCCCACTCAGAGATAAAGCCCAAATCTCAGTGGGCAGCTCCCGTTCAAAGAGTCATTCAGGAGTCTCAGCTTCCTCCCATTCATCGTCCCTGTATCTATTGCTGCATAACAAATTACTCTAAAATTTAGCAGCTTAAAACAAAAAACATTAACATTTCCATGAATAAGAAATCTGGGAGCAACTTAGCTGGGTGGTTCTGGCTCATAGTCTCTTGTAAGGTTGCAGGTGAAATGTCTGCCAGGGGTGCAGTCCTCTGAAGATTGACTGGGGCTGGAGGATCCACTCCTAAGATGGTCACTCACATGAATGAGAGTTCGTGCTGACGGCTGGCAGGAGAGATCTCTCCATAAGACTGCTTGATGGCATGGTGGCTGGCTTCCACCGCAGAGAGGTATCAAGGAAGGGCAAGGCAGAAGCCACATAGCTTTTATGACCTAACCTTGGGAGTCACACACTGCCATTTATGCAATACTCTATTGGTGACACACATCCACTGTACTCAGTATAGGAAAGGATTATAAAGGGTCTGAATACCAGGAGGTGAGGATCACTGGAGGACATCTTGGAATTAAGCTACCACGCATCTTCAAAACATGGCACCCAAGGTTTCCGCAGAAATGAAAAAGAGCAAGGAGGAATGCACAGGAAGTTTTTAGGGATCAGGCCCAAAAGAGGCAAACATCACTCCTGGTCACACTCCTTTGGCTAGAACTCTGTCACATGACCACACCACACCCTGCAGGAGGCTATAAAATTACATCTAGCTGGAAGAAAAGGAAGTGGGTTTGGTGATTAGCTAACAGTTTGGCTACTGCTGCATCAATTCAATAATCATAATAATAATGAATAAAAGAGAGAAATCAGATACCTTGTGCAATATCAAACAGACAGATGCAGAAGCAAGATTCAAGCCCTGATCTGCTCAGATACTACCAAAGGTAGACATGGCTGCTTCATCTGATAAGGATTTTACAATATAGTTGGAACATAAACATGTCAACTTCCAATCATAACATAAATTAGAAAATACTAATAGCTATAGTGGAAGGATAAGGAAGCCACTCTGGGGCCAGGGATGATGGTGGAAGGGGACCTTCCAGGTAAACATACCTTTTGTCTTGATCAATCAGGGAAGACTTCGTGGAAGAAAAGGCACGTGGAATTGGTGTAAATCAGAGGAAAATGAGATAAAACATGCCAGAATGAGGGAACAGGGTGAACAAGAACACAGAAGCCTGAAACCATAGCCGTGAGAAGGCCCAGGTGATAAACACAGAAGGGGCACAGGTGGGTGGTGAAAGTGAGGTGAGCTGGCGTCAAACACGGTAGGTCTTGAATGCTGTGCTGGCACACTTGCCTTTTCTCCTCTCTTCCTCTCTGTTTACGGAAGGGGGTTGACATGCTCTGCCCTATGATTCCCCCGATCGCCCTGGCAGCTGCAAGAAGGATGGGCACAATGGGGTCACTCACTGTGGAAGAAGCCGTTAGGGATCTCTGGGGCTGCAGCTGACCGCAGACAGCATGGGCGTCGAAGAGGAGGGGCTGGATGTGCCATGACCGGTGCAGCCTCGATGGCTCCAGGGGACACTTGGTGAGGACTCACCACCCTTGGCTCAGCATCCACACAGGCAAAGATCTGCAGCTGCACCTGCTCCCACGCTGTTGTGGGCTCCATTTTTTTCCAGGTATCTTTTGCCGTAAGTACCAGGTCTTAATGAGAGAGGTTTGGGGCTTGAGTTTTAGTTTTCCAAAGGAAACTTGGATGCATTTCAGAGTTGAATTTATTCTTTCCCTCCTAGTGAAAAGATGAACTAATAACAACTTACGTGCAGTGCTTCTAATCTGCACAACCACAAGGTGGCAGTTTTTCACCTGAGGTCGTGCACCCTCTTGCACAGTACTGATAATAATATGATGATAACAACAGCTACCATCCATCTAAAAACTTACTGTGAACCCCACACTGGGCTGAGCACCTATATATGTCCCCTCATTGAATTCTCATCCCCTTGTGAGGAAAAATAGCATTCTACCCACCTTACAAATACAGAAACTGAGGTTTCATAAAGCTTATTTTGCCCCAGACCTCACAATTGGTAACAGTGATCTATGTAGGATTCAACACCAAAGTTTCCCCCAATCCAGCTGTTTCTGATATCTCTTTTTGCTGTTCAATTTCATACCTTTTGCAGTTTTTGTGACTACAAATAACAAAAACTAGTAAATATTTTTACTACCCTCAGTCTGCAGTATCATATGATGGTTAAGTAGACCACAGGCACGCTAGAGTGATACTAAACAGCTCATCTGTAAAAAGAGAATTAATAATACATATGTCATATGGCTGTTGTGAGGATTAAATTCAATTATGCTTGTAATGTGTTTAGTGCTAGGCCTGGCACCTGGGGACCTCTAAAAACAAGTAATCCATTATCACCCTTGGAGTCATCACCATCACCGTCTTTATTAGTACTGTGGTCTTGAGATTCATTAAGTTCCAGGTACCATGCTAAGCCCCTGCCATAGATTAGCTCATTTAATTCTCACAACAACCCTGTAAAAAAAAAAAAACTGGGGCTCCGAGAAGCTCTACAGATGCCAAAGTCACTGCCTGCTAAGCACCACAGCTGAGATTCGAACAAGATCTGACTAAAAACAAACCGTGCTCCTCCGTTGCTTGTTGCCACCGGGAATAATGACAGGATGGTGAAATCAATTCAGAAAAAAACTCGTTCAGTTATTATTTGCAGTCAGTAGTTGCACACCATTGTGGGTATCATTTTTAATAAGAAAAATAAGAAATCATTGTCCTCAAAGATCTTGCCGTTGAATAGGTCTGTAAGGTGATCATACTACAAGGCAGAAAGAGAATGCTCTTTAGGAGTGATACAAAAGCGCTGGGCGGCAGCGGGAGAGGGACGGGATGCCGGGGGCGTGGGAGGAGGAGGCTGCATGGCCAGTGCAGCCTCTGAACTCGGCCTGGAAGAATAAGTTAGGAACATGGGAGAGACATTGGAATAAAATCATTTAAGACTAAATGAATAGCTTGAGTACAAATAAATAAATAAATAGCAACTCTAGTCCTGGAGTTTGACATGTTTCAGATGTCTAGTCTGGTGTGGTTAGAAAATGTGGCACATATCCAAGGAACACTAGTTCTTCACTGGATTATTAATAGCTGCTATTCTATAAAGGGGAAAAAGAGATTCCCTAGTCCAATATGTTGGGGAACACTGAATTAAACACAATTAAACAGATGTCTTCATTTCGGGACTTCTCAAAAGTCTAGAATGTGCTAACGTACCATTTGAATATCCAAGAGTGAGGCAGAGTGAACAGTGTTTTCCAATTCCTTACCCTGAAACCCATCTACAGAGGAGCAGCTCAAAGGATCCACAGTCCATGGAAGATACACACTTCGAAAAACGTAAGTCTAGAGCAGTGGTCCCCAACCTTTTTGGCACCAGGGACCATTTTCATGGAAGACAATTTTTCCATGGACGAGGGAAGGGGACGGATGGTTTCAGGATGATTCAAGTGCCTTACTTTTATTGTGCACTTTATTTCTATTACTATGACATTGTGATTTATAATAAAGTAATTAAACAACTCACCAAAGGTTGGGGACCCTTGGTCTAGAGCACAAGGAGCAAGGAAATATAGGTACATGCAGGGTAGGAAAAGAGGCGGAAAAAGAAATGGAACTAGGTCACGAAAGCCTTGAATGCCAGACTAAATCATTTAAACTTTTATTTGTAGGTAATGGAGGTTTTGGTCAGATTCATGGTTTGGAGAGACTGCTCTGGCTGCAAGATGAATGAAGGATGAATGAGAGCAGAGAATGGAAGGAGTCATGAGACTATGGGAGAGCTGAACTGAGAGATGATGAGAATATGAACCAGGCGATGGGGAAGAGAAGCCTCACTCCGGAAGCGTTCAGAGGACGGGACCAGGCAGTTGTGGTGAGGAGTCAGATGTGGAAGACAGGGGAGAAGGAACAGCACGCAGCTGAGAAAAGTAGAGCTTGCTTTTAATGTAAGTAAACAATGCTGAAGAAAAAAAAAGATTGGGACTTTTGGGGGCGAGGTGAAAGGGAAGATTAGGGAGAGACAATAGTGAATTTGGCTCAAGACATGCTGAGTTTGAGGTGCCCTGAGGGCATCCGGGTGAGGAGTGCTGTCAGCATCCCTTGGTGCTTCTGCAGAGGTGGGACCAGACATGCAAGAGTCGTCAGCTCATACGTGGTGGGTAAAGAGACAGAAAGGATGAAGTTCCTCGGCAAGTATGTGGAGAAGGAAGAAACTCCTAACAGAGTCTCCTGGCCAATGTCCTGCAGGATGTCTCCTCTGCTCCGGGTCAGTAAAGTCACATTGCTCCTCACCCATCCCTCTGCTATCAGCCGCCAGTTCTCTGACCCTCTCCCCACCTTGCCTCTGCAGAAGCTAGCCTCAGAACTCAGTTATCCCAGCTACTCTTGGCTGGCCCCTTCCGCAGATGGGCACACCAGTAAAAATCGACTTATTTGATCAACACAAGAAATCTTAATCTTCTGGGTTAGCCCTCAAAGGCAGCCCTGCCAAGAGCAGAGATGAAGGCCATTATCTTGATCTGGGCTCCCCAAAAGCAGACTCCGAGACAAGGATTCATGTGCACAGTGCAGTTGGGAGATGTTTCCCAGAAAGCGCTGCTGGGGGAGTGGGGAAGGCAGGGAAGGGAAGGAAGCCAGTAAATGTTGTGCAGGGGAGCAAGTTCCTTCTGTGGTCAACTGGGCCTGCATCCCACTGTGAAACTGTGCGGGACTGTGCAGAACACACCTCGTGATTGTCCATCTCGAAGGGCAGCTGTGTATTTACCCAGCAGTTCCCGTCCATCATTGGCCAGTGGCTCCTTCCCGATACATAACTCCCCAGAATTTACAACTTGCATGTGTCCAGGCCAACAAGCTCCCAAGTCCAAGAAAAGCTCAGGAAGAATCTCAGGATTCCCAGTCGGAATTTATCAGTACCCAAGCATCTCAGAGATGAGCGCCAAGGAGATAAAGGTGGGACAACCTCTAGTACCTGAAGAAGCAGCTCCCTGTTCAACTGGAGTCTTTAGGAAGAGAGTAGACGGTTTCTCTCCCGAGAAACCAGCCAATACCGTCCCAAAGGAGAAACCTGAGTCAAATGTGCCTATTTCATGCAGTTTGCAGTATATTTTAATGATCCTGAAAGTTCAGCAGTCACCACCACCACCAAATTTCTCTTGGCACACCCTCATTTTCTATATATAGGTCAAGGAACTCTCAGCCTCAAATGAAAGCATTATTGACCGAAATTGCTTCAAACATCAAATACACATCCCAAAAATGAAAACCAATCAAACCAAGGCTTAGAGAAAGTATGTGTATGTCGGACTTACCCTATAAATTACTTTTAGCTCTGATTAAATTCCTTTCTCTCTAACAAGTTTCTGGACTATCAATTATTATAATGGACAGGGTTGCTGGACTTCTAAGGGAGGCTTAGTAATTGCATTCAAATGTATTCTTTCAAAATATGGTCGGGACCTGGCATTTGAATGCCAGCCTGGAGTAGCAAAAGACACAAGGAAGACTGAACACAAAGAAATGGTTTAGCCAGCAAGCCTGACTCATGACAGGGTGTGCTTAATATTCAAATACACAACCTGGGTAAACTTAATTTCCATGGAAGTGATGTTTACCGAATTGAGCACTGCACCTTTCTGAATTCTGGGAAATGAACACACAGCTGCAGAATCTGGTAGCCCATGTATCTTAAGTACATTGGGGCTACCATTCACTTCAGTGAATAAATGGGCATGCATAGAATTTGCAGCCACAGGCCTAAGAGAGAAGAAGAAAATCATCCCCGTTGATTTTTTTCCAAGTCACAAATTTAAGTGAAAATAAGTCAATGTTGCCTTTTCCCAATCTCAACAGGGTGCTGAAGGTTTTTGGCTGGGCTTCTGGTATTTACTGCTCTCAGAAAATTTGTCTCCAGAGTAATATTTTTACAACGACAGATTCTCCATAAAAAACAAATTTTGGACATCGGCTTGTTCTAAGGAAAAAAAAATTATTTGTAGAACTATCCCTAAGAAAAATTGAGCTGCCTCACCTATAAAATGATAATAATACCTGCTGTGAAGATTAAATGCATTAACAGCACAGAGCCCAGGGCCTGGCACAGAATAGAAGCTGAATACATTTTGTTCCCTTTCCCCAGGTCCCCTAAGGAGCTGTACTGCCAAGTGTGAGGAACATCATCTCTCTGAGTCTGATGACTTGTGTATCAGTCAGGGTTTACTCAGGGAGTTTGAACCTCATGAGTGACATGGAATTAGGGATTCATTACACGGACTAGATCTTGGGCAATGTGGAAACATTTAGAAAGGCCATTGCCTCTGTATCTGATGGGGGCCTAAAGTCACTGAGTTCTGCATGGGGAGCTACCTGGAAGAAAAGCTGGATGTAAAGAAGGAACCCACAGAGACAAACTGGAGCCCATGTCCGTTTTCGCCACCTCCAACCTTGAAGACACAGGTGACCTTCAGAAGAAACTGGTGCCTACACCACACTGCCGCACCCTTGCAGCCCGGCACTGGGAGAAGCCAGAGGAGGAAATGAACGGGAGCCGGAGCAGCAGAGGCCCAGCACTACCCACACCCACCAGGTGAGCCTGCACATCAGTGTAAGTTCACACGGGTGGGTGGCAGCTTCCCTTCTGCCTTCTAGTCTTACACAACTGAAAACTAGAACTATGCAGGGCAGGGAGTACTGGGAAACGTAGTTCCACATGAGCTAAGTTGACACAGCAGAAAGCCATCACAGCTTTCCTGAATAATGGATTGGCAGGCCTTCCCCTAGAGAGCTGTGGGGAAGGTTAAACAAGATAATGCATATGGCAACACCATCTATGTTTTAAGTCAACACACAAATGTAAGTTTCACCATCATTCTCTGCACATTGTAAGTCTGCATAGAGACTCAGAACATACACCTCTCTCTTCCTTGTGGAAAAACTTTAATTTATTCTTGAAAACCTGTCCATAAGTAAAAAGCCAGTAACTCTTAATTTTTTTTCATTAACATTAATGGACAGGAAATAGACTGCATTGCATCTCAACCAAGTTTAAAAAAATGTACAGATGGAAAAATACATCACTGGAACAACAAAAATAAGTTTATGTAAGTAATAGACAACAAAGTGAAAATTAAAGATGAAGTTTATACATAAAATGTAAAGTAATGAAGATGACTCTCATTCTCTTTTCTTTTTTCTGCATATTTTCTTCACCCATTTTGCAACTTTTAGGGAGTTATTGGTTATCTTGCACACAAATTGCACTTAACAAAAAAAATTTGCAATGCAGAAAAACACAGGCCAAAATAAAGGCTGAACATGAACGTGTTTTCATGTAGGAGAATGTCACACATGTGCAAGACACTTGACATGGGAAGAAGATGCTGCCACTTCACACCTCACTCAGCCCAAGTGCGTGAAGGAAAATTCTGTGGGTTCACCCAAATAGGGTGCACGGTTCGAATGTGCCCTATGTGATATTCTTTGACTAGTGACCGTGGTGTTGAGTAAATTGATGAATGTGTCTGAAACTCTAGTATCGAAAAATTGCTTCTTACATTTATTACATGCATTCTGGGATGAGAAGCTTAATATACCCCAAAAAAAGGTGCACAGTGGAAAACCAAACCTGGAAAGTGATATAATTTTTCAAAAGCCATTATGGTGACTGCTTGACATCTGCACAGTCGTTATGTGAGCGAAGTCTATATAAGACCCTTCACCTCCATGCCCCATTCAATTCTCACAGCCACTATCAAAGCGAGATTTTCTTTTCAAAAAAAAACAAAGTATGATAAGTTCTTCATACACTATTTGGATTGCTAGAAATATCTTCTGTGTTCAGAAATTTGACACCCAAGCAAAAAGAGGTTTCGGAATGTGACAGACCCTGCTTGCTAGCTACCCAAAATTCATTCTCCTCCTTTCCTTACTAAGAGAAGGGTGACTTTTGTTTGGAACAACAATGTGCCTAGGTAAAAATACTGAGCTTTCTGGACTCCCTTGCCCCTAGGAGTGGCCATGTGACCCAGGCTGTCCAAGTAGATATAAGCAGAAATGCACCAATTAGAATTTCCAGGCAAGTATTGTTTTCCACGTAATAAATTCAAATTCAGCTGAATTTTTACCATTGCTCTTTTCTCCCCTCCACACCTGGAGTGCAGTCTCTATGCCTGAAGATGCAGGGCCCATCCTGCATCACTGAGGGCAAAAGGCCCCAACTTTAAGAGCCTAAAGAGGGAGGAAGGCTGGATATTTATAATATTCGGAGCCCTGCACTGGGCCCGAGCCGTCCACCACTGTCCTGGAGAAAGAATAGCTGCGGTTGTTTGAGTTTTCTGTTCCATCCAACTGAATGAAATCCGTAATTATGACAGGTAACAGATTATTTCAGTTGACAGCTTACAGCTTGCATTACCCATGTTCCACACCTTACAAGCAAGCACACCTTACAAGGCTTACTGTTATAAAAAATAAATAAATAACCTGGCTCTGTAACAATATAAAAAAGTGACTTGCTCTATCAAAAAAAAAAAATCTATTTTGAGAAATACACACAAAATAAGAAAGCTCTTAAACATGAATTAACAATTATTTCATTTTCATTGCCCAAAAGAAAAATTATTTGAAAATACTCCTTTTAGCCTGAGTGGAAAACTTTATATCAGGTTAATAATGAAAAAAAATATGATAATGTGCCTCTGCATCGAATAGGTCATAGATGTGAGATTTGTTAGTTCATTTAGTGATCCATTATTTCTTTATACCTAGAACCTTCACACACACTCACACACACACACAGTTTTCAATGAAAGATGAAGGTACCACAGTGACATTAAAATAGGGATAAAAAATTAATAAAACATATTTTGAAAGAGAAGGAAATATTATAATCGAAAACTAACTCAAGAACAGTGAGTACACTTGAACATTACATTTTGCTCTGAGCTTCCTATAAGTCAAAGCAAAGAAATGAACATATTGAGTTACAGTGCTCTTGTCAGCTAACAGAGGACATGTCCCAGTTCTTGAAAAAAGACAGTCTGTTTACCAAAAAAAAAACAAAAGACCTCTCAGAGAAGTCTATTATATAGATATTTAAATCGAGTACCTCCAATGACATAACAGTTAATTTGCATTCGTATAGCACTCTACAATCTGCAAAGCATTTTTACTTTATTCTATAATAACCCCAATAAAGTCGGCAAAGCAGGAATAACAGTTATCGTTATTTTACAGATTAAGAAACTGAGACCGTGAAGGTGGGTACTATTAGCAGATTTTCATTAAACAGATGAGAAACTGAGGTTTATGGAGGTTAAAAAAAAACATGGTCCTGGGCAACTGAAGAGACAAAAATCCTGGTTACTGAAATGAAGAAGTGTTGGGGTGAAAGAGGAAAACCATGGATGGATAAAATGCTTAGTCTATGCGAAGCTAGAGTTTCCTAACAGATGTGCCAAGGGAGCAATTTCATGCATGAATCTGGTGCTCAGGGGAGAGGTTCAGACTGTAGATATAAATTAGGAATTATAAAGTATAAGTGGCATGCAAAGCCATGGATTTGTTGACATCATCTAGGGGAGAAAGCATAGATGAAGGCCAAGGACAGAGACATGAGACTTGCCAACATTTAGCAGAAGAGGAGTGGGCAAAGGAGGCAGAGGAGAGGTGAGGGAAACAGAAGAAAAACCAGGTAAGTGCATCGTTATGGCATTTTAAGGAGAAAGTGGTCAATGAAGTCAAATGCCACTGAGAGTTCAGGTAAGATTTGGCCAATGGCTTTGTCAAGACCAGACCACCAGTGGCCTTGGTAAGAGACAGCACAGTGGTGGGCATGACAGCCCAGCTGGAGGACGTAGAGAAGAGAAGGGGGCAAAGGAAGGAGATGGTACCTGTGGACATCTCTTGTCGTTGTGCTGCAAACAGGTGCAGGAGCGCAGGGTGAGAGCTGAGTATGGACATTGAGTCAGAAAATAGGCAGAGAAAGCAACCAAGGCAAACTCTGAAAGGGCACAGGGAGGACAAAACCTATCAGCTTCTGTTTCCAACTCGGAACCTGAGCTCACACCTTTGTGTTTTTATAAATCTTGTGTTACCCAGGAGATTTCTTTTGCCAGCCATAGTAAAAAGGATATGCAAAGGATATTTCTCCCATCTGTTCAAAGTCAAAATAAATGATACTCTGGCAACTCAATCAGTAAATTCCTACAGTGCCCCCCTTTTATTTTCTATGCCTAAGAGAGGCTTTTCTTTTTATACCTCCAAATGTTGCCTCCTGGTCCTCACCTCCCACCAGATAAGCCACGCCCTCCCAGTTCTCAGAGTAACTACAGAAAACCCAAGCACCCAAGCACACCTCTATGACTCTGAGCCCAGAGGGCTGCAGGAGAAGGCAGAAGGTAATGGGAGAGGGGAGATGACATTTAAAAGTTGTATGGTGTCCTTAGTGCTAAACCAGGTCTCCCAGATTTCAAACCCACTCTTCATTGCACCTCATTAACTGGACTTCCCATCACAGTTTACGGAATAAAGGTCCATTTACCTCCAAAGGCATCCAAATTCTTGGTGCCATCACAGTGAAACCGGACAGATGGAAATCCTCATCCATAAAACAAGAACTTTTCCATAACCCCCAGGAACCCCTACATAGACAACAGAGGCTCAGAGAGGCTACGCCTTGTCCAACAAAGGAAGATACCAGGCTTCCAGAGCCAGGTGGACAAATAGGAAACTTTCTGAGGGAGATGAGCATCTCACATCCAAAATATAAAACTGCTACAGAGTTTCATTTTTATTGTTTATTTTTTAAAGTATTTATTGAATACACAGCTTGATAAATTTTCACAAATTGAACATACCCGGAGATCAAGAGATAGACCCTACCAGTTTCATTTTCAAGAATTTAATTATAGTCTATTTGAGATCAAGAATTCTGATGAGGCAGACATTTTGCAATGGTTAAATTTTGTTCTTCGGAAATATTTATGCTGTTCTTATTTTTATCATCAAGTGTCAATTTAATCAGATGATCTCAAATTATCCTGGCTTGTTTTATAATAACTTGGTGCAAAAGAAATTATAGAAGTCAAAATCAATTCATGAGAGTAGTAAATCATCATAAAATCCCCACATTCTTTGGATAGATGGGTAAATACATGACGGGGCAAGGACAGTGCAAAGTTAATAGCAGAATCTAGGTGGTGGGTGTAACCGTTTACTGTAGAAATCTTTCATCTTTCTTGATTATTTATAGGCATAATATTTGAGTTTTAGTCTCTCTCTTGAAAAAAATTTAATTAGATGAAAGTTGTTTCTTTTTTTCAAAATAATCAGCTTGGTTTTAAACAGGCAGATTTTATTATAATATAATATTGCATCTGAATACTTTTTAAATATAAATTATTATCATTACTAACAAAATGCAATGTCTATTAGTGTCTTTTCCAGATCTATCCCTTGTGCCAGACCTTTACTGCCCCCACCAAGGAACATGAAAATGAAGTCCTCCAGCTCAAGCGATCAAAGGCTGGCCTAGAATATCACAGCACACCTGTATGGTGCCAATTCCTTCCATTTGGGCTCTCAGAAGAGCATCTGAGTCGAGATTGCACTGACCCTCTTCGGCCAGTGGTCACAAGGTCACATTCCAGTGGCCGAGGAACCTTGATCAAAAGATAATGGAATCAGCCAGAGCATCAGCCCTTCCCAGAGCAAACCTCCGACACCAGCTGCCCCATGGTCGGCACTTTCTGTGATAAAGGACATCTAAAGCAAGTGTGTCAACAAGCGCAACAGGAAGGCAAAAAGATTTTCTGTTTAGTGTGGCTCTAATCCTGCACTTTTTAAAAATGTCCAGGACAAATGGGCAACAGAGCAAACACACATATTTGAGAGCTGTTTATTCATGTACCAGCTCTAGACAGAAAATGGTCCAAAAGTGGGTGCTGCTCTGCCGGGACTTGGGTCAGAACATCGTGTAGCATCCAGACGTCCTCCCAACAACTGCTTCTCTCTGGGATACCCATTTATTGTACCAAATGGAGAAAATGAGGATTTTTTTTTTAAAGACATTAGAAGTAAAAACCACAAAGTGTGCAATGCACAGCAGTCATGCTGGCCAAGCATGGCCTAGACACGTGCCTGAAACATTCATATGCCCCCACTATTCTATAAGATAATTGTGCACAAAGCCAGGAGCTGGAGGAGGCGTGCATCCAAATGGCCACAACTCTGGGCCCCCTCAAGAACATCAAATGAGAAGGTAATATTTGCAGCCACCAATTATTGAGTGTTGGTTATGTGCTAAAAATTTGCAAGGGTTTCCTCATTTATTTCTCATAACAAACCTTCATGGAAGGTACTGCTAACTCATTTTAGAGATGATAACACTGAGGTCTGAGTGACAACAAGATCTCAAATCAGTAGGTGAAGAAACCAGAATTCAAATGCAGCTTTGCTTGACTCCAAAATTTGTATCCCTTTCAGCAATATGCCAGACTAGGTTCAATATAGCTAGTTCCCCATAACTCCCTCCTCACAAAGCAAAACCTAGGTATCTGTAAAGGTTTTCAGGGTTAAAAAACCAAAATCTCATGACATTCAGTTCCCCTTGGACAAAATGCTATTTCAAAGTTAATTTTCTTTATTTTCTACCAGAACAGGTTTCAAAGTTAATTTTTCCCATTTCACCAAATTTCAATCATTTGCTTACCATTTTTACCATTCAGCTAGTATTTAGTTGAAGCGTGCCTTAAATCTAGTTGCTTTTTTTTACTTAAGTAAATGTATTTTAAACAGAAACTTGACAATACTACCATAGGTAGAAAACAGGTGTCACCATAAATAGAAGACAACTTTGAAAATTGATATATAACTTTGAAAGGCAGTATAGAAATATCTCAGAGTGCTCCAGCTAAATCATTCTGTCAGGACGCACAGAAAATTAACAATAGAGAAATAGTACCTCACTGATCAATAGAAAGCCGTCTAAATGTGGTGAGAAGAAACTTTGGGGCAAGAAACCTTTTTACCTTTCACCCAAGATAATGATCTTTTGAACAGGGAATTAGTGCATATGCCACCAAAAACAGTATACTGCTATTGGGTTTTAGGAAACTTGGGCTTCTATGACAAAATTGGTCAAATGAACAATGAATTATACCACATCTGATTAAAAACAAACCATTAGCTTCAACTCCTTAGGGCAGCTAGGTCCAGGTAAAGGTATTTTTGGGCTCTGACATCCCCTTTCATGGTCCCACCAGCCTCTCCTCCTCCATCACTACCTCTGCCACCCTGTACTTCATTCAGTCCCTAGAAAGCCTTGCCCAAAGTTAGCTGTCACCTAATCCCTGACAAAGTGTGAGTGATAAGACTTAAGACTGATAATATGCAGCAGTAGATGCACTTAAGAGGGGAGCAGGAAGACTTCAACACCCTCTAGCCCCAGAGGAATTCCATCTCTGATGCTGGACATTCATGCACCTTGACAAATAAGTGCTGAGATAGTTGAGGCCAGTGGGGCCTCCTAGGCCTCTTGGATCTTGCCACATAGACAGCTACCTGTTAATGAGAGAAACTTTGCATTGTATGTGTAACCACTCATTGCCTTTAGTTTAAAAGCTTTACAAATCAAACTTTAGTGAATCACAAAGAAATTTTCTTCCTGGCTATTACAGAAAAAAAAAACATGTGGGAATGTCTCATATATCAAAGACCATAAAACGTGCAGTGGATAATCCACAGCCTAAGTTTGTTGGAATGGAAAAAATAGTGTGTGTCTGTGTGTCTGTGTGTGTGTGTGTTTTTAGTATTTCCTACCTAGAGGTAGCACCATGTTGGTACCTGTATTTTAGTGTTTCTCACGTTAGAAGTCTCTCTTCTTGAACTTGGGAGAGACCAGAATCATTTCTTATTTGGATTCCCAGCTCAGTAGCTGATCATGACACTCAACAGACAAATTAATGAATGAATAAATGTGCTGTTTTGGAAGCCATTTCATGTGAAATAAGTGCTTTCCACTTATCCATTTCTACTTTTGAATCCTAAAGTCAAGAAATTTGAAGGAGCAAGTTTTGAATCACTTTCCTTTAAACTTGTATACAAAGGTATACTTAGCTTCTCAAAAAGGGCCAATGAAAATGTGGCCTGGAGCCAACTGACCAGGTTGAGGTTCTGCCCCTGTCATTTATGAGGTGTAGGTCCCTGGACTTCTCAGCCTCTGTGTGTCAGCTTCTATCTGTAGCATGGGTGGGCCTTGTGGAAATAAACTCTGCAGTGTGGAGTACTGGAAGCAATCCTGGAAACCCAGGTGGAGGGAGGTGGGAAGTTTTCAGTGTGTATGGAACTGTATGGAAAGGGGAACCAAGTGTCCGCTGCAATTCCCTTTCTCCTGACTACCGTGGAACCAAATACCCGTTTCCAGTTACTCCTCAGCAAGGTCTGTCCTGCACACTGCTACATTCCATGAAGCCAGAGACCAGGGCTCCCCTAGTGCACTGCACAGAGCACATTCTAATCAATGTGTCAGCGAACAAATGAACAAATGAATGAGTGAGTGAATATTACTGGTTTTATTCCGCCCAAAGCAACACTGTGAAGACAGTAACTCTATTCATTATCTATTGCTGCATAACAAATTTTCCCAAAACATAATGGCTTAAACCAACAAACATTGGTTATCTCCCAGAGTGTCGGAGGGTCAAGAATCCAAGAGCAGCTTAACTGGGTGGTTCTGGCTCAGGGTGTCTCACGAGGCTGCAGCCAAGCTGTCAGGTACAGTCACTGTCGTCTTCAGTGGAGGCTGGAGGATCTGCTTCCAGGATGGCTTGGTCACGTGGCTGTGGTCAGGAGAACTCAGTTCCTTGCTGACTGTCAGCAGGAAGACTCGAATTTTCAACCCCTGGGCTGCCTGAGAAGCCTTATAATAGGGCTCCTTGTGTCCGCCAGAGCAAGCAATCCTCAAGTGAGCAAGAAGGCAGCCATGGTGCCTTTCACAGCTTGGTCTTAAAAGTCACCCACCATCACTCCTACCTGACTCTGTTCTTTAGAAGCAACTCACCGAGTCCAGTCCAGTCCACACTCAAAGGAGAGGAATTCAGCTCCACCTTTGAAGAGAAGAGAAAAGGATTTGTGGCCATATTTTAAACCATCATAATGACTATGTTTTCCTCCGGGCCCCTCTAAGCTACCAAAGGAGACATATCATTGTCAACCTATGTTCAGATCCTCTCAGTCCACTCTTCCGTACACCCTTGCACTAACCCAATAGATCTGCTTGGTGATCCCGACACGTGCATGGTGCTTCCCATCTTTTCAGCCTTTCTTATCATTGTTCCTTTGAACAGGAATATTCTACCAATGTTTTGGCGTAGTCAGATCCCATTCATCCATCAAACTGAGCTTAAACTTCCCCTTCACCATAATGCCTTCCCCTGTGTCTCCACGGAAATTCTAAAGCCCTTTGTATCTTCCATAGCAGTAGTCGTTTTTTGGTTGTTTTTTTTTTTTTTAACTTCAAATTATACTGACACCCGTGTCTTATCTTTCCCAGTTAGACTCTAAGTTCCTTGAGGGTAAGGCCCAGGCACATTGCAATATATTCGAGACTGCTCTCCTGCATAATCAAATCTTTACTGGGAACTAGATCAAGGGTCACAAAATATTTTCTGTAAAGGGCCAGATAGTAAGTTTTTTAGGCTTTGCAGGCCATCTGGTCTCTGTCATAACTACTCAACTATGCCATGTAGTATGAAAGTGGCCATAGACAATCTATAAACATACAGATATGGTTCCAATCAAATCTGGGTGCCAATCAAATCTTATTCGCAAAAACAAGCAGCAGGATGGATTTGGCCTAGGGGCCATGGTTTGCTAACCACTGAACTAAAATATCTCCTAGGTATTGTCAAGCTCTAGAATTGTAGCATTCAAACACAGGAATTGCTGTAACTATTTTTACTTTTTTTTTTTTTTGGAATTTTTATCTGTTGTGGAATTATGGGTTTTTTCGTACTGTTTCTATAATCTGCATGCATTTCCTTTATAAGAAGAGAAAAGGTATTTCAAATTTACAAATCTTTCTCTTTCCTAGTTTTAAGGAAACAGGCTGAAGTATACAAATGAAATTATATGTGAACAATTTTCTTACCATCCTTCTAATATGAAAGTCTCCAATTCTTCCATATTTTCCTATCTTATGTGAAAAGCAATTCATTTTATTCCCAGCTGTAGCAAAACTACAGTTCTGTCGTGGCCAAACAATAATTTCTATTCAAAACTGAGCTTTAGATTGTTGTTCTAAAAAATGATCTTAATTTCATCTTTGACTCATGCATTTAAATTATTGGCTTCTTTTATAAGAAGAGATATGCATGAACAGTAATAGTTTAAGAATCAGTGACCCACAGGCACATACATGAATACTAATGTGATTATTTAAAAAATGAAGTTGAGCTCCATAAGCATATAATACAAAAATAAATAATTGTCAAGTTTTATTGAGACAGCAAGAGGATGTGGAGGGATATAAGTTTGAAAAGTCAAATTATGGGTTTTCATAAGGAAATAACATTGTTCAACAAAACCACTCTTAAAAAACTCAACTCACCTTTACAACAGTGGATATGAGTCTTGGAAACTACCCGGGTGACAAATGAAAGTTGCTGTTTTTAGGGAAATGTCAGGATGCAAACTACATTCTTGTTTGAAAAGAGCTAAAAGAGAGGCCACTATGTGTGTTTGACAGTGACAAATGGCATCCAAAGAAAATAGGGCAGTGTCTGTCTGGTCCTGCCTTCAGGGAACCTGTTTAGCTGGCTGTCAAAACTTTGGTCTCCTTTCTGTCCCAAGTGATCACGGGAAATGATCATGAATTACTTAACTGTCTTAAAATTTACATAGACCTCTACATTTTAACTAGTTCACAACACCTGAAATTCTATATACAAGGAGAGAAATGGAATATTAATGAATAAACATTCAAAACATTCAAACCAGTTTTTGACTGTCTTTTCTGACCACAACTCCTCCCTGGATCCTTGTGGGACTTTGAGGAAAGCATATTTCAGCCTCAGTATCCCAAGTTCAAGAGAATAAAATGAAGAAAAAAGATACTTATCTCACAAGTGAGAAGATACATATTTCAGTCAATTCTGTGACAGTGAACTGCAAAGGATGGTCCAAATTTGGTTGTTGTGTTGTTATTTGGTTGAGTTAGAGTGGGAAATTGATGGAAGAATCTAGAAAAGTTTTTTATCAACACAGTGCCAAGATCGCCATTTTAATTATGGGATATTAATTGTAGGTAATGAAGCTTACTAAAATGTTATTTAAGAATATGATTGTCCTGTCAACAAGAGAATGGATAAACAAATTATGGTTCATTCTTACAATGTAATACCTAGCAATAAAAACGAATAAACTACTGGCACCCATAAGATGAGAGTGAATCTCACAGACATAATGTTGAGCAAAAGAAGACAGACACAAATGAGTATTAACAGTATGATTCCATTTTTATGAAGTTGAAGAACAGGCAAACTAACATATGGTGACGGAAGCCAGGATGCTGGTTAATTCTGGGTGGAGATGGGGTATAGACTGTGAAGGGGCCTGAGAAAACTTTATAGAGTCTTGATCTCAATGGTAGTTACATAGATCTGTACATTTATAAAAATTCATCAACAGTACTTAAGACTATTATTCTATATGCACTTTACTATACTTATGCTAATCTCAATTTTCAAAATCCCTAAAGTGAAAAATTAAGAGATTGTCAGCAACTCTAAAACAACAGTAATCATAGAAAAGATCTAACAGGAAACCAGCAAATCAATAAGTGGGAAATACAAACTTGGGAATATAAATGGAGAACACAGGAAGAGAGAATGAAAACAGAGGAAAGGAGGAAGGGGAGGAAAAGCAAGAAAGATAAACACTAACTTTAAATAAAGAATAAGAAATGAATTAACTATGTGCTTAACCTCTGTAGAATTCTATATGATCTATAATTTCTTCACATCTATATTTTCATCTCCTATTTTCTCATCAGGAAGAATAAATTGGCAATAAGAATTAGAATTTTGGAATAAAAGAAGAAGAAATGAGGTAGAGGAAAGTGGCCCTATGATTATATATCAAAATGTGAGAAAAGTACAAAAATGAAATCAGTGTGGCAAGGGTGCAAGAGTACACGGGCAAACTGAGTGAAAAATAGACAAGCTGAAACAAGCACCATTGAATTTATTATAAAAGAGTTATCAAGCATGAATGAGGATGGGGAAAATGTTCAATAAACAATGTTAATACAATTGCCTAAATCCTGTATATCCATCCCAGTGTGGAACCAGATCCATTCCCCAAGGGACAAAAAGCTCAGAGACCTTAAGAGATTTGATTAGGAAGGATAAGCATTTGCAGAAAAGCTGAAATAAATGTCAACTATGAAGACTGAGTTAACCAAGAACATGTTAGAAGAAGTACAACTATTTGTTGTGTTGTCAGAAGCTCATAGACATATCCACAAGTCTTCCTCTTCCAGGGGTTTGAGGCAACCCAGAGAGATATGCCTATTATTGTCCCTTTTCTATACTGTGACACTATCATCCTCTTCTCAATTCCTTTTGATGGAGATGGTGTCCCCTCAGGGTCCTACACACCCCTGCACAACAACATGCTCTCTTGGGCACCCACTTTTCAGCTTTTGATAATAGCAGAAGTAGAAGGATGAGCTCATGTATAAGACTTCATAACCTTCATGCTAACAATCATAATGCAATTAAAAAACATGCCCTAAAGTAATAACCCAAAACCTAGACAAACGTATATGTTCAATAATATGTATTGCAAAGTGATTTATAAAAGTAGTAGAATTTGAAAACCTGTGTGCCCACCTAAAGGGAACTGATGAAATAAATTGTAATATGTCCATATCATGGAGTGTTGTACAACCAGTAAAAGTTGTGAAATTGAACAATGCACAAAGCACTTGGCAAGGATTATGCCATCTAATTCTCATAAAACTCTATGAGATGTGCGTTATCATCACTCACATTTTACAGAGAAGGAAATTGAGGCTCAGCCCAGCTGTGGCTGGAGGCCTCAGTTCCTTACTACATGGACCTCTACATACGGTGCTAGAATGTCCTCAGGACATGGTAACCCAGGTCCTCCCCCCTCCCCCCGGAGTAAGTGGTCCAAGAGAAGCAAAGTTGGAGCCTCAGTGTCTTTTCTGACCTAACCTCAGAAGTGACATGTTGTTATTTCCACAGGGTCCTATTGGTGACACAGGTCAGCCCTACTCAGTGTGGGAAGAGAGCATGAACACCAGGAGGCTGGTGGCCATAGGGACCTTCAGGAGGGCAAGCTGACCCCAAGTGAGGCCTTGGGTTTCACTGGCAAACAAAAGACCAAGCCACAGAGGCTGGTGATGAATATTTTCTGCCATGTTTTTGGTTACTGAATCTCTCCATTCTAGGAATCATTTCTTCAGAGATTAAGGAACAAATTTTTTCCTTGCTTGACGATGTTGAGGACCCGGTGGTGTTGACGGCTAACAAGCATTCATGTACATGTGTAAGGCCTGGAGGCAAGAGGGTCCTCAGATGAAGTCAGCCCCCATGGAGTACCACCTCTTTGGTCCATGACCCCCTTTCCTCCTTCAGATTGCCAACTCCTCGCCTTTTCCACATATACCTCTCGCATTCAGCATACTTCCATCTGGTAGGCAAATTGTTCATGCCTTCATTCTGAAAATAGCTTTGAGTGTGTGTTACCTGCCAGGACTCCCTGCCAGGAGCTGGGGACTCAGGACTGAGCATGCTCAGGAGAACAGGTAGGTGACGCAGGTGGGCAAAGCTCCAAAATCTCCTAGCCCCACCAATGTAGATACACACAACCATTACAAACTAGGTTAAAAGACTGCAGTCCAGTTTTCCAACAGTAAGTAATTTCCAGGACCATGACTGCAGACGTGTGCCCTGGGATAAGGTGAGTAATGTTCCAAGTCACTGCCGTGAATGAGGCCAGGGATTGACAAGGATGCAATCTGGCACATTCTTCAAGTTCCTCCTCCAAAAGTCCAGAGATCTCACTTGCACAGAATTCAGGCATCTGAACTGATGGAAAAACAAGGTGGTCTTAGAAAATATCAATGGATCGGCGCCCACCCGAGTTCCCCAGAGCAACTGTTTTGAGGTCTCCCATAATATAATTTTGGTTGAACAGTAACCTGAAGCCCTATACATTTTGTGACCAAGACCGGAAAAAGGATATGAGGAATGTAGGGAAAATATCTATTTTATTTATATTTCAGGTAGCACCTTTCTCCAAGGAGCTCACGGGGCTGCTTGAACACTAGTCAGCATTATATATGGCGCTTCTGTTCACGCCTCTTTGCTTGGATTGTTCAGTTCTGCTTCCGCTGTGGTTTCTTTTTTTCCTTTCTTTCACTTATTGCTACTCTCCATTGTAAGGTTGCTCTGCTATATCCATTTACTTAAATGACTTGAGACTTATGTTTTAGGAATCCAGACGACCAAGACGACATGCTCAAAAATAGCATTTCTTTTTATTATTGCAACATGATGATTCAAACTTTTATATATTGCAAGGTCAATAAATGCATCAACACACTAAGAAATATTTACAACACATCCCACTTCTGTCAAAGTGCCAGTGAATGCACAGCCAGCCGCTGGGAACAAAAATGTCTAAAAAAGGAGGGATAGATGTTCTTCTTCCTGTGAGAGATTAGGTTCGAGGTGGTCCTCCCCAGAGCACGGCATGTGACCCAATGGGGATCAAAATAATAGCCTTACTGGGCGATTTGGCAGTGGTTAGATGGGAGGATGTAGACTGGATTTGAGGCCACAGTGGGGCTTCGTAGGCCGGCCCCTGACACGGGAACCCCAACACCCCTTCGGCATCTCCTCTGGGTCTGCGTGGAGTATCTGGGTCTCCCTGCACAGGGCTTCAGAAGTGTGAAAGGAGGAAACAGACTTGCCCTGGGATGCTTATGGCACATTTTACTCATTCGTGAGCAAGGCGGCACAAAAGAGAAGAAGGAGGGGAGGCCTGGGTTTGTGTTTGTTTTGTTTTCTTTTTCCTGTTGAAGCCCCAGTAACCCCACCCTTGGGCAAAACAGACCTAAAAGACAGTTGGCCATCACCAATTATATTAGCTCCTTCCTTGGGAGCACGGCAAGCAAGAGAGAGACTAGAAGTTCCCATCCCAATGTCGTTTCCCCCTGAAAAGTGGAGCTAAAATGTGAGGAGGGAAATACAGTTGACCCTTGAACAAGACAGGTTTAAACTGTAGGGGTCCCCTTACAAGAGCACTTTCTTCCACCTCTGCCACCCCTGAGACAGCAAGACCAACCCCTCCTCTTCCTCATCCTCCTCCTCCTCCTCCTCCTCCACCTAGTTAATGTTAAAACAACTAGGATGAAGATCTTTATGATGATCTACTTACAGTTAATGAATAGTAATATACTTT